>NC_045644.1:560000-860937 GCF_009829145.1 Chiroxiphia lanceolata
GTGCCCCGGCAGGGACCTGCCAGGGACCCAGTAGCCTCCCCGCCGCTGCCGGCCGCGGGGCGCAGCCCCCGAATCGGCCCCGGCCGTCGGTGGGCACAAGCGCGTCTCGGGGGCCACTCTGCCGGGAAGAGCCATTCTGCTTCCTTTTCCACCCTGACACGAGGGTGGCAGAGAGGCGAGGGGTGGCCTTAAGCTGGGTGGCAGCAGTCGGGGTGTGACACCGGCCGCCAACTCTCTCTTGTCCCAATCTGGTTGGGACGACGTTGGGGAAAGAATGGAGATACGGGGCGGCAGAACGCCGGGCCAGCAGATACGGGGGCAGAGCTGGTCCTGCCCTCCTCTACCATCCCCTAAGCTTCGCCGTCGGCTCCCGCATCGCCCCAGGGTCCGTGTCCCCGCGCCCGGCCCCGTGGATGCGCCCAGTGCAGCAGGACCCGCAACCACGGCCAAATCCCCCCCCCCCCCCCCCCCCCCCCCGCGGAACGGGGATGCTCCTTCTTTTTCGGGTATAAGGGCAAAACTCGGGCAGTCTCCCCGTTCCTCCCCGTGACTTAAATGGAAAAGGAGTAAAAGACAACATTTACACCGGTTTAATTAAGGAGGGCTCTTGTACCTTAGGGGGGATCACATCATTTCACATGAAATATTCATACAGGAGGTTTCGTGGGCTGCTCCGTTTAATCATTCCCGATGCCAGCGAAGGGCTCTGTCTTTATACATCTCTCTACTTTGTTTTAATGTCCCCACTTTTCCACCTGCACGTGTCCGGAAGGTAAGTTCCCGTGAGGGAGGCACGGATAAGGAACACTACCCAGGCCGGCGGGACCCGCCGCCCCCCGACCCTCTGCTCCGGACCTGCTTCCCCCGGGGATGCTCGGGACGGGCCCGAGGCGCACGGCGGCCGCCCCGCAGCCCGTCCCGGTGGGTGCCGGAGCCCTCCGCGCCTGCGGAGCCCCCGCAGCCTCCCGCGGGCGGCGGGCAGCGCATCCCCCTCGCTCACCGCTCCGGCCGTGCCCGCGGCTTCTCCCTCTCCCCCGCCGGACTGTTCGGCATTCAGCTGGTTCAATTGCTGCAATTATATATCCCTCTTTAAAGGGGGGGGAAAAAAGGAGAAAACAAAACACAGAGGAGGAAAAGAATGTGGCGTCGACTAATTTAAACCAGTTCGAGTGGAAGGGCTGTCAGTTCTGTAAGTAAATGATGCTGTGTTGATTCAGATGTTTCCCGCCGTAATTGCTGTCTGAGGGGAGCAGCCGAGGCTCGAGCTCGGGGATTCGCAGCCGGTGCAAGCGGGGCCGGGACCCCGGGGCTCCCTCGCTCCCGGCTAAGGGGGATGGATGGCTGGAGGGGCCGACACTCCGCTTTACAGGCTCCTGGTCACGCTGCCTGGATGGAGAAGAAGCTAAAAGGAAGGGGAAAGGACATTTACCCCTGAAATGACGAGCCCCCTCTTCTCCCTGGACGTACCCAGGCAGACCTATCTATCACTCCCAATGTTTATTGGGTGTCACCAGCTGGGGGTTGGGAGAGAAGTGCGTGTTAAATGATGCCACTGGACTGGAGCTCAACAAGCAAAGGAGAGGTAAATGGCTGCAGTTCTCAGACCCAGTCCGGTGACCTGTTCATCTGTTGCCAGCATCACTCAGGGGAAAAAAATAAAAAAAAATCTGCAGAATGGAGAGAAAGTCTGACTTACCTCAGACTTGTTCAGTTTGCTAAAGTTCCACTCATCAGGAAAGCAGGATTTCTGGGAGAACCCTGTCTGTGTTCAATCAGACTGTTACTCCTTTTGCTGAGTGTAATATATCGTCCGTGGTTTAATTTGTTTCCCCATTTTTTAAATTTTATTTTCTTTTTTCTTCCCTTTCTTCATTTGGATCACAAAAGGTTTGGCATCAGACTGTTGGAAGTATGAACCAGAGGGTCTCTGCAGAGCAGGGAGCACCATTCAGCAGCTCTGCATTTGCAGTTCCCATCCAGAAACTTTGCTCACATAAACCTCCCTCCAGCATTCATAGCAAAGCGTGGAAAGAGCTGCTTTCCTGCTCACACAGGTGGGACTGTTTATGTGGGAAGCTTTGTACATCTCTCCAATCCTGAACCAAACATCCACAGTGGCTGGAGGTGTGAAAGAGAAACTTAAACAGGTTGAAACCAACTGTTTAAAAACAACTCCTTTATAAGGTTACTTTGCCTCTGAAACAAGAGATAGCTCCTTGAGCAGCTTAAAGGAAAACAGGTTTTTAACAGGTGACTTGGAATCAGCAGTGTTTTGAAGAGCTCGGGGTAGAAACAGTGACGGTCCCAAAATTAAAGTTGTTTTACAGAAAGTTGCAATCAGAGAGGATGCACAAAACTACCATCACAATGTGTATTTTCAGCATTAAGCAGGAGATATACAGTGTGTTTGAGCTTGCTTTATTTAATTGCAGCTTTGCAGCCTTCCCTGATTTTTTTTTTTAATGGAAAGGATTATCTGGAGACTTCCCTAAAAAATGATCTTTTGGTCTTACCACAAATACAGGGCTGAGACCAGTGGCCCTTACTCAACACTAAACCATTTCTGAAATGGCTGCTGGGTCACACACAAGCAGATTCAGGTTATTTTCCATTATTCATAAATATTTCAAGCAGGTAAGTTTAAGACTTTTTCATTGCTGATGAGCTATTCTCTCTCTCACACACATGCACACAGACAAGAGCTACTTAGAACACACTTGGATTCAAGTCCAAATCAATGAATAAATTACACAGATGGGTTTTCATTGCTTCTATATTTGCTACATATAACAAATCAGCAAAAATGTTCAGCTCGTTAGTAGGGACAATACCGTGTTGGAGGGGTCAGAAGTGAGAATGAAAGAAATGTTTGTTTTTTCCTGTGACGTGGCTGATGTCTGGCTGAACAACTGTGATTTATACCAGACCCTTCCCTTAATATAACATATTTCTGCAAATCTTGTGAGAAAGCCCAAAACATTCATACATGACAGAATTAAAAATAACTCCCCCAAAATCCAGTAGCAGCTAAACCATTTCAGTGGGTATATGTAGCATATTTGGGCTATATATTAAGGATCAGTAACTGCACATGCTCTAAAATACAGGTTTTACATTTTATCTTACAAATGAAGGCCAGTAAATTGTGAAAGAGCTGTGCACATATTACTAGCCCTTGTTCCACTCTGTCACTTGTTCTTACTTTCCTAGAGGGATGCAGAAAATATCTATCTTTTCCTGCCTATCCTCTGCCACCAGAATTATTAATTCAAGATAAGATTGCTCTTTCAAATGGAGCCATCAGGTCAAATATTGGAAACCCTTCCACTTCTGGCCCAGGGATGAGCTACAATTGAAAGACAATGACTGAGCATTGCTTGGGGAAAGAATGCAGAAATTTGTGCAAAACTTTTAGCTGCCATGCAGTGACTGGGGGCAGGAGTCACCTTTTTGATTTCTGAATGAACAGGACTTGCACATTGTGACAAGTGAGGCTGCTTTGTGTCATGACTGGTGTAGAAGCCTTTACATTCACTGCTGGGGTACCATGCAGTGACCTTACAGTGAGAGCACTTTCAGCTACCAGCACAGCAGAGATGCCACTGGTGAGTTTAAGGTGTCCAAGGTACATGTATGTCCTTTTAATTCTGTGGCTATTTGAGGCTAAATCTCTTTATCTCTGTGCTGCTGACTGGTACAGACTGTGCTGCAAACATGGCCCAGAAAATCTTCTGTGGACTACAGGGATCATTACCAGTCATGCATCTCTTGGACCATTTCCATTTAAGGGGAACCTCTTCTGGAGATACTGATCCACTGCTGATTTGGACAGCAAGTGATTTACCAAGGGAAGGTTGGTGTGGCTCCTTCATTTCTCTGTACATGGCTGCTGCTAAAGCTTGCCACTGTCTCAGGGACACATGCTCCCTCAGGTGCACTGCTTTTGCAGAACACACAGACAGATATTAAACAAATTACCTCAGTGCGTGCAAAGCTCCTTTCAGAACCTTACATTTCTGGTCTTTTTCTTACCTAAACTCTAGTCAGCACCTAAGTGAGATGTCGATAACAAGTTGGCAGGTTGGAACTGAAATGACCTTTCTTCCAATGAGGAAGAACTACATTTCCCTGTGTGAAGGGAAACAGCTGTACACGAGGGTTTTCCACGGGAACCTGAGTCACAGCCCACTCAAGAAAACATGAAAATATTTTACCAGGTTTACCCCATGTGTGCAGTGTATTTTGATGTGTTTTGTGACACAGATCTGAGTGGTAGCTGAAGTCACCACAGCACTGAGTTCTGCTGCAGGTGATGCTCTCAGGGGCTGTTGCTGAGCTGGCCAAATCCCCAGCTGCCAGCCTCGGCCTGGCTGGGAAATCTGGTTTATGCCAGATGAAAATTTGGCTGGCCCCTGGGTATAAAATCTGGGAATACGAACTTCAGAGTTAGACTAACTCTTAAAAAAAAGGGTCCCTTTAGCCTCTGAGAAGGCAGGACCAAACAGAGCCCCCTGCTAATGCCTGTCCTCCTGCTGTGCCCTCTGTCAGGGAGGGATGGAGGGATGCTCCCTTGCTCCTGGAAGACAAGCTGGGGAGATGAATATCGGCTCACAGGTATTCTCAAGCTGCTTTGGCAAACCAGAAGGACAAATCCTTTTGCTCTGTATTGGTGCAGCACCTAGCACAGCACAGTCCTGTGTGTTCCTGGAGTTGCCAGGGACACCTCCAGTGCAAACAACAAGTACAAAATGCATCTGCTACAGAGCTCACAAACCTTTCGTGTTATTTATGTACTAATCTGAACAGCGTGGGCCAGATTTTGATCTTAGTTATTCTGGAGCAAATGAGATACGGGTTTGGCCTCACATCCAGAAGATCTATAGTCAATCAGTGTTTCTAATGTGCTCATCATGGAAATATCTTGGCATTGTGTGGCTGGCCCACTTCAGTGTGACTAGAATAGCAAAGCATTATATTAAGCAAACAGAACAGTTTGATTTATAGATTTGTGGTAAGAATAGTTCAGTTTTCCAGGGTGTTCAATTTAATTAACATTCTCCAGGGAAAAAACTGCTATTGTTTCCCTAACCACATGCCTTCCAATACAAAATAAACTCTTGCTGGTGTGTATGTGCTGCGTAATTATCCTAAATGGTTCCTTTTGAAAGTTGTCTATTGACCTGCTTCTACACTTCTCAAGTGGAGCATATCCTATTCACTCAAGAGTGTGTATCTACCTGCACTTAGCAGGAAAGAGATACCAGGAGAATTTTAACACTGCTGAAACGAGAAAACAACCCGCTGTGTGCAGCATTCCCAAGTGGTACGTGGGAATAAGGCTGCAAGGGGAATTTATAAGGCCAAGTAAATTGCAGCAATACCTAGGTCCCAATTCCAGCCACTGTTTGGTGCTTGGGGGTAAATCTACAGCAAGGAGCTCTGCTTGGATGCTACCGGAGCAGGAAGCAGGAGAGCAGGGGACGGTCTATCTCTTTGGCCCACTAGAGACCAAATGCTGCTGTTAATATTCACCTTGAGCTACTCCAAGGTTTTGATGTGCTGTATTTCAGAGGGGTGAGCTGCAGTAAAAGCAGATCCTAGGCTCAAGTCATCCCTTGCTGCTATGGCTGTGTAAATCACACTGCCTTTTGCACCAACACAGCATCTCATCTGCTGCCTTCATCTTTCAGGTTCTCTCACTGTTTTTCAACAGTGCCCGGGTTCAGAAGAAGCAGATGATGGTAGAGCAGTTTTGACTCCATTTTTTCCAACCCTTAAGTGGAAACAGAACCGGGCCCAGTGAGCATTGCAGTGTGGGATGACAGGAGGGCGAGATTTCGTGGAGTTGAGTCAGTAGTGAGAGCTGGCTGTAGCCGGCTCTGGCTGAACACAGTAAACAATTCCACTTGCAACATGCTGTACTATTTAAGGGCTCAGAGATGCCAGTGGGAGTTTTGCCTGAATAGCAGGCGAATAACAGGTCTTTATTCTCTATCATGTCTCTTGAACTATCCCAGCCCCATGTGTGCTGCAGAGCAGATAACCAAGGGGCAGCGATAAGGGAGCCGGGCAGAGGCAGGAGGAGTGGTGGGGCTGTGCCACTGCCTCCCCACTCCCGGAGAGCTGCTCCCCTTTGGTGAGTTCCCATCCACTCTGGAGCCTTCTGGAAGATCCCCTATGGACAGCATTGGGTGGGCCAGGGAAACTCCACAGTTAGGCCCTGGAAACTGTGGATTAACTCTGTAAAGTAAATGACAGGATTGCAACAATCCCCCCTAGATTTAACATCTATGCATCTCTGCCACTGTCTCTCCATTAGTTTTGCTTTCCAATGAGACTCTCCTATTTTTTTCTCCTTTTGTCTAAAAAGAGGAATCCAAATTTTAGGGAAAGGTTAGAAATAATTTTTTTATGCTGCACAACGTGTAAGCAATTTATCGAATGGTCTCAGAAGGCAAGATATGTTGTTTTCCTCCTGCAATATTGCTGATTCAAACACAAAGCAACAGGTTAAAATATATTCATAAGATATTAAAAAATAAAACTTGTCAAAACAAGCAGTAGATTTCATCCTAATATTATGGAATGTAGTTTTCATAAATGTGGAGGCAGCTTTTCTTAGAAGCATATTTTAAACACATCTAAATTATATTAAGAGTCAAGGCCCAATTTGGTAACAAGCTGTGAGGCATCAAGGGTTTTTTTAATGAAGAATTCACGCTGGAGAAATGTATGTCACAAGACGTATGACTGGATGCCTCCATGATTACTAACCCTTTTCTCCCCATGTATTGATTTACAATCAAATGTAAGTCCAGGGAAAGGGTTCAGATGAAGTCCTTGACTCCAAAGGGACATTTGGGTCTCTCTGTGAGCACACAGCTCTGCAAAACAAAGCGGCATCAGCAAAGATGCCTGAGGTTTGATTTGAATTTTGCTCTAGTTGACTGATACTATTTATACCCTGGGCTAATCAGAACCAGGGCTGTTTCATCATTCTAAATGTCAGGAAAAATATATCATGTGCATCAAGGGAGAAATCTTGGCCCCACCGAAGCCAATGGCAAAAATCCCATTGATTTCATTGGGGCCAGGATTTCATCCTGAATAAAAACTCATGTTTTAGACACAGTTTAAATGGCAATGAGTTTATCTGTGAGTGTTTTTAAAAACTGTTTTGGAGAAATATACATTACTGAAATGCAATTAGGCATTTATTTAGCCTTTACAGAGCAATTGCTTTAAAGAGCAATTTTCATGAGCGGCGCAAAGGCGTTTAAGGGGAGAAATTCAAGGCTGAAGTTGTATGATGTGCAACTGGGCAATTGTTAGAACACACAACAGAGTGTGATTCAAGGTCTTCAAACAGTGTTTCACTAATAAGCTCCTGGGTTTGCGTCTGGAGGATCCAAATGTGAATATTTTTCCCTTCTGGCTGACGTACCAGCTCACCAGGACACCAGAGCAGCGGATGTAACATGCTTGGTTTGATGAGCCTGTTGGACACGAGAAGGAGCCTGCAGTTGTCTCTCTGACTTGCTCTCACACTAATGGAACACAGCCCCGTGGCCTGTGAGGGCTTGCTGGGCTTGAGCAGCTGCCTCTGGTTCTGTCCCCAGCACAGGAGGAGGACAGGGTGTCACTGTGGGCTTGGAACATCCTTAGAAAGGTTTGGGGGAGCCCTCAGCTCCAGCCTCATTCTTCTTTTGAATCAAAAGATTCTTGTCTTTCCGTGTTATCGTGGTAAATGAGCAAAGTGTCAGGATTTGTAACCTTCCGTGTTTGTAGAAGACACATTCTGCTGAGACAATTCACAAGCAGGAAAAGAGGCTTGTTTTCACTGGCTAATTAGTTCGTGGTGCATATTTCTTCAGCTGTGTACTTAATACTTTGAAAAGTATCATGGGATCAAGAAAAGAGCTTTGCATTTCAGTTAAAAGAAGAGCCAGTGGAAAAAACAACATACATGAACAACATTCAGTGATTGGAAAGCACCAAGTTCCCACTTAAAAGCGCTTTCAAAAGATATGTTGTGCTCAATGAATCTCACTTCTTCTGACCAAAACCATAAATCTGGTGCACAAAATGTTCCCTTATTTTGACTGGATCTATTCAAACTGATTAATTTTTCACAATTTTGTCTGAAAACCACACTGTGGCATCGCTTCAGCACCAACTGCCCATCTTGAACAGACACCATCGGTTCCTGAAATACTTAGGTTTCCTGTGAGTTTAGAATGGGTCCCTTCCAAGTATTCACTTTGTCTGATCTTGTTTAAATTATGTGAATGAACAAAATTATAGTCTTTGATGCTACGTTGCGAAAACATTTAATATATTTTTTTTTTAGCTTTCCTTTGACTGGTACAAGAAACAAAGCCTGGGAAAATAGGCAAATAATGACTTATGGGTGAGTGGCTAGTCACATTTGGAGCTAATTTGTTTTCCAAACATTTATACTTCCTAAGAAATAGTTTCTCCAAAAGAATAACTCCTGGAAGTGGCTACAGTACTGGTCAGAGAAGAGGAAAACATGACATTTGATGTAGTCACCTCGATTAAGGTCCTGTCCAATTAGGTTTAACAAGACAGGGTTAGAGAATCATCCTAAAATACACTGAGGAGAGGAAAATATTAAAGAACAAAGAAGCCTCTGGCCTCAAAGGACAAGGGAAAAGAATGTCAAACCATCTTGACGAATCAGTATAACCACAGCTTGATGGAGAGGCAAAAATGGGATAACTCTGGCTCTGAGGGTTGATGTTGAGATTAAAACAGCAAACAGAAAAATAAATCCTTTCACTTCTAGACCACTAACTTGACTGCACAAACCAGTTACTCATGATCATCTGATAGTTATTGAACATGTCCTCTCTGGAACAAACTGGTGGTCTCAACAGGAGCCTTAGGAAACATATGACAATATTCAAACAAAACAAGAATTTTCTGCTTGACATGATTGCTGACCATCTCCATAGGAAGGCCAAGGGAGCAAGCAATTAATAGTGGTGCAAAATCCCAACAACAGCGAATTTTTAAAATTATTATTATTATTAATTCACAAGAGGACATTATACAACTGTCTGAGCATGGCAGTAATTCTGCAGCTGAATGGGATTCCTGTAAAGCAGGCCTGAGATGAGGGATGCAAGCTGTGGTTGGATTAGGAAAGCATCTGTGGCTGCAGCGAGCTTGGCTAGCAGAGCAGGGATGGAACCAGGGCTGTCAGTGCTTGAGACCTACAGCTACAGCTATTGTGCCATGAACCAAGGGCTGCTTTTGCAGGCAGGGGCTGCAGCAGATCCCACCCTGTCTGGAGAGAAACAGGTGGGAAGGACCAGTGGCACACGCTCACCCATGGGTTATGTCTGTCCTTCTGGCTCGACCCCAGCAGTTCCAATCCCTTTTGCAGGAAGACTCTTCAGGATGATCCCACCCCAGCCAGGAAACCCCTGACTGTCCCAGGCAAAAGCATGAGCTGCTCTAAGGCTGAGCAAACACCGAGTGTTGTGCAGCATCACAGCTCCTCCGCTCTGCCCTGGCCATGGCAGGGGCTGTGGACACAGCACCAAAAATGAGCTGCTGACACAGCACCATCGATGTGCTTTGAACCAGGGCTGCCTCTGCTTTGCTGTCTGCTTTGGGTGAGCAGAAGGAAAGTCACAAAATCCATTACTGGACTCATGATCACCAATGTTTAAAAAGAGGATTGTCACCCAATCTGTGGTAAGGGTTGGAACATAACACTTCATCATTCCTATGTTGGCCCTAAGGTGGTAATTTAAATGAGTTTTATATTCTGTGCTGATTTATGGTGGCTAAATTAATGTAATAAAACTTCCCAGACCCTTTTCATGTGTATTATTGATAAAAAAACACTCAGTAAAAGAAATGTGTAAATCCATCTTTGTGAGCTCTAATACTTGATTGTGGCATCTGTTTTTCATTTAGCAAGATGACTGAAATGAATGTAACTACAAAAACTCAAACAGCCAAACGTGTACATATCGTTGTGTAAAAAAGGCAATTTCACCACTCACTGATAATCAGCCCTGATTTATTGGAACAAACTTAGAGGGTCTGACTTCACTTCTCACCCAGGGCTTGAGTTCAGCAGGAGTTTTCCTTAGGCAGGATCTTCGAGGCCTGGCCCAGACATATCCACTTGCAACAACATCCACTGGGAAGGTCTTTGTACATTGTAATGGGGGAATGAATCAGAAGAATCGAAGTTTTCTGTTCAATAACAGTCTTCTGTGCTCTGACATATCTTTAGGACATTGACTAAGTAAGTATGAATATCTTTTGCACTATCCTATGACAAAATGGTCTGTTTATGGAATGACACCTTTTGTGGATGTGGAAAAACTGCCTCTTATCCTACATCATGTTTGAAGATCATCCAAGAGATTAAAGAATGGAGATGTGTGAAAAGAAGAGAGCATGCAGTTGGTTATTCAGCACCACAGAAATACAATGTGCAGGAAAAGAAGAGAGTCTCTGGAGGCTGTTTGGATTGTTAATATTGCTCAGAACCACTGGAGTGTGGTGCTGGAGCTGGCTGCACTGGGGTTTGTGGCCAGGAAGGACTCACAGGAAGGACTCTGCTCTTCCCACGTGCTGCACAGAGCTTTGGTTGTGAGTCTGCCACGGACACACAACTAGGACAGCACAAGTGTGACTTATATAATGTCTCTCTGTGCAGAGTGATGGAACACTTGTAGTTTGATAAAGAGCAAACCCAGCTGGTTACCTCCCCAGATACAGAGCTTCCCTGAAAAAGAACCAGTGTAGCTCTGCTGCACCAGGCAGGGATCAGACCTTAAACATGGGCAAGGCAGATATGACTGTAGAATGATGGGATGCACAGCAGCTTTCCAGCATAAACCCTCCTAAATGCCCAACAACATGGGCTGAATATTTTCTTGGGACAGTATCTGAGTGTAATTTGCACAAAACTGTGCTGGCAGTCCATACTCATGAATAATGGGTCAGTCACAGTGGTGCCACCAGGACAAACTTTCTGCCAAATTTATCAGCCAGGCAATGGCAGCAACATCATCTCTGAGTGCACAGTGACAACTGTTCACTGTCTCAGAACAGAGCTAGGAATCCTGGGCCAGGGATGGAGACATTTGTTTAGGATGTGCCCCTCAGGGATTCCCCAGCTATTCCTGCAGCTTTTCCTAATGATGTTTCTTTCCAGTTCTGCTTGATGTGCAAAATCACAGCTGTATGGCTGAGGAATGTAATAGGGCTAGATCCTTGGGAATTTTGGACCTGCAGGCTTCAGTGAGCCTTGGGGGAGTTATCTGAGCTCAGGAGTCATCCAACAGGTCCTTGCTCCGAAGAAATCCTCCTCCATCTGCCTCATCCCACACCCTCTGAAGTCAGTGGGAGTCCTACCAGATAATTCAATAGAAATTGGCCCAGGACTCACCTAAAAATGCACCTGTTCCTTACAGCATAAAGTGATAAGCTGCAAAGGTTTGGTTTTTAATTGGACACTTAATACCAGCTTTGGCAGGTGATTAAACTGTGATTTACTTCCAAGGGAGATAAGAAGTATATTTCTAAGGAATTCTGGAGCGATGGTTTAGTGGCACGGTAATTATACAGAGACTTTCTTGGAAGAACTGGGCAAGTTAAGGGAGAATCAGACATAAATAAGGGAGCTATTTTCCTTCCTACACACCGAAGACTACAGGAGATTAGAAAACTACAAAAAATTAGAGCAATGTTTAAGTAGTTTGAAAATAAGAGATTCTGAGTGGACACAAAAATTAGCCAAGAAATGTTTAATAAGGAGCCAACAAAGAATGTATTTCCACTCCAACTGAAACAGAAGTGGCCAGTGCTATCAGAGCATCAATGTATACAAATCAAACAATACAGCTTAACTAGCTCCCATGGGTAAAATAAAGAGGCATGAAGTAGGGATTTGTCAGTCATTGAGACCTTTATTAATAACAACTGCAGTTTAAAGAGCGTGAGTTCTGGTGCTTGCAAACAGGAAGCTGCAGCACTCAAACAAGAAAGCAAACATTCGATTGCATGTAAAGGAAGATCATAATTCAGAGGCAAAAAAGAAATTTTTTAAAAAACAAAGTAAACTGAGTGACTGCAATGGGGTCTGGTACACTAGTAGAGCATTTTTGCATTTAAAAATGTAATATTCTTAAGTATTGTATTAGAATAGTCTAATTGGTATTGGGGCAAATATGCAATGGAGAAAGAGAACAACAATTCAGAACGGTCAAAGAATGAGTTTCATCTGCCACACTCACCTTAACTGCAATTTTTTTGATTTTTCAAAGGACATATTAAAGTAATTTTGCATCTGTAGGCTTCTGTTTTTCAGAGAGAGATTATGCCAGGCCTCCCTGTGGTGATGCCAGCCGTGTTCCTCTATGCAGAAGGCATTTTGAGCTCTTGGTTTTGGACAGCTCTGTGATGGGCAGCAGAATTGTTCAACCTCAGCAGCCAGACATGGGCTGGATGTACTGCTGTGGGCACGCCTGAAAGGGGCTGAACATGGCTGCTGCTTTTGCCAGACTACCTCCCCTGAACCTTCCCCTTCGTTTTCCTTGTGTCTCCACAAACCCAACAGGAAAGAGCTCCTTTGGTGGCCAGTTCTGCTCCTGCCCTGCAGCACCACACAGCTGAGGATGGCAGGCAGTGGTGTCCTTGAGCCCATCCTCTCAACCCACCTGGGTTCTTTGTGCCTCACAGTGGAGCTCACAAAGTCTCCTCAGTCTGTGACACCCCCCCAGCACCTCAAGCAACTCCTTTGGCCCCTGTGCTTTGACAGGTTTAATGGGAATTGGATCATTTCTACCGTGGTTGTTTTTTTTTTTTTTTTTTTTGCAATTGTTCTCCACTGCTAACACAGGTGTTTGCTGGGGCTACAAAGCACACACGGCCTCAGACACAGCTCAGGGGGGGTTTGTACCTGTCTCCCAGGAATTCTAAGTTAACCATTTTTCACCTGAAAAATAAATATTTCCCCTTTGTTCTTTCCTTTCCTTGGGAATACCGAAAAGAACTGCCCCCTGGATGTTTTGTGTAACTGGGTCAAAAGCTGTAGTAATTATATAATAATGGCTTGGAGAGGCAGTATTTCAGGACAAGGTGTTTCAAGCCAACAACTTCAGTCGTAAGAATGACAATGGTATTTATTGCAGGAAATC
Organism: Chiroxiphia lanceolata; assembly: GCF_009829145.1. Taxonomy (NCBI): domain Eukaryota; kingdom Metazoa; phylum Chordata; class Aves; order Passeriformes; family Pipridae; genus Chiroxiphia; species Chiroxiphia lanceolata. Next base: position 573,191 of record NC_045644.1, read on the forward strand.
CCTTGCAAGAAAAATATCTGCCTATTACAGACAGCAATAAAGTAAAAATTTTGCCTTGAGCATATTTCTTCCTAAGGCAGACCAGTAAATATCTGAGCTGTAGAAACATTAAAATACCTGTAACTAGTAAGAATTTACAGTTCTACAAAAACGTCAACAATGTGTAGAGGTGTTTCAGAGATAAGTAGGCACTTACTGAAGATTTATGGATTACTGTATTCTGTGACATCATAAAATGTGGGGAATCTGAGTGCAAGACGATTTGACTGGTCAGCAAAAGACTCCTCTTAGACTATTAGGCTGTGCCATACATCATTCCAAAGGTTATTACCTCTAAAGGTCTTGGAAGAGGTGTTGTATATCACAGATAGTCTGTGACTTCAGAAGTCAGACTCGGAGAACCTTTTACTCCATTAGCAGTTGAAGTTAATGCCATTTGCTTTTTTATGAAACAAAGTAATTATCTTGAGGTTTTAAATGGTTTTTCCAGGTTGAAGGATGACCTCAACATTCTGATAATGTTGGTGTTTGTAATCAACCTTATTTCTGAGATTGATGATTCATCACAGACTCATTTTATGTGATTTTCTTGTTCAGTGCTACAACACATTACAAGCAAAGCAGTTGCATATCCTCATTTAGAAGGATTTAAAGGGCAAATCAGCCCCACTCACTGCTGCTTTTGTGCAGTGTGCTTCTACTGCTCTCTGGTATTTCACTGGATGAAGTCAGGATTCTGCTGCTGAATTTCATAGCTATGGAACATACAGTGATATCAAATGGGATACACGAGGGACACTGGTGTTGTGGAGCTCATGTTTGCTGCTTTTATACATTGCATTGCCCTGAAAACACATTGGAGTCACTGCTCCAAGATCAGAAAGGCCAGGAGCAATGGAGGAAAGGCTACAGACTAAGCACAGTGAGGTGTTTGGGATCTGTGTCTCTGCAGGTGATCCATCCATTCACAAGTTCTTTTGTGTTCCCCCCTTCTTCCTCTGGAAAGGACCAGGCCTGGCTGCACCTGTCAGCTTGCAAAGGTCAGGTGGAAAATGGGGCTTGGACCTCCTGGTGGAAACACAACCAGGACAGATTGCCTGGGAGCCTTGCCTGGGTGGGATGAGGGGACAGGGAAGGTCATTGAATCATAGAAGAGTAGAATGGCATAGGTTGGAAGGGATCTTTAAATGCCATCTAGTCCAAGCCCCATGCAAAGATCAGGAACATCTTCAACTAGACCAGGTTGCTCAGAGCCCCATCCAACCTGACTTCGAATGTTTCCAGGGATGGGACATCCACCACTTCTCTGGACAACCTGTTCCAGTGTTTTACCACCATCATTGTAAAAAACCTCTCCCTTGTATCTAATTTAAATTGACCCTCTCTTAATTTGAAACCATTATCCCTTGTCCTTCTGCAATAGTCCCTGCTAAAAGCCTTGTCCCCATCTTACTTATTGGCCCCCTTCAGGTGCTGGAAGGTGGTCTAAGGTCTCCCCAGGGCCTTCTCTTCCCTAGATGAGCAATGGCAGCTCTCTCAGGCTTTCCTCACGGGAGAGGTGCTCCACTCCTCTGAACCTGCTCCAACAGGTCCATGTCTGTCCTGTGCTGAGGCCCCCAGAGCTGGACACAGTACTCCAGGGGGGTTTTGTGAGAGCACGTTAGAGGGGCAGAACCACCTCCCTCGACCTCAACTTCAAAATTTAGAGGTAAGATCCAAAGGGAATGAAAGAGAGAGTTACTGGAGAGACCAATCTGTGTGAAGATTTCAGTGTGTTTTCTCTGTTCTTTTCACGGGAAAGGGCATCAGGAGCAAAAGAAATGTCTTTATTGCTGGAAAACACATGAAAAATGAAGCAGCAGAGAAGCCATTCGGCACAGAGGGATTGCAGCAGCCAACGAGAATGGAGAGCTTTGCATATCCAGAGTGAAGCTGCCGGGAAGGAGCTGCGAGGGGATTATGCAAATCCCTGATTGGGTGAGCAGGGGCTGATTGCCAGAGCAGGGGATGCACACACCGCCTGTACCTGGGCAGCGATTATGCAAATGCCACCCCCCCCCAGCCAGAGTGCAGGGCAGTGGCTAAATGAGAAAAACTCTGGTTATGCATCGGTGAGCGTGCAGAGCTCAGCACTGGGAGCATCGCACACCGTGCAGAACAAACACCAACACAAACACAAACTGTGCCGCCCCTCCGCAGCTCCGCCGACCGGCTACCGCTGGGCTGCCGGGGTGGCAACACACCCCGCCAAGGAGAAGGGGGTGTTTGGATGGCCATTGTCATGTGCTGGGAGTCTGACACCAAAGGGAGAGGAGATGGAACCTCAGGTGAAAACTGTTGCCTGCAGTTTTCTGATCCCAGGAAAATTCTGTTTGTCAAAGAAGGGATGTGCCTGCACATCCACCTGCACAAAGCTCAGCCCTGAACTTCACACTGTGCATGGGGAAGATCTCCAGGGATATGAGAGATAATTAAAATATCAGACATTTGGCACCTATTCCATGGTTTTTCAGGGTTTCAATGATATCTAAATTTGTAAGAAGATAAAGAAGATAAATGCCCTGCCATGCTTACAATCAAATTTTAATGTGCAGAAGTTTCTTTTTATTCTTTTTTTTTTATTCCAGTGTGTACAATTATGTACCTATATGTGTGCAATTCAGCATCAGTTCTCAAATCCATCATAATATCTCAACATAATTTAATTTTGCTCTGAACAGCCTTTAATGTTTTCAGGAGCTTCTCACAAAAGGAATCTCATTCCCATGAACACCTAAGCCTGAAACACCCCTGTAATTCTCACTGCAGAATATTGGAAAGACATGACTCAGAAATCCTGGAAAATACACTCATTACACTGCACAACTAATTGCACTCTGCAGTTTTCATAGCTTACTGGCAGATGGGTGATTCAGATTCCAAGGTGATGGGGCCAGTTTAAAAACAGAGTAAAACTGAGGAATAGCTGGACACGTCAGAAGAAAGGAAGGAAATTGTCCATCTCACACTGTGGCACAACATAAAACCTCAGTGAACTGGTTGGCAATGGGTCCAATTCCTGGTAACAGCAATTCAGGGGCACAAATCAGTTCATCAGTCTGTCAGGACTATAGGACAATTTCCTAGTAAAGCCCATGCCAGTGAAGAAAAGAGTAAAAAAAGCTCCATGAAGTTTTCCACACTGAATTTTCTCCCTAATTATTCCCCTGGGTGGGCAGAATCCACTTCTGTGTATAACAGGTTATTGGTGGTATCAGCAAATGTTGTTAGTCCCAGGGGACCAATTAATTTTAACAGCGGCTCCTCTGAAAATCAAGGAACGAGGCCAAATATTATTCCAGTGAAAATCAGTGAGTGTTTACATCTGGGAGAAAGAAAGAGGAAATATATAAACACATGAGGCAGAAAGGGAAACCCAAGTGTGGTCTGCAGGCAGGACGGGGTGCACGAGCCTGGCTGGGGAAAGCCCAAGGTTCCCTCATAAACCAACTAATATAATTTGCCATATTTAACCTCAGAATTAGCTGCCAAAAGATGGACTTTGAAAACCCAAGGTATGGGTAGTTATTCCCAGCCTCCACAGGGTGTGGCTGGTGATGCAACATGGGGAGCTGAGGAGGGTGGAAGCTGACAGATGTTTTCTGATTAACTCTCTGCTCTCTTTTTAATAAGCTAAAAAACATTTGAAGAAATGTAAATTACAGCAATTACAGTATATTTCTAGCCCACTTTTATGGAGGTATAGAACAAGCACTACTGAAACAACTTGCATCTGTCTCCACAGTTACTGTGCTAAAGAAGTGAGAGTTGGAGAGAAATGGACGAGTCACATTTCATTTGTGAGTGTACTTCTCAAAGACGTTACCACCTTATGCAAACATGCATTATCTATCAATACCATAGTTATTTAAAATATTTTCCTTGTCAGAAAACCTAAGGGACATTACCCACTGTCATTTTACATTTTTAAATCGAATATTTAATTACCTCTCTTTTTTTTTTTTATTTTCCATTTTTTTTCCCCAAATGATTTTTGGTGACGAAGCAAACAAAATAAAAGCAAAACAGTAGTAAAAGGAGTCACCACAAACACCGACAAAGGAAACAGATAGCAAAGGGGAGGAAAAAGATCCTACTGCCAGACTGTGATGTTGCCCAACACAAATCCTTCTGCACCAGCTGGGGCTCCAGCAGGCTCAGCAGGAAGGGCTCAGGGCATTGAGCTCAGCACAGTGTTAACTACCAGCCTGCTGGGGAGCTGCTGCAGGGTTTGGAGGACTTTGCTGACTTTGGGGGTTTTATTTTCTAAATAAATTCACTCTGCAGTGCACAGGAAGGCTGATCTGTGGTGATGGGAAGGACACCACCCACTCCTTGCTGTGTGGAGCGGCAGTGGGCAATGAGTTATTTTTAAGGATGATTCAGTCTAAATAATTTGACCTTGTCATCAGGAAAGCCTAACAAGCTTGAGGCAAAAACTCAGATGTTTCACTTGTTGCAGAACTTGTTCTTTAGCTGGTTTTACACAGAATAGAAGCATGTTTTTTTGCCTTTTTTCTTCGTTTGCACTGGCTTGGTCTCTACCTGCTGGGCTGCAAAGCTGTGTAAGAAGCAGCTATCAATGAAGCATTGATTCCTGTCAGTTTGCAAAGAAGAGAACAGAGAATATCAGCCCTGCTCCAAGAGAGACATCATGAAAAGAGGGAAAGATCACAGCAGAACTGAGCTGCGCTGCAGAGTCTTTGCTCTGGTGGAACTCCAGCTCCCATCCCACTCGTGGGGGTAATGGATGACATTTGTGATGATCAGTGCTGCCTCATCCCCTGGGAGATTATTGCTGTGCTGGAGCATCACAGACAGGGGCTGCCCTGCCCCAGCTGGGGGTCCCTGCTCAGCTCCTCCAGGCAGGTGTCCCAGGCACAGGAACCACCCCGACCACTGACATTAATTGGCACCCCTGTCACAGCCCCAAAGGAGAGGCTAAAGAGGTAATGGGCACGGAGAGGGAATTATTCCCATGTGCCTCAAGGTGGTCCCTCCAGAGCTGTGCTGAGACTCACAGACAGGCCAGTGCCAGACACTTGAACTGCCACCACTTATGTGGATTTGCCTTAGTAATATTTTTAAAGGACAAAGACAAAAGGCAGAAATGAGAAACCTAGAGTAACAGGGAAAACAAAAGAACAGCATGTTATTTCTCAAAGACACCTTGGAATTTAAGTAAATACCTTTTCTTGGCTGAATGTGAGACAAAATGGGTGAATCCTTCACTTATGTAAATTGGTGAATGTCTTGACTTTATGAAGATAACCACTTCAAATAAGCATATGCTTAATACAAAATGCTGCCATTTTTTGAGGGCTAAATGATTTCACCAGCTACTTATAGATGAAACACTGGTTTTATTGTCACCTTGAATAGGCAAGTGTTAAATACCTGTATTATTTTCAGACGGAACCTGTTTTAAAAACAAAGTAAAAAAACATTCCATGGAGGAACAGTTTGTTTCTGAAATGCCCTGGCTTCTTTTTCTTTGCATTTATTATGCTTTATCCTAAGTGTGAATAACAGGCATTTTTTTGTGAGCTGTAGGATTTTAGAAATAATAAAAGAATGCTTTGGAAATGTGTCATCTTTCCACAGTTATAACTCAACAACTCAGGAGGCAAGATTTCCCAGCGCTAACTACTCTCATGTTAGCTACTATCTTTATGTCTGAAACAATTTATTTTCAGATTGACTATAAAAACAAGACATCACATAATTGCCTGACTATAAAATATGTAAAGTATTGCACTACTGGGGCTCATTAGCAAAACATAGATGCTTTTTAGTAATCCATAAGGTGAAACTTGTTAATGAATGCTGCAAATTATTCTGCTAACTACCTAAAGATTAATAATAGATATGTCTGCTGCAACAAACAAGTCTCAAATCTCTGGAGAAAACCAGAGAAAGTGGATAATAATTAGAATAAGAGCACGACAGTTATTCTTATATTGGCAGTTTTGATCCCATCAGATAAATGGTGGTTCTGGTTTGTGTTGTGTCTGTTGTAAACAGCCTCCTCTTGCAGTGAGCTTCGGGACTAAGAACACTGCACACAGCGTGGTTTCTGGATAGGAAGAGAAAGGGGTTTTAACTTTGACTCAGGGCTTAATGCTGCCTGATTTCAGGAGAGTTAAGCATCTTTACAAGACCTGAAACCTCACAGAAGTTTGGTGATCCCTGTGGGTGACTGTCCATCCTTTTGAAAGGAGTGTGAAAACAGGCACTGTATTTAGGTGCCTTTGCTCTGGACAGTTGACAGGGACTCCCCCAGTTTCTCTTTTAGTGAAGTCTCTAGCTTATGGCAGTATGTGGAACTCTGCAGAGGAGGTATAGAGAATGAAGAGGGTTTTGAGTGGTAATATGTAATATTGTGAGAATAACTAGAAATTGAACAAATATCTCCGTGGCAAACAGCACTGAGATCTCCAAAGCCCTGAAATCATACCTCTAACAGTTTGTTTCTCTGAGAGACAGATCACACTGTTGGTTAACCTGTGCTGCTGCCCAAGCTTTGGAAGATGTACAGTGCCTCATTCCCACTGCCACTGGTTACAGAGGTCACTAGGGCAGAGAGCCCAGTGTCCATCCTGACTGAGTCTGTGTGTCAGCAGGAGGATAAATGGGTCTAGAAGAGTTTGTGTGGTCACTGAGACCAGTGCTGGCTGTTGTAGGCAACCATGGAGATGCAGACAGGTGCACAGAGCAGGAGTCCCTGTGCACACAGCCTGGCTCCCACCCTTCCCCAGGGCAGCCCAGCAGAGCAGCTTCAGCCTGGGATTGTTCCCTGTCCCACAAAGGCACAATCAGGGGCTGCACAAGTGTCTGAGGACCCTACAATTGCACTCAGCTGTGTGTTCCTGTTCCCAGGTCAAGTAAAATGTCCTGATTATACTAAAAATCTAAGCCCCTGAAAGACAGAAAGGACAGGACACCTTTCTGCCAGCCTTTTGAATTTAACCCAGCGGAACCAAACTGGTTTCTATGTTTAGTGGGTACGAGGCCACACTTATTGCTTAGAAATGCTTCACTGAGGTGCATCATCTCTGACCTAGGCTTGCTCCAAAGCTCTCTGAATCCATGGGAACACTCTCAATTGACTCCTTTAAACCTTGGATCAGTTTTCTCCCCTGGCAAAAGAAGGCCTGGCAGATCTCAAACCCTCCCAGAGCCTGCCAGATGGCATGTACCTCTGCCAAACCCCATGGTGATTCCTGGAGAGGAGAAGCTCCCTACAAAGAGGAACCTCACAGGTCTGTTCTACCTTCAGATGCAAGAAGGTGAATGTTACCAGACTCCTGAGATGCCTCCTGTGTTCCACCTGCTCCTCATCAGCGATTAAAAAAACTGTCCGTGGTAATCCAGCATAGCACAGTGATCTCAAACTGTAGATAAAATTATTCTAAGACAATAATTCATAACTTGCCTGGTATGCAGAACAAGCAGAAAGGCAATTTAATTTGAACATGTAAGCACACACCAGTCCCTGCACAGTACCCTGCCAAATTGGATAAGTTCTCTGTTAGTTTCTGCTTATATTAAAAAGAGTTCCCAGAGGGTCCTGTTTAAACAACGTCTAAATAAATACTTTCCTGATCATTTCATAGGTTGCTATAGCACCTAGAGAAACTCAGTGAGCACACTCCTGGCTGTCAGTTTGGAAATGAATGGTGTCATTGCTGGGACACAGCGTTGGGTTGGTCTTTCTACACTTGAAGCTCCTGCTGGTTAAAAAGATGTGTTGATTCAAGAGATGTGTCTTCCACACTCAAACTGACCTTTCAGTGTTTTGTCTGCCTCCTGAAAGGGAGCTGTGGGGTCTGAGGCCATGACAATTTATTTTTTAGGTAGCCTGACCTGCTGGATGTGGCAGTGGGGGCTTCACAGAGACCTGCCACTGTCCTGCTGGACCAGCTGAGATACACATTACCCCATCCTCTGCACCCCATATCTCCATCTGTCAAATTGGGGCATGGGATGCAGATTCCCACTGTAAAAAAAGAGCCTGAAGTCTGTATGGAGAGGTTCTCCATGATGCTATTCAGCAGCTGTTACACAGACTCCAAATCATTTTTACACATCCTCTAACTCATTGTTTGCCTTGGATGATCCAGCAGAAAACCAGTGTCCAACCCTTTGGATTTGACCCTGAACTGCTGGTTCAAGTGACTTGGCAAATTAGATATTCCTCAACACCAATTTAAAAAAAATACAACCTACTTTCTTTTATTAATGCTGAGGAAAACTTGATTTCTAAAGGAAACTTCCCTACCCCGACAAGGCTCTGGGGAACATCACAGCATAAATGACATAATAAAATTCAAAGTCAAAAACAAATATGAACATTCACTAGAAGTTCAAAAACATTTAAATTATAAGAATTTAGTGGTTAAAACCATAGGGAGCTTACTGTTCACACACCATTGAAAGTAAAATAAAAAGGGCACTTCTTGATTTAAAAGTGTGAGCACTTGTTATTTTTAAGTAGGATTAAGTATCTGGACTTCCAATTACACAATGGAAAATCCCTTTTTTATTGGTAAGATTTTAATTAAGTACCTTGATTTCTGTAAATGGGAGCTTCATTTGACACTTGTGGCCAACTTTGAATAAGTGCTAATAGAAACAGTAAATTCTGCTGAACTGCATAATGCTGAGTGCTGCTCAAAGAGAAGTCTGCCTCCAATTTCAATTCCTTTAGTGAAAATCTGAAATAAGCACATTGAAGTCAATGTTGCACTGGTAGAAATCAGAGTAAGGATTGAGCCATGCCTAGGAGAGCATTAGTTTGCACACAGTATTGGAATATTTTATGGTGGATACCATAGAAATGTACATAAAAATGACTGTGTTTTTGAAGTTCTGTTACGTACAGACAACTTGTACAGGTACAAAGTTGTGAAAACCTGTCCTCCCGTGCAGTTTTCAGCCATGTATCTTCTTTCTGTCAAGAAAGCCTGTTGGGGAAAATAAATACTTTGCCACTTGCACAGGAACCAGCAACTAAGCCTTGGGTTTTAAACATAACGTAGGGTTGTTGATACATTTATTTTGTTAAAGCATCCTGTAAGATCCTTTAACAAGGCTGTATCCACACAATAACCTGAGACATTATCACAGAGCCTTCCTTAGTCAAAAATATGTGGAGTGGAGATTTACAGAACACTGACTCTTATGCATCTAGCAAAGAATGACGTGTACCCCTGGGATAGATGGCTTTTAATATTTTTATGTTACATGTTATAACTGAAAGACACAGCTAGAGAAGCATTTAACAAACCCTGGTTAACTTTGTTAACCATGATAATTTTAATTATATTAAAGGGTCATTCACAGTATAAAGAGTTTCCACTTTTCAGTCAGTTACTGAGCAGCACAAACATTATATCACAGAAAATGAATACTACAGAGACTCAGACGAGGGTATGTCTTTTATTAAGACAAAATTTTGTTTATTCCCTCTGTTGCTGTTTTTTCTTTTGACTTGGATGGAAGGTGCACATACATGGGGTGAAGTTCCTCTCACCAAGTTTTAGCTGCTTGAAATACAGACATCTTCCTGTGAGCTGTTTGTCTGGCTGGAATCTGGACTCCTACATGACCATCACAGTCATCAGTGAAGAATAAGGTGCAATTCATTGAAATGTTTTAGATTTCTTTGATAGGATGGATTGCCCTCGCAGTACTTCTTTTTCATCTCTAATTATGACAAAAAGACAAGTCACTTGAATGTCTACTTTTAACTACCCACTTCATGTGATTTCTTGGGATATTTGCACAATGTGTACTCTAGTTCATCTTAATTACTGCTTTATTTTCAACGAGTCCCATGGACCTTAATGGAAGGAATTGTTCACATTAATTTAAAGCCTAATGTATGCCTTTGCAATAACTTGTATTTTCTTAGTGCTTAGATTCCCATAAACATCTTTTTTCCTTTTTCCTCCCTCCCCCACCGTACCCATTCTGTGTGTTCTCCATCCCTACTCCTACTACATGTTGTAGCACCACCCCTCCCCTCCCAGATGGCTCTTCATTATGTACACAATTCAATGAACTGTATCCTGAGATGGTTTGGAGGGAGGTTTCCTATGAGGTTGTAAAAACAGAGCCAGAGATAAGAAAAGTTCTTTAGGAAGCTGGTAGCTCGCAAATGTCCCTGTGCACAAGCACCATTTATCACAACCAAAATTGCAGTGGGGATCCTCAGAAATAAGTTATTCACTGTTGCAGCAGTTGTAAAGTGTTGCTGACAGTTCCAAATAAAACACTGGGGGAAAAGTGTAAATGATAATGAAAGCAGGTCTCTCATATGGTAAGAGTATCTGTTGAACAGAATAAACTTGAGGAAGAAAGCAGGTGACATCATGTTGTTGACAATAAATAACTTATTCAGCCAAATTCGCCTTTTTTCCTGCTTTCTGTCTCCTGGCAGAGTTAAAAAAAAAAAAAATAATTCCCATTTCATCCAGAAGATCTTTTGTGATGCTTTCCTCCTCTGGTGAAAAGATTTCACTGAAATTATTTGATAGTCAATGCCTGAGATATGTGATTAGTTACCTATATCATACGCATGGTTTTTAACCTCTGAGTGAATACATTTTGCTCTTGGGATCAGGAGGAGAAATTCTCTGGGGACTGAGATCTCTTTGCTAGACAAGAAACAAATGAGAAAGTACTCAAACATTTTAGGAAACTTTGTGCTCACCACTCTTTTATCTAATGAGCATTTCTAGCAACACTTAGTTGTACAGATTAATTTCCTTTACTTCCTGTGACATTCACACAAAACACCTGTGATCCTGATGTGTAAGGACAGGGAAGGAGGGAACACATTCTCCCTTGTGTTCAACAGGAATATGTTTTCCCAGGTCCTGGAGCACTGGAGGTGCAGCAGGAGGGAGGAAGCAGGTAGGGATGCCCGGGATTGCCTGCTGGGGAATTGCACCTGCTGGAGTTGGTTAATCAGGGCAGGTTGAACGGGAAATCCACAGATTATGTGACACTGGTATTGTCTGCAGCACTTCTGAACCCCTTCTAATCAAAAGTCAGGTTGAGGGAAGATAAAACAGATTTGCTTTAAAATGAAAGATTAAAAACCTGCTCTCTCTAAGCAATAATCCATCTTGATGAAAGCAGTGATCACATGAGCGAGGGCTGTGCAGCAGGGAGAGCTCCCAGCAGTGAGCTTGGCTGTCTGCAATGGCCATTAGAGCTTCTCTTGGCATATTAGCCTGCCTCTCCATCACACATGCATTTAGAGCTTTGGGCAGGTATTGACAAAAATCTGAATACATTGCACCTCTGCTGCCTAATTACAGTGGTGACAGCAGAAAACAAAGGATATACAGGAGATCTGAGCAAGGTGTTAAATCATAATAACATGTGTTCACACCATGCCCCATTCCTACATATGGGATGAAAAAATCCCACTAATTAAGGTTACTTTGTTAGACTGATAGGTAATTACCAGAGCAAAACTTGTAACCCCCCAGCCCTTAGAAGGAAAAGGTCGAAAATAATGGTGTAGTCCTTCATAAATCTACCAGGAATGGAAAAGGAATACCAAGTAACTTAACACAGAGGAATTTTAAGTTTCTATACACACTCTTTAATGCTTCCTAAAGAGTGCTGCTTAGATTCATATTTCTTTCAGCTTACAGGACATTCTGAATTTAATCTCCCTGTAGCCACCAGTCTACAATGATTTCAGCTGTGGGTCACAGAAGTTAAACCTGATAACAGCTCCATTGCAGCCTTTCTGCTTTAGAGGTCAATGAAAAGTTTCTCAGGAGGCATCATTCAAAAATAATATCTGCTTCTACATGAGAGATTTAAGTTAGAGTTTGATTTCCTCCCTCCTTTGACTTAGAGACTTTTCTTTGATTAAAATGAAGAGGAGAACTAAATGCTGAAAACCCCCTGAAGAACACATCTCTCTTAAAGAGCCACAGTCACCAAGCTCGTGTCTATAATGTGAACCACGATTTTGTTGGTCCAACAAGAAATAAACATTGCAGACAACTGTTAGGAAAAACTGGTGACATTAGGGGGCCTATTAACACTCCGTCAAATTAACAATATATTTCTAATTCCCTTGAGTGTCATATGTGTTTTTCTTACAATATTGGCTGATTCTCTCCTGCATTAATGAGGTGGACTGCTGCCAAAAATATGCAAATGGAAATCCAGTGGACCTGCCTTTGTAAATTCAGATATCTAGGAATTCGCGCTTAAATGAGAGTTGAAAAACCCCCAAACCAAACAGTCGTGTGGTGGCAAATCCTGTGCTGTCAGATTGCTTGCACCAGGGCTGGAAAACATCAATATGTAAATACCTTGGACTCGAAACTCCTGAAGTCTGTATTATCTGAGTTTTTACAGTGGAGGTGTCAGGTCCCCTTTAGACTCTCTCCCACATTTAAATATAGATCTGCAATCAAATTACAGAGCTTACCCTAGGAAACAGCAAGTCGTGTAGTTCCCAGATAATGTAGACAAACAAATCACATTTCTTTGGCTCTCCCACCCTTTCTGAATCTGAAAATTTCTTCTGAAGCTGAAAACATCTTAAAGCAGGAGAGAAACACCCCCCCACACACACACATACAACCCCCCTATTTAATATGGTAACAGACTGTAATTCTCCTCAGAAACCAAACCAAGCACCAATAATGCTCCACAAAGCACTGGCAACCACAGACTCACCCAGTGGCCCCTGCTAGATCTGGGGTTAGACATCATGGCACAGGGGATTGGAAACAACCCCATCCCCACCTCTCCACAGCCCTTTTCCCATATGTTCCTTATTTCTGGTTACCTTCCAGCCACCAGATGTTCTTTCCCACCACCACCATCCTGGACCTGCAGACCCTTTTTCTGGGCAGAAATAATAGCATGCAGATTTCAGGAATATTTGCCTTTATTTGATGCTATTCTTGTCCCACTCTTGCCATGGCTCCAATCTCTCTGAAAATTACATGGTACACGATCTTCATTTGGAACTGGCTATATGGGGCATATATTCATGGACTTTTAGGCCAGGAGGGACCAATATCATTATTTAATCTGGATTTCTGCATGACAATATTGTAGGTTTTAGCCAGTGATGCTGGTGTTGAGTCCAACAGGCAAGAACATATCTTGTATCTCCTCACTCCTGATTGTGTGCAGGCTGATGGACAAAATGGTTCACAGGGATAAGCTCTAAAATTTAACCCTTCTCCTACCAGAATCCTGGATTTTATTTGATGTGAAGAGAGAGTCCCTGACCAGCTCAATCCCCATGAATCCACCTCCCCTAAACTGATGCAGATGCTCAGCTTTTTCCTGTTACTCCAGACAGCTACCTATTCTTAACATATGAAAAGGAGAGAGTGAAAAAAATCAAATAATAATGTAATTCTCCATTTCTCCAGTCAGATAAAAAAAAGACCCCAGTTTCTGGAGACCATAATTTACTTTCTGCTGCTCTTATGCAGTAGGATCTCATTTTTAATGAAAGGTTAATGCAAATCATGTGAAAAGTCATGCAGTGTTTCCCTGAAGTGTGCATGCCAAATTGCCATTCAGGAATTCATACCTTTCTTGGAGGGGGGGGAAAAAATTTAATTCCTATTTGAGACAAGTGGTTGTGATGTAAATCCAAAACAAGGAATATAAAATAAACAGATGGGAGAAGTGAAGCTATGTATTTATCCTATTTAGGTACTCAAACTGCAGCTAAATGTGTAATAGAGTTTACCAAAGCCCATAAGTGATGATCTGTGACTCGAGGAACGAAAATGTTTTAAAAGTTTTCTCACAGTATAGGTGGTGGTTCCCATTTGAAAGGATTGAAGCCCTGTCCAAGTACTCACAGTGATCTGCACTTCTGAAGGCTCCAGAACAACAGTTTTATCAGGGCTTGCAGAATTTCACCTTTTCAGTACACAGATATATGGGACCCAGCTGGCTCAGCGTTTTTGGTGTTTGGGTTTTTTCTTTTTCCCCCCAATATAAAATGCAAATTCCACAACAAAACCAAGAAATACTGTTTGAGGAGGGAAAACCTTCCAGAAAGTGAAGCAGCTGGTTAGATGAGATCCAGTTTAGGTCAGTTCAAATGGCACAACTGGAGATTGCAAAATCAAGTTGATTTATTGGACAATACCCGATTTCAGTGGTTTTATACCAAGGACGCATTAGCTGAGCATGTATTTTGTATTAAAGAACACTGAAAAAATCTTTTATGTTTATTTTACTCCTGGCCACAAACCAGTCCAGAATTCCCTTTCATCAACTTGTCAGAAGTCCACGAAGCAGCAAAATGCAACTGTTGGGGTAGAATCTCACAGATTAGAGTTTTTTTGTTAGAGTTGAGCTCTAACAAAAATCAAAATTTAGACCCTGTGTTTCCTGTGTGACATGAACCTGGTAATTACCTTTCTTGCTACTTTGGGTGACGTTCTGATATCCATTATATCTGTTTTCTGGGTGTTATTTTAGTCGTCTTCCCTTTGTGAATAGAAATCTTTTTTGCTCTTTGATTCCATTGAGATGCACCTTCACTGACCTCCTTACCTGTCTTTACTACTGTAACCAGTGAGAGCCTGCAAGCAGCTACCCAGAGCTCTTCAGACCTTCACCTGTGTTTATAATGAACTGTAAGCCACAACACATAAGTACATCAGCTATTTTTAAAATCTTTTTAGATAATCATCACTACCTTTTGAAGACATTTGGTCTGAATATACTGAAATAAGAGCTTTTCTTTTCCTCAATCATCTCCTTGTGTTCTGCCCACTGGATACCCCAGGAGGATTGTAATGGCCATCTGTGCCTGAAGGTGATTCTTTTGAATCATAATTAAACTATTCAAACCACCAAGAGATAAGCTCCATCCAGCCTGGCCTTGAACACATCCAGGGATGGAGCATCCACAGCTTCTCTGGACAACCTGTGCCAGGGTCTCATTAGTGTTACAACATTTTGCTATAACCACATCATTTCGGTAAAGCCCCTTAATCACAGGGAGAAGGTAAAAAGAAAAGCAAGAATTCTTGTCAATCTGCTTTTTTTCCCTCTCTTTATGGGATTTTGGGTAGCAGATCTTGGCTCCCATTCTTCTGAGCTACCTCTGTACTTCATGGCTTCTCTGTATGTTCAGGCATCACCTGGCTCCTGAGTAAAAGCAACTTTAAGACCTCCTTGGAGTTATATTTGCCCCCTGAGGACTGTGGAAATTGAGAATTGAAGCTGTACAACACTGATACCCCTTCTGTCATCCAGCTCACCCAGGGATGGAGCAGGGGCACTACCAAACTCTCTGAGGAATCCCAAAAAACTCAGAAGACTGTTTCACAAGGTGGCCATGTGGCCACTGGAATTTATGAGTCTTTTATGCTGCTGGCCTTGTGTGAAAAGGGTATATTGAGACAGATTATGTTATAATTATATAATATCATCTCAAGAATACATTTGTAACTATACAAATTTACCAAATCAGCACACAAGATTACACTAAGAATTAAATATTGGAAACAAAACAAAAGTGAGCACATCCTAAATTAGCACTGTGGTATCAGGATCTGATATTGTCCTTCTGTTTAATACTGTAAATTAAACAAGAAATGTAGTTTAATTTTGTGTATGCTTGTAAATAAACAATATGTTGTAGATTTCATCATGCTCATTATATGGAAAATTACTCCACTTTTTTTTTTTTTTTGGTTACAAGAGCTTATGATACCAAATCTTCTGTTTATCTCAGGTTTTTTTTCTGAATGTAAAAAAATTATGCATTATGCATCCTAACATGCATATCTCTAATTCTGTGAGCATCCCTTTTGTTTGCTGCACACAACATAGTTGTAACAAAGACATTTACGCTCCTGGAGTCTGAAGCATGAAGTCGTTCTAAATCTGTGCCCACAGGTAACAATTACTTCACTCATTAACAGATCTCCCTCGCCTCTCATAAAACAACTCTGAAAAGGTCTCTTGGGACAGAGTCAGGAAGTGTGTTTTATGATCATTAATATGGCACTACCTTGGAAGTGCCTGCTCTGGCTGTTCCAGCCCCAGACTGAATTCTCTGCACAAAGGCAGCAGGTTGCAGTGGCAGGGAGTGGACTGGAGGCAGCCCCAGAGGGTCCCCCTGAGCACAGGAGGGCTCAACCACACCTCATCCTTTGACATCAGCAGCTCAGAGCTACGAGAAAGGGACATAGCAAGGCTAGAAATGAATGATTGGTGTGGGCCATCCAACAGGACACGAGAAATGAAAGATCAAAGTGTAAAACCTCACGGCAATTTTGTGTGCGCACGTGTTCAGGAAATTTTCAAGTTATTGTCTGAGCTAAAAACAATCATTAAGATAATTTATTAATAGCAGTTGGGGGCTGACAGTAAAACGTAGCAGCAGTGTAAGGAGGCAGGACGTCACTGAGATGTGTACAGCTTGGTTTGCCTCCAGGAACAAGGAATTGGGGTCTCTGGATCTGTTGTACCACAGTCAAGTACTCTTTTAATAGACAGTTGATACATTTGTACGAAGATCTTTGGGTTGCTAAAGACAATGCTGCAGAATGAAAAAAGCCCTTCAGGGAGCTCTAGGTGATTAACCAAACCATGCAACCATCCACACAGTATTCAGTTTATAAAATACAGGAGTGTGGGTCACCCTGCAGCGGGTTATGAGGAAAGCACTGAACACAAATGTCCAGGCTCTGAAAAACTGGAGCCTGTCCTCTGTATCCCACAGGTGTCAAAGTTCACCACAAGCCAGTTAAAACTTCCCATTCTTTCCTATGAAAAAATAGACTCCATAATCTCAAAAAGTTGCTAAAATGGTGATTTTTACACTATCTGGGGTGCTGTGGAAGGCCTACTGTCCTTTCAAGGTAGAGAGAGGAAAAATACTGGGTGCACAAACTGGGATTTTCTCAAGGAGCCTGGATTTTTGTGGGGACTTGGCTATGAAAATTCCTACTGAAACGTGCATGCCATCAAGGAACCTGAGGAAAATTCAAGGTAAAGAAGGTAGCTTGTCTGCTATTTAAGAAAAGAAGGGGTGTCTTGCCCCAAAGTCTTCGCAGCACATGTCAAAACTGTCTACCTCAGGTATTGTGCTTCCTTGGTACATCAAAAAGATCTGTCACTGTGTTATATCATCACTCAGAGATGCCACTCAGGGCATTTATTTTTTTTTTTTGAAAACAGACTTCATTTTAGACACCTCAATCACATTCCCTGTTGTGGCTTTTCCCCTTCAGGCCAAAGCATCCCAATTTCAGTACTAATTATTCCTATTACAAAAATCCCTGGGGCTCTACTCAGACTGCCTTGCTTGGGGGCATGCTAAAGCAGAAATGGAAACATTCCCAGTGCCAAAGAATTTACAAGTAATTTAAGGCAGGATGCAACAAGTGGGTATGTGAGATAGCAATTAAGGTGAGGGGATTGGAAAGGAAACCCGTGGTAGCACCATGTGGTCACTCTGATTAGCTCCTCACAGCCTGGTGGTTTAGAGTCAGCTGCACATCTTTTTTTTAATGCTGAGGTATAAACAACTGAAGTGGATACATTGGTGATTTAGAGCTCAGGCTCTCACGTGCTCTAAGAAACCCGGAAGGTGTGGCTTGCAAAATCCATCAGTTATGTTTACCCAAGTGTCAGCTGAATTCTTCATCTTGGGAGGGCAGGTGGCTGAGGCTGGGAAAGCTCCAAGGGCTCTAGAACCATCTGATAAACTGCCAGTGTTCAGGCAAATCAGGCAGCTTTTTTAACACCTCTGTAAGATGCTCTTCTCCCATGGTTGCTTGAGTAAGTTTGGAGACGTGAAAATACAGCACAAAAGGATAAAAGTCCTTCCTAAAGCCAGTAAAGGTTAGTGAGGACCATTACTATAAACAGCAGTGTTGTGGTCCTGTCCAAAATTAGGTGTTTGATTTGCTTCCCCTGGCACTGGGGACAAAACTTCTACTGTCTTGCACTGCGTAGGACTGAGATCTTTGTCTACCCAAGTGTGTCACACAGATCTCCTCTCCCAGTGGGAATGCCAGTCATGTCAGGCAGGGAACAGATCTTTGGCCAATGTAAACTGCCACAGAGCTGGGATAGTTGAGACCATCTGCAGATTTGCCAAGGGAGAAATTTGCTCCTTGATTTCATGGGAATTGGGCTGGATGGTACCACAGAAAATGCAGGATGGTGAGTGCAATGTTTGTGTTATCCCAGCGCAAGGGAAGGACACTGAAATTAGCTCTCATTTCCAGAGAGAAGGTGGCTTGTCCTGTGGCCATCAAGACAGGCTGTCATCAAGGACATGACAAACTGAAGCAAGCTCTGGGACAACATGGCCCCACGGAATCTACTAAAAATAACAAAATTGATCTGCAAGAAACTGGAAGGCGAAAACCATATTTATGCCTGCCACTCAATGTAATTTAAGGTAGCAGATAGCAAATACTCAGAGTGAACATATGAGAGTAGAAACAGTGCAGGTATTAATATATCTGCTCTTCCCACAGATTGGCAAGCAGCCTAAATCCACTGCTACCTGAAATTATGCCAACCTGTACAGCACATCTGAATTTAAACTAATCTCTTATTTACAATCAAAGCATCTACAAAGCTGGTGCTTGTAATGGGTTTTATTATACTGCATTAAAGATTGTCGTTGAAATTTGCATTTCCAATGACCAATTAGTATATTTATTTATTAGAATTTAGTCATGCTATTTCTAGTAAATGAAATGTAGTGCATAAGAACATAAATAGGATTATTAGCTACATTCCTCTCTTTCCTCTTCTATGGACTTCATTATTTTTGCACAGATGCCAAGATTTTTTTTCAGTGAAAAATTAAGATTGAATGAAGACTTGCCCACTCTCAAAAGCTGTGATGACATTCAGTGTGATTGCAAGTTATACCACATTAAAAAAGACGTTTCTCTCAGAGCAGTGGTTAAAACCCAGACGCCTACATTTATTTACATTTGCAATGCTTGTGCCATGTGTATAGGATACAGTGAACTGCTAACTTTTGGAATGAAAATAGCTTGTGTCTGTGTTAAATGTCACAGGAAATTGTAGCACTGATTAATAAGTAAAGAATACATAATTAGAAAAAAAAGTTGCTCCTTGTAAAACTGCTGTGTGTGTTTAAATTCTCATTCATTTTTTTTTTCCAGGAATGAGCAGATTAAAATAAATAGAGGGATCACGTAATGAAATTTGCTCTCCCCTTTAACGTGAGTGTTCAGGTTTCAGGATAACGTTGTTCCTCAACAATTTATTTAAAACAGGAGGCAGAGTATTTCCATCATTACCTGGTTTATTAAGCTTCCATACACCAAGAAAATAATGCTTTGCTTTGCCTCAAAATTACAGTTAGTTTGAATTAAACGATAGCTTCAATGACTAGAGAGTAGAAATTTTTAATTACAGCTTTGGTAAGTATTTCTAAATATTTTCCTTGGTTAGGAGTCTGCAAATAACAGGAATTTGGGTGAAGAATGAAAGGGATGAGATTCTGATCCAGATTGTTCCAGCTCCCAGTTTCTCTTGCCCATTGTAGCATCTCCTTCCCGGGTGCTTCACACATGAAGGTGTTGATGTGCTTTTCAAACCCAAATAAAATGTAACAAAATGTACATATAAGACTAAATAGATGCTTTTCTCAGATGGGTATACTAAAGTTGATGTCTTAATCTCCAAAAGCCAGAAAAATCCACTTTGGAAGCTTTGTGAGCCTTGATGTTGATCAGAATTCCTTCTCCTAATAAAGCCTTCAAAACAAGTGGATCTATTCCAGGGTAAGTTCATCTGACAGAAGCTCTTTGAACCTTTAGTGTTTTATCATCCCTGAGACATATGGAATTTGGAGAAGCATTATTTACATAAACTGATTTGTAATACACCAGTAATGAACTATTTTAAGTCAAAACAGTTACACTGGTTGTTAAAACAATGGAGAAAATGGTACACCTCAGTGTACTTATAACTGGAGATGGTTGAGATTGTTTTTTGGCAGAGAGAAAGTGATAGGATGGATGATTGTTTAAAATAGAGTTCTCTTTTCACATCCATTTTATAATGACAGTATATTTTCACTAACATTGTACTGAAAACCAGCTTCATGGAAGTCTACAGTTGTGAATGGCATCAAGAATACAATGTACTCTGCAAGCCAGGGCTCTTTTTCTTCCCTTTTCACTGCAATCAGGTAAGAGGGTCTTGCATGGATTCAAGCACCAGGTCCTCTTTGCTGGGTAATTCAAGTGATTTGTTGTTTCTCTGTAGCAGCCAGAGCAGCACTGCCATTTCTGATCTAATCACTCCCTGCACTCACTGCAAGGAAGCGTTAGGGAAAATGACATTTGAACACTAAGAAGTGCTCCTCTGCTTCACTTCCTATATCACTATGAGCCAAAAAATGATGAAGGGTAACCCTTATTTGAATTCAAAACTGAAATTTTTTTTGATATCTCAGTTCTAGCATGCATATTCAAAGCCATTAGTCTCTTTGCTTCCAAATGTAAGTTGAAATCATTTAGGAATGAAAACAACGAGAGAGAAAACAATCCAGCAAAGCCATGCTTAGATTTCAAGACAATGTTCAAATGGATCATCATGAAAGAAATTTTTGGAGTTCAAAGCACTAAGTAAGTACTTTGCTCTTTGACAACCATTCCTCACATGTTTGCCAATCATTTCATTACATAGATCTGAAAATAGACATGACTCTACTGGTAAAGCTCTGATAAAATCATCCAGGATGCTTTTTGTGTTGGCTGCTAGAGCTTCCATGTGACTACTGTGATGTTTCCAGTGATCATTCTGAGCTGCTTTGAAGAAGTGTCCTATCAGGAAAGCCAGTGTCCTGTCAGTCAGTGTGCACCATCTCTGTAAACCTTGAGGTACTTCCCACACTTCACATAATTTCCTTGTAACTTTAAGTGCATTGAGCAGCTTCAAGCTGACCACTTGGTAAGCAGGGACAGAACAGAACAATCTCCCAGCACCTCCCTTTGAAATGCTCATCACTGCACAGGCACCTGGGGACAGCAACAGTGGCAGCAGAAAAGTAGAAGCTTGTTTTGAGTGTGGTGTTGTCTGCAGGAGGTATTAAATCATGTTTCTTGTCTGACTTCCCATTCAGCTTTGCTGGCAGTCTGTTTTATCTTGCAGGCACAAACAAGTCTTCTGTGACAAAGCAAAACTTTCTGGCTTCAGCAATGGGGTAACTCAAATGAAAAGACACTTTAAAGATTAGAGCATTCACTTAAGTGGCCAGATAGATACTTTCCTTTTTTCCTTGTTAGGTTGCTGACTTAATGCTCTTTTCTCTTTGGAATGATTCAAGCTAGTAAAGATGATAATTGGACTGTAAGAAGACTCTGTAACACGAGACACGACTTAATCTGAATTAATTTCACCTGAACTTGTGCTGTATCTACATTGCCTCTTTTCCAGGTTGCTATGGGTTTGTTTTTGGCTTCCTTCTGGGAGATCAAGTCATAGAGCCTTCACCTGCCTACTTATATTTGGTATGTGTTGACAATTTATTATTACTGAATGATACTAAAGCATTTTTTCACCTTGCATTTGTGTTTGAGCTCAGGCTTCATACTTTTTATCTAAAGCTACAGACCCAGTGCCATGCCTGAAACAACAGCCAGTCTGGAAGAGGGACCATGTGACTGGTGGAAAACTGGTCATACTGCTGTAAAATATTATTCTGTGGCCAACACAACATGGGTGCTGAGGGAATGTCCTCTTCTATCCCACCTCCCATCGGTGCCAGTCTGAAAACAGCACAAATGAACAGATTTAATAGAATTTAAGTGTTATAAGTACCCAGGTGCTCATATGCATCTGAGCCTGGAAGCAAGAGGACAACAACAGAAGCAGGATGCTGCTAATGCACTTGTATCTGGCCTTGCTCTGCTTGGCTTCCCACCCAGCTCAGAGTTTGATGCAGCTTTTGGAAATACTTGAAAACTTTAGGGCAGACACTTCTGAGTAGCTTAAGAGCTTGCCAGTGCCACAGGCTGTCTTTAGATATGGAGTCTTTTGTACCTCTCCATCCTAAGCTTTCCCTATGGAAAGTGTATTTCTTGGTCACCTTTCTGAGCCCCCTTGGCAGCAGTCCCTCAGACTCAGGGACCACAGCTGGAATGTGGTGGAGCACAGATCCTCATTGTTCATGTGGAATCTCTGTGGTTTCAGTTGGATCCCTCTGGATCTGACTGGGAGGCTGTCTTGTTCAGCAGGGGTGAAGGAGCTGGCGTTGTGAGGAATGGAAAAATGTTAGAGGACATCTCTGCTGGTTCTGACCCATCGATCCCTCTCACACTTTCAGCTCTAGACCACGTTCCTTTGCTCCCTATGATTTCCTTACAAATACCCTGTTGGCAGGGAGCTGTGGAGACCTGACTGAGGATTTTCCTAGTGGAGAGCACAGGAACACTTATGTACATCCTGCATGATTGCTTCCCATACTGCATCCACACAGTGTTAAATCTGCTTCTGGGTTTGCTGTGGGCAAGGCACTCAGCCAGAGACCTCATTTCCATTGACTGGTCCTACAGGATGACTGACATGGCTCGTGACATCAGCACAAATCACAGACAGAGGAGATGCTGACCAGATTTAGCCACTTCAGATTTTTTCCTGACCCTTGCCTGGAACTACCTTCCTATTCCTGGATGTGTTTTTCTTTCCTACCTTCAGATATTTGCCCAATACATTTCTGGCCAAGGTAGTGTCAATTTAGAAAGAAGTCAAGGTTTTATGCATTGAAGGAGATTGGGATAAAGGTCTGAATTAGTGAGGAGAAAGGTAACTCTTCTAAAACGGGATGTTTTAGGCCTTGGGGACAGGAGAATTGAAACCCATTGGATTTGGGGCTGGGAGAAGTTTTGGGATCTCAGTGCTGGGTCAGACTTTTGGGGAGCTAGAAGAGGTTCAGGATGTGTGGATCTCAGAGTCAGCAGAACTTGTGATTGCCTCAGGCATCCTCCTCTTTTGGGTATTTTTGACTCTGACTCCAGTTCTAGAACACACACACACACACACACACACACACACACACACACACACACACACACACGTACTCAGAGGCATGAACACACAACTACTCTTCATTTTCTTTACTGCTGTCAGAAATGGGGGCCTCTCCCTAATTCCTTCTTGGCCAACTTGTGACATTGTTCTCATCCTTCAAAATACACCAAAATTTCCCCTTATTTCGGTCCATCTGTCAATGAACATTTGCATTTATTTAACACACTGGTGTGTCCCATCTGGCCAGAAATACTGGCCCAAAGGTGGGAGAGATTTAATTTTGCCAGAAACCATATCATTTTAATTCGTGTTTGCAAGATCCCACAAGAGGGTTTTTTTAAGCAGGAACTATTTACTTGACAGTAATTCCATAAAATTCAGAAGAACTCTATTAAAGCCAGATAATTTTCCAGTTCAGGGTAGGTCCTTCAGATGGAGCTGTCAGTTTTACTGTACACAGATGCCAGTTGAAAACTGAAGGAAAAAGTCACAGTTCTCATATTCTTCTATACCTCCTTTTTTGCAGTTAGGCACAGTCCTTGTGTAAACTGATTTCTTGCAAAAAAAAGAGCAAGGAAAGCTACTTATTTTTTCAATGCAATTTAAGAAATACTACTAATAATATTTTATAGTCCTATGTAAAGCAAATCCACACAGACTAATTACGTAGAATATTAAGACAAAACTTGTAACACTGTAGATTTTGAAGTAAAAGCTGAAGTTTATTCAGCGCATGAACTTCTTCTATACACAGGCACTATTGATGTATAACTACAAATCTGATGAGATTAAGTAGTCATAAGCATAACTTTGTTATCTTTCTCCCTCTTTTTTGTTTAGTTCTTTCTATGTGATTGTTAAAGAGAATACATTTGCTTGTGTGACTCAGTATATCTTAGGCCTTTATAGCACAGAGTTCATCATCTGAAATATAGACACAGACCAACTGTCTGCCTTCTTTTGAACCAAGTGTCAGGTCTGGTGTAACTTCAAAGCTTGGGACACTCACTTTAACCTCTCTGATTCTGAACAATAACTCTGAACTACAGCAATGAAATTTTTGGTCAATTAATTAAAATTTAATAAAAACTATTACTGCCACATTGTTTCTCTTTATGTCAAGAATGGGCTTTAATTTACACCTTTTATTCAAACACACTGGAAATATGGAGATGCTTATTTTTGCTTGGGATGTGTGCCTTGAGTCTTGTGCCACCTCTGCCAATACTTTCATGAAATAATATTATATAAGTTTTGAAATTTTTTATCCTTGTTGACACCGTGGTCATGACTGCAAACCAAATGAAAAATTAGTTAGGCCTTGTACAAAGACAGAGGAGCTGTCAGTCCTGCTCCGAAGAATTTACAAATAGAAAAAGTTCAAGGTAGAGTCAAGAAAACCAGGTTGTCTGCATTAGCATTTACAAATAATTGTATGAAATGATGCTGACTAAGTTTCTGCATTTTGTAAAATGTTGCTGGTTCACCATCAGATTTCATGGATACAGCTCCTGATTTATTCCATATCAAAGCAGGTTATTTCCCAGTTTTTCCCAGTCTGAGGTGAGTTATTATAGTCCATAAATCTCCAACCTTCCAGGCTTTTTATGAAGAACAGAAATCATACAGGGACTTTCTAGACTTCATAAATGGTTATTGCATTTTTAATGCCTTGTGGATTTGTAGGAGGGTCTTCACTGTCACATTCCTCCAATCATAGAATTCCAGTTAATAAATTGTGTCAGTGCAGAGAATAGTTCCTCCAGATTAATTAGAAAATGAAGACCAGTGAACAAATAGCTTGTTTTTGAGAATCTACCAATAATCTAATTGGAGACCACATTCAAACTCTTGGCAGAATAGATTTCACTTTTCTCTTCCTATTTCTTCTTTTTAAGCCATGTTTTTGGGAAGGATTTTATATCTTTAGAGCTGTGTGAACCTTCAAGAAACTAATTTATTTAGCAATGCTTGTTACCAATCCTACATAGAGAGATAACTTTTGGTGAAGTCAGAAGAAACTTGAAACAGAAATCCCAACTCTAAACTCAGAGAAAAATTTAAATCTATCTTCTGCAGCTGCATGACAAAGACTGTGAAACTATAACCTCAGAATATTTTAAAATATCTACATCAAAGTAAAGACCTGACAGTGTAGTTCCTTCTTATTTTAATCACGCTGTGTGATTCAGGGAAATTTAGTGTTGTTCTACAAAAACCATTGCTCAAATATATTCTCACATGAATTTCTGTACTTTAACTTCCAGTATAAATTTCACTGCCTCGGATCTCTGGATTGAAGGTAGCAATGTTCTTATACCACCCCATGTTTCTGTGCTTCATAATTTGTGAGCTGCATTTCTTCCTGTAATGAAACCCAACAAACCAGTGTCAGAAGTATTTCTGCAGAGGGGCTGATTTAAGGGCTGTAGTGAGAAAAACAAGACATGAGAAAGCATAACTGGCAGTGGTTCGTGTGAATTTGGAAACCATTTCAGGCTGAGTCAAATGTTCGTTTTTGTTTGTTTGTTTGTTTGTTTTCCCCTAATTGTGATTTTAAAAATATATGTTTTTCTTTTCTTTTTCTTAAAACATGACCTTTCAAATGCCATCATTTTACTGTGACAACCTCCACTGTGACTTCAAGCCTGATCATGCTGAGGCAGTGCCAGCTCTGGAATTCTTTGAATCCAACCAGGCGTAATTTGCCACAGATAAATAAACGATGGTAATTTACCCCAGGTAAGCATTTCTATCAAGGTTTGATGCTTTCTGTTACTTGAGATAAAATCAACCCTTTTATTTATACAATTAAAGACGAGGTATTTGTTCCATCCACAGCCTGCCTCTGTTAAAGATGGGAAGATGTGCCATTGAACTGGTGAGCACAGATAAAATCCTCTGCACTGGCAGAGTGGCTGCAGGCTGCACAGTTCACTTCATGTACATTATTGTGCATAACTCCTTACTTTGTCCTTTTTGGATGCTGAGGCCATGCCCATGTTTATGATTTCCATTCCATTCCCTGGGATGTGCAAACAAGCAGTTTCCATCCAAGGGTTTTCCAGCCCTGTCACAGCAGTTGGTGGTTCCATTGCACTGTCCAGCCTCCCTTCACTGTTTACAGCCTAAATTATCTTTTTTTTTTTGAGTGTTTTTGTATAGTTTATCTCTGGGAATTGGCATACCCAACTGATTTTTAGTGGCCAGCAGCTTCTTTGTGATATCACTTTGACCTCCTCTTGACAAGGCTGGCACTGTAAGTACCACAATTCCCAAGGATTGCAATTCCCTGTGGCAGCCAGAGCTAAGCTCAGGGCTGTGTGTGATGGATGCTTTGGACCTGCTCAGCCAGCAGAATGGTATTAGGGAAAGAGAATATTTCCACCAGTCAGCTGTACAAAAAAAACTCAGAGAGATTACCAAAATTTATGAGCCTTTGTAAAATGGGGGGTTTAAAGTATTTATTTCCTAAGACTCCGACCGTTTATTAGTTTTATTGTAGTCATGCAGAAATATACATGCACACACAACACACACACCTGATAATTGTTTAATCAACTGCTATTATTTCATTTTTACACCTGCAAGGATCTGCGGTGAGGAAGCCACGAATGAAGGATTTTGAGGTGCCTATATGTAACTTTTACAGGATGATTTTTAACGAACCCCTTGAATTAATTTTAGACAACAGTGTATGCTGGTGCCATGTCTGGTGGCAGGTTGATCTACAATACCCAAAGAATTTCATAACAGAAAAAATCTCCTAGGCATATGAGCCCCAAATTATAAAATAATTTTGCTTCTGATGTAAAAGCCAGATTAACTCATGGCAGCTGGCTTGTAAATGTATTAAATGGACAGAGGCATAGTGAACGTCCTTCAAGATGAATTTCTTGTCATCTTTTCTTGTGAAAAGAGGTTTATCCCATCCCTTCAAAATCTGTAGGGTATCCTATTTTTTTAGTCTCAAAAATATATTTGGTTTTCTTTGAAGATGAATAAAACTGAGATGCTATTATATTCAGTTCCTACTTTGCAGCATCCAGAAATTCCTTTGCTATTAATATGCCAGAGAAACAGATTTCTTTGATTTTTTTTTCAGTTTAGAAGATCAAAAGCTGTCAGAAATTGTTTCAAAAGAAAAATAAATCTTTGAGAAGTTGGATTTGAAATAATGAGTCTCCAGCATGTTGCATATACAGTACTTAAACTGTTTAATGGAAGATGCTGTTATAATTGTGGGGTTTGCCTCTTTACAAGTATCACTCACCTAGAAGATATTTCAGCATTGGTTTTGCTTTTTCTGAAAGTAATTATTAGAAAATTGGATATTAATGGTGTTCTCTTTTGTAACTTCTTGCAAATACTTAATCAGGTAAAAGAAAAAAGCCACACACATTCAGGCTGAGAGGAAAAGGTCTTAAAACCAGTTTGGAAGTTTGCACAGACTTTTGTCCTCTGGCAAAAGCTTTTAGTTTTTTTTCATTATTGTATCTGCATTCAGGGGAAATGATGATCACACAGACATGAAATGGCACTTTGCTGCTGCTGTGATTGCTGAAACTTGGAAGCTTGGGCTGTGTTATCACCATCAAGAGCCCGAGTCTGACTGGGTTTGTATCAATAACACCAAGGACCACGGAGTGAAGATATTGTCCTGTAGGGGCTGGAAGAGCAGGTAGTAAAAAAGGAGCTGAAACAAGACAAAGAAATATTGATGAACACGAGGCCCCTCTGGAAACAGCCTTGGATGCACACGGCCTGGTCCCAGCTGAACATTGAGATGTCATCGTGGCTTGCAACTTTTTCATCAGTGGAGCTCTAAATCAATTCCAAACCTATAACCCACCTCTATTATTCTACATTTACAACAGCCTACTGGGGACAATATTCACCATTTCATCAGTGACAAACTGTCTAATGATTGTGCTGGCAAATAAATAAGTCAAACATGCTTTTTTGGAAGGCGAGTGAATACACTTTTACTTCCAAATTAAAATATTTAGTGCTTTATAAAGCAGTTGCTATTTAAACTGCCAATAATGTTTAACATGAATTTACTCACCACTGCCTATCCTCATACTGTATAATTTATAACACTAAGCCCTTTCAATACTCCAAAATGCCAGATAAACTTTTCTCATTTGCTCTTAATTTGGTCACGCAGGATAATACCAACATCTGAAGGCTCTTTAAACTGCTTTTTAAAATGCATTCCTGAAAGCACCACCAATGCCACCTCTGCTCCTTGTCATCTTCCATAATTATTTCCAATCCAAAGCGGTCCTTAATGCGCTTATTAATCTGGCATTCTCCTCAGTGTGAAGCACATTCAGCTCTATTAATTTTTAAAAACCCTTTTTTATGGTGGACTGCAGATGCTTGGCTATTACTGAAAAGCTATTAGAAGTTAACACCTTTCTCTCCCCAGGGACTGGCATCATCCTATGCTTCCAAATGCCACCCTATTTTACATTATCAGCTGCTAAGACTAAGTATTAGAGACTTTTTTTTTCCTTCTGAACTGTTAATGCTATTATTAGCTAATGGCAGAGTTCTGTACAGTATATAGATACAGATACTCTTGCAATGTCTACAGCAGAAGAGGTTTTATTTATCTGCTTTTGAACAATGAGGCTTTTCATTCCTGTCATCCATTAGAAGAAAACTCACAGGTAAACAACCACTAATCTTATTCCCAGGGATTGAGATTATTTTTGCCTTTTCTTGACTTGGATATTATGATCAGGTGAATATTTAGAAGAAAAAAATGTGAAAGAAACAAAGCCATCCCCCATCAAAGTACAAACCAGCTTGCTTTGTGGGGAGCTCGTCTGCTTTTAGAGAGTGTGTCTCTGTGAAACACAAACCTTCCTTGTGTGAACAGAAGCAAAAAATTCTGAAAAAATATCACAGAATGCTATTTCTGAGCTGGTAGCAAATATTAGAATTGACAGGGGGTTTAGTTTTCTGACAGAACTTTAATTCCCAGCTATTCCTTTCAGAATCTGGTTGCTGTTGTGAAAACAGGACAGAGCTGAGTCTCAAGGATGGGCTCTCCTGTTCATGGTTACCAGGGGGTTTTTAAGAAGCAAATCACTGAGGAACAATGGAGAGGTGTGTAAATTTGTGTCTGTGTTCTGTGTTTGCAGCATTTTCAATGAAATCACCCTCCTGCTAATTTTGACTCAAGATCTCAGCTTTTAACTGAGTAATGACCAGGAGTAGAACCCAATCCAGCATTGGCTCTTCTGACCATTTTAAGCTGTGCTGACTCAAGAAAACAAACTAACATACTGTGACCTGAAAAATGCCCAAACTGTGCATACTAAACTGAACATACTAGCAAAAAAAATAGGACAGAGATTATAATACTGTCATATTAGTAAATATTCTGTATTAAATTTGGTAAAAATCTATATTAAAAATTCTTCAAAGATGTGGAACAAGTGTCTCCAGAAAATTGCAGGATGTTTGACAGCAGCATAAAATTTAGGTCCAACCTGCCATGAGAGATACAGGAGCCAGGACATGAACCTGGATATTTGCACAGCAATTAATGGGGTTTCCTGTCTCAAAGTCAGGACATTGTAAAGGCTGGAGGGGAGTGAATTTCAAAATTCTGACAGGTATTGGGAAGGGAGTTTCTTGCCAGACTTCTGATAATATTAGCTAATATCTCTTCATATTTTTATTCATTAGCACTTGAAGGACTCAGTGAAGACCAGGGCACCAGCTCGTAAGTGCTGCAGACAGAGAAGAAGGAGTTCTGTCCTAGAAAACCTTGTGCTTTCTCCTCATAGGAATATGTGTAATACACAGAGAACAGACCTGTGTAAGGTGTTGGTTACTACATGGTCTGAAGGGGAGGCAGTGAGAACTTGCTGTGGCCCTTGAGAAAGGAGAGTTGGCAGTAAACATGTATCCATGCCACGGGGAATGAATTCCCAATGGTCCTTTATTGGCATTAATGCTGTCTTCACTAGCATCCTGAGAAAGGCAAAGATTACATCAGCTTCATGAATAAACCAGGGAAAACCCTCCTTTGTGGCAGGGACTGCCTCAGATCCAAACCCAGGCACAGAGGAGAATTCTCCCGACGTGGCAGGAGGGTGCACAGACAGTGCTTGCTTCCCCTAGTCCCTGCAGGTGGGGTATGGAACAAGTGTCCCAGCATCCAGGAGAATTTGTTCCTGCCATTTTTCCACCTTGGCAGCACTCTGGTTGGACTTGGTGATCACAGCCGGACACAGTGGAAAAGTAGCTCAGAAGGCCCTTCCTGCTCTGCTGGCAGGACAATGTCACCAGAGTGCAGGATGGAGCTCCTGCAGCACAGCCAGTTGGATACTCCTGTGGGAACCAAAATAACTTTAAAAGATAGACTTGTCTTGCTACAAATCACAATGGCCTTCTTTAAATGGCTGCCAAAGGATCCTAATGCATCCTATTTCAACATTTGTTGAGGTCTGTGCCTGGGCTTTTGATGGCTTTCACCTTTGCCTTTGTTATTTTATGAGACACTCGTGCAAAATCCAAGTTGCCAATTTCTGTCCTTCCAGATTTATGGAAGCACGTCACTGTTCAAATAACAATGCTGGAAAATAAAGTGGAAACAATAACACTAGAGACAATTATGATTGGAGTATGCTTTAAAACACACAATGACAAAGCTGGGACACTCTGACCTGAGCCAGCATCATCCCAAAGGAAAGCCATGAGGAGTGGTGGCTGCTTTAACTGAGAATTTGCTGGCAGTTTTCTGTTTCCCTGACGGAAGTAAACCTGATGCTGAGCACCTGAAACAACCTGAAAAACCTGAAACAACTCAGCCAGGTCTGTGGATGTTTAAGAAATATGGAATAGAGACATCAATATTATTTCATTTTTAAAACAACAACAACAAAAAATCCTTTAATTTTTTTAAGAGAAATCTTTCAGAAAAAAAGGTGTTAGAAATTTGAGTATGAGCCTCAGCTCCACCTTAAACATGTGTCCTCTTTCACTGTGTAGCATTATGAATGTTCCAAAGGCCGAAAAGCTCTTCCTTATCTTCTCATATAAAAAGATATGCGGTTATTTGGTCCTCTTAAATGGATATTATATGCTCAATAGACCTGAACCGCTCCCATCATGTCACTTCAGCCCATCCCACAATTGCCTTTACTAGTACTTCAGTGCATTAGTACATTAGTGAAGTGGTTTTCCTCAGTTGTTGTGTTGAACCCCATCCCACTGTATAATTCAGCTTGGGCTGCCCCACTGCCATTTCCAGGGGGCTGTGCCAGCCCAGAGCCCAGAGCAGCACACAGCCCTGATCTCATCCAGGTAACCAGAACCAGGAGAGCACTTGAGAGAGTTGGCCAAAGCCTGGTGAGGCTCAGAGGTCTCCCCAAATGCCCCACGTGCTCAGGCTGAGCCCTGTCCAGCCCCAGCAGTGGCTGTTCATGCTCCTCTTGCCCTTTGCCCAACCCATCCAATGTCCACAAGGGCTGGAACACTTTGGAGCTTTGCTTTTCTGAAAAGACTTTGTGCCAGAGGCTGTGATTCTCTGCAGACATTACACCACACACACTATTGGCCTCAACTGCAGCAGCCTCCAGCCTGCTTATCCAGCTGGCTGTGCTTCCAAGGGGCTGGAACAGCAGCTGGGCATTTGCAAGGGACAGGACCATATCCCAGGGATTTCCTCTCTCCTGCAAAGCAGCCTTGGGAGAGATGGGGAGATTCATGTCAGAGACCTTCCTGCCCAGGAACCCTGCTTCCCAAGGGAATAGTAAAGATATTCAAGTTTTGACTTGAAAAAACTCATTAACTCCAACAAATTTGGGGTGGCTTTGTGCTGATTAAATTATTTGCCCAGTCCTATTGAACACTGAATAAATGCAGTCATTCAAATGTTGGATAGTTAGTAAAGGCACTTTTTCCTCTCTAAAGGTGTAATTCTTTTGCATGAGATTTAGACAGCAGATATTGACAGAAGAATAGATAATAGATAATTGATGTCAAAGGCTGAATAAGAAAGTTGTCGATCAGCCAGAGTTTAAGTTATCTTTACGTAAAGTAATATAAAGTAACGATGATTTATTGCTTGAAAAAGTTGATAGAATGAAAAAATTCTTTGGAATTGCTGGTGAATGCAGATTGATTTTTCTAAAGAACTCTACCCAGACCTATTTCTCTTCCAAAAGAATACTGCTGGTTCTAATTATATGTATTTTACAGAATTGCCTTTCTAAAAACTTATACCATCAGAACACCAAACATCCCATCTCTAATACTCACAGAAAGAGGAGTACTTTCAGTTGTCTAATTTGATACAGGAAGGAGATAAGAAGAGATGTGATTTGGTTTTAAAATATCCTTCAAGTGCAATGCATCACACAACCTATAGCAGCTTCACTTATTAAACCTCAAGGATATACAATAAAATGCTTTGTAAAAACAGCAACAGTCCCTAAGGCATGATTCTCCCAGTCAAAGATTAGTATTGGAGGAGTAAAAGACTAGTACTGGAGGGAAGATGAGCTGTTTAAAAGGTATTTCTTAATATCAGGAGAGCATCCAGCATAGGAGTGCTTCTCCCATGTTTCATTTAGACACCTCTCAAACTGGAAATCTGCTTTGAGTCCAGAAAATAATCTCGTGGTGCCTCCAGAGTTCCCTTGGAAATCCACTGCACATGAGCAGCAGGAGCACAGGTTACACTTCACAGGGATCCATCCATGCACCACAGAAAGCTCAATATATTCCTCAAGTTCTGGATGTTTTCCAGAGTCATAAAAAGAGCATCCCATCATCTGTGCCTTTGCTGTGCCTTTTTTTCCCTGTTACCCTTATGAAAAAGACCTTCTCAGTGATGGTGACATCCTTCTGTCCTGAAGTCTGTGAGACCCATTCCTGACTAGAACATCCTTTTTTCTGTCACTGGATTCTAATGCTGTTTTCACAGACTGCATTTACAACTCCTTATATTGTTTAGTTTATGCTGCTCTAGAATTTCATATATACAGTCAGAGGTGCTTGAAAGAAAGCACAGCACTTAAAATAGCTTGTGCCATTGCCCTAAAATATTAATCACTAGTGTAACTCCATAAGAGGTACATCAGGCATGAGTTTAACCCTACTTTTTGTTTTAAATCAAAAGAAATTGATTTCTTTAGCAAACACACCCTAAACCACAGGATCAAAGGCAAGTGAAGCACCATAAAACCTCTTATTTCTTCCCCCCTCCACCTTCTCCCAAAGCTACAGGGCAGCCTGTAAACTCGCTTTTAAAGACACCAATTTTGAAGCAGCTGATTCTGTAAGAGCAGTCCTCAGCTGTTGGCAGTGATGTCACTGGTTAACCCTTCACAGTCCATGGGCTGCTGGAATGATTCATTTGCCTCTGTTTCTCTGGATCAAATGAAAGCTCTCTATAGAAGTCAATGAACTTACAGATGTGTTTTTGGTTCAGCATATACATATATATATTTGTGAGAATTGTATTGTTTTCAGTAAGATTGAGTTAAACTTGCATTGATATTACTGATTCAGGGGAGAGAAATAAATTAAAAATAAGAATTTTTCAAGAAAATAGAGGAATGGATAAATAATTAATGGGACACATCTTGGAATCCCAATGTATTTTCAAGAAACATGTCATAAAACTTTTCATAAGAAATACTGTATGGACAGAAATGAAAGTCAATGATTTTGGATAAAATTGTATTCAGATTGAACTTGTGATACCTAATGTTTTATGATATTGCATAAGTGAGTCCAAACCCCAAGATTTCCCAGGTAGTATGACTCTAAAGTTTCTACACATTATACACATCTGCAGTTGAGAAATGTGTTTCCATGGTTAGGAACTGTGCTTTCGTGGAGTTTTTGTTCTCAGCTTTTCATTACAAACTTTATTCTAATAGCATATAAAAGGAAAAATAGATACTGGAACAGTGTAGACATCAAAATTTTAACAGATAGGGAAGTTATGCAAACTCTGGAATCAACAGACGCCATTAAAAAATTCAGAAGCTTAAAATGAGCAGTGCAACGGTGTAAAAACAAAACCAACAGAACCAAAATCAACAAGAGTCAAGAGTGTCCATACTTTGATGCTTTGCAAACGTTCACACTTGTTTCCAGCTTGGGTTGTTTGCAGACAGTCCGTGTCCTCTGCCAGGGCTCTGAGCTGCCAGACACCTGAGCTGGGGGCTGTGCAGGGATGCTGGCACCACACTGCCTCCAAACTAACAGTGTCTGCCCTTTCCTACCACCCCTGATGAGTGAGACAGGGCAAACAGCCTGCAGCCAGCCTCCTGTGGGTGCTGGACCACAGCCCTGGGCTCTGCCAGCCCAGCTCTGCCCATGGCCCAGCACAGCCCTGCCCCTGCCCAGGGACTGGCTGAGGGAAGGGTCAGAGGGTTCCCACATTTGCCAGGTCTGAGGCTGTCCCGTGGGGAAGGAGCTGCACTCTACTGGGATGGGAGCCCTGCTCTTGGTGTCCACACTTTCTGTGGAGGCAATGCAAGAAAAACTTGGTGGTGCTGTAAGATGGATGTTGGAAGCTTGTTCATTCTTCATTTTCCCTCCCTGAAGCTGCTGTGTTCATTTTAGCTGTCTGCAGATTTCTGCTGGGCTCTGCATGTCTGACTCCAAGGTGAGGACCTGCAGGGTGGGGCTCGTGTCCCATTCCCTGCACAGCTCCCACTGTTCCTTCTCCCATTTATCAGGCAGGGAGAGACTGGTGTAGATCCCAGGTGTGAAGGCTTACCAGTTGAGGTACAGAGGCTCTAGGAGGTCACACTGATGGTCTTTGCTCACTTCTCTTCACTTAAAAGATGTTTTCTCTGCTCGAGTGTGAGCTGCCCTCCCCGTGGCTGGTACCACCACAGAGAATGGAGACTGGACACTCCTGTTCCATGCCTCTGTGCACTGTCCCAGGGCATTCTGACTGCTGGGGAAAGATAAGAGAATTTGCAGTGTGTTCTCAGTTCTCCATCTTTGCAGAGGCAGGTGACAAGCTCCACAGTTCTCCTCTTCAGACAGCCCTTATTTCTGAAGACATGGCATTGTTCTGTGACCTGGTTCAGCACAAGAGTTGTGTGAGTTAATTTAAAGAGGCAAAGAGAAACCTAGAAAGACATTCAGTAGTGTCATGCTACACTGTGTCAATCACAGTACACTGATATCTTTGCTGGAATGACCAAAGTAGCTCTGCCTTGTCAAGCCCTTCCTCAGATTTCAATTCCATTTTATATCCCTTGTGGTTGCACACAAATTCCACGGTCGAATAAACAGACTTTGGTGATGATTACTTGGAACTTTAGGAATTAACAGTGTTGTTAGTCTTTTCCCTGATTGGTGTTTACTCTCTTGAAGCCTTTCCATGTGCATGCTATACAATATTCCCCTGGACAGAGTTTTGCCTGGTGCCAAGACTTTATGCTTTGTAGGAGATGAAATTTCTTGACAGAAAATTGTGACGCTGCACCTGTTGCAGTGTTGTGATAAAACTCTGTGAAACAACACACCAGCTGCAGAGCAGAGACACCAGGCTGGGAAATGGTTTTCACTAGCTGTCCTGCAACCCATGTGCTCAAAGAGGGCTCTGCTCACACTGCAAGGGAAATGCATTTGGGTGAGGCCTGGATTCCACTTGAGAGTTTAGCATTTGAGTCTATAACACTGAAGGCAGATTCTCATGGAGAAGAGTTGGCCTGGATATATCAGGAAGTGGGGAAGAAAAGGCAAGAACAGAATTTAAACTTTGGCATTTCTCTGCTCTGTTATGAATCTGAAGAGGTGAACTGTGGAGAGCTCAACAACTACCAGTGTACTTCTACCTGGGGTGGCTGAATCAGTCAGTTACAAATAAAAACCTTCCCATGTCTTGTAGCAGTTTACCCCACTTGCAGTGCAGACACAAATAGCAGCTCAGATCCCCACACCTGTGAGGCCATAAATCCTTACTGGTATTTCTGCAGCTTGTGGCTCTTGTTTGTGCTGAGGAGGGATCTCGGCTTTCAAGAGGTATCTTCTATCCCTCAAAGTCTTGATAGGGAGGTTAGCAACATCCTTAATGCTCTCTGTACCCTCCTCAAAAAATCTGGACTCTGAACTGGTGCTAGAAGTCAAAGACCAATTCAAATTTTCACAGTATGGAAGGACTTGGCTTTGCAGAGTGTCTTGGTTATGGCCACCAGCTCCTGATGAGCACCCCTGGGATCCTCCACCAGCACTTCGACAGCAGGGAGATCCAAAACCTCTGCAGAGATCTAGATAGGTGAATGTCTGGTTTTAGGGTGGTAAAGCTATTGGACAGGGAGATTTTCTTTTAGAGGTTGCAATTAAAAATGCCCTGGTATTGTCTGCTTCCCAGCTTTCAGGAAAAGTGGTAGTGGTCCAGCTGGTGAGGTCCTGGAGAATGCACACATAAGGAGACCACTTGGTTCTGTCAGGAGATGAAGCACTGAGAAGTGTCAGTTGGAAGGTGAACACACCAGCTGGGAAATAGAGATTTCTCCCTCCACCAAATTAGTCTGTGCTAATTTATTGCACTGTGAACTCACATCTGAAACTCAGGAACAGGAGAGGCATTGTCTGGCTGCTGAAATCTCTTTAAACGTACAGGTGGAAGATATTTCTGTGCAAATAAAAACATTGCTTACAGGCTGAAAAATTGTGTGAGGAGGAAAATAGTACTTATATATTTATTTATGATTTATTCAATGATAATTTTATTCTGTAATCTTATCCAAATATGGGTATGAATATAATCTGTCAGCATACTTGATGCCCATTATAACTGTTGTAACCCAGTCACAGACTCTACTTCCTTTCATATTAAACCCCAGCTCTACCTTAAGGTTAAACCCACCCCTTCCTACTAACTCTTAGAACACACATATATTTTAGAGGAATACAGGTTTAACTGAGCTCTGCATTAAACAGGGAGAAGGGAATGCAAAGATTTAACGAATATGCACAGTTTGAAGTTTAGGAATATGCCCCAAACGAGATTGACTGAAGATCTTCCAGCAAGGCTGTTTTTGACAGAAAGCTGGATCTAGTTGAATGATGTCCCTGTAATTTCTCTACCCCCTCTGCCCCCAGCAATATCTGCTTTCCATGGAATTTTGCCTTGTTGAAAAATTGAACATCTCTCTATTCTCCAGATCCAAACCCTGTTTAAAAGTGATGTGCTGTCAGCTGTAATTGCAGCTGGGGACTCTCTACTACTGTTCACTCTTTGCCTCTGGGCTCCAAGCTGGTTCCATTACCCTCCACAGGATTCCTTGGGTGCACCCCACCAGTTCAGCAGGAGGTAGAACCCCAGCACAAGTGTCTTGCTCCCTGTTCCTTGCCTGGACCTTCACTCCTTCCTCTCTCCAAGCTTCTGACTCCTTACCTTTAATTTCTGTCTTGCCCCCTGATTTCTCCTCTCTCACACTGCACAGCAGCAGCTTCCCTCTGACTCTGCCATCTCACAGTGAGGGGATCACCAAGAACAAGGCTGTTTTCTTGGCTTGCTGGTAACTCCAAAACAAACAAGCCAAAATTATTGTTTCAAACCCGTGTAAATAAAAGGGTATTCTGAGTATTTTTTATCTGAAATTCTGAGAAATTGAAAAAACAAACTTCATGGATAAAAGTATTTCTCTTGGCCGGATGGGACACAATTATTCTGGATGCACATGAGGTTTTTCATACTGAATTTCAACACTTATTTTTCAAAAATTGAAGGAAATTGTGTAATTAAAAATGGTTTCAAGTACGAAACCACCCAAACTGTCATTTTGGAAGATGTTTCAGTAAGTTTGGCTTTTTCAAAGATGTTTTTTCATGAGAAGACTTAAGTGGAAAATAAAAAATCTATCCCTGACTCCTTACCTTGAACAACGTGTCAGAAAACCTAATTTATTCTGGGTTTTTTGGTATGCAGGGGACAAGCAGAGACACCCTGTGCTCCTTGGTATCATGGTTGCCATGGCAGGGCTGGTGAGAGAACCATAAATAGCCATCAGAAAGCAGGAGGAGGTGGCTACCCCATTTAGTTCATACAGAGGTTTGTGTGATGTGTTGCTTGAGTGTGTGACTTTATTTGGCTCCAAACCTTGGATTATGTCAGTTCCATGCACCTAAAATGTGAAAGAATGAAGGACTCAGGTGACAGGAGTTTAGGTTATGCTCCAACTGGTGAGTCAACACTGGAAATTCTGCATCCCTAAAAGGGGAGTATGGAGCACTTTTGGAATTTGGATCCCAGCATGTTTCCAGCATCTTTCATTCTGGTGGTGCTTTAACATAGGACTAAATTCCTGTGTCTCTGAAGTCCAATGGGAATTTTGATCAAACTCATCTTCAACTGAACTAATTTCCAGGGTTTGCATCAAAACCTGCAGCCCATGATTCCAATGAAGCTGAGTATTTAGTTATTACAAAAGGCTACTTAAAAAAGACAAGTGAGAAAGAACACATCTCTGTGTATTGTCAAACTTGCCTCACAGTACAGACCTCTAGGCTACACTAGAACTATGTTATCTTCAGTAAGATAAAATCAGGGAATTTTTCTAATGGCTTTTAAAAATTGGAGGTTGACCAGTTATGTGTCTTCACATTTCATATAGAAATGTCATTATTTTGTTATATATTAATTTGCTTGCTCTTTTTTTGAAAGAACTCTTAATGATTCTTTGGAAGCTTGGTATTTTAGTATTAAAAATCAGTTTGCATTTGGGACTTCCTTAAGGTATTACCAAAACTTAGAGCTAACCTAAAACATTCAGTCACAACCCTTTAAAAGGATGACTCCTATATAAATTATGGCTGCACTGTGATTTTACCAGGATGAAATGAAAGATGTTAAGCTATTCCAAGGTGGATTTCATAATTGCATCTCTATATATCAGGCTAGTGATTTTCATTAGCTTAATAAAAAGATATTTTAGCATTGAATACTTTCCAGAAACTGTATAATGGATTATCAAAAGCTACTCCATTATGGCAAAACCAATGGCAAAATTCAATATAAACATCAAATGAACCTGATCTTATATTGCTAGGAATCAAATTCCTGGAGGAGCAGTACCACAAATATGTTAGTCACTATAGCAATGCCCAAATTCCACATGATGATATGCATATGTTCCACTGTGAAGAAAAATTTAACTTTG
Source organism: Chiroxiphia lanceolata (assembly GCF_009829145.1). Classification (NCBI taxonomy): domain Eukaryota; kingdom Metazoa; phylum Chordata; class Aves; order Passeriformes; family Pipridae; genus Chiroxiphia; species Chiroxiphia lanceolata. The sequence continues at coordinate 612,454 of NC_045644.1, forward strand.
GTCATGAATCCTTCTCCATGGTCATGCTTAAAGTTCATTGAATTACATGATGACCCACAGGACTATTAAAAAGAGGAATTCTTTTAAAGAAAAAAGCTATAGTACACAAGTTCTTAGAACGGGGCAGAGATAGGATTTATATAAATCTACTCCTCTCTAGAGTTTAGTTTCATAAGAAGGAGGAAACACATTTAATGTACAATGAAAACCTGGAAACCCTGAATGTGCTTCAGGACTGTCAGCCCTGGACACGCTTTCTGGAGCTGTAGCCAGTGCTGACCTCCCAGTTGTCCCGATCCAGAACATCCACTGGACTTTGCTGAAGCTCTTTTTGTCCCTGTGCATGAATTTCTCCAAAACAAAAGGCCCAGCCCAAGGTTTCTCTGCCCCCCAGGGAGCAGATGGACACAGTGCAGTGCAGCAGGTCCAGGCTGCAGGGTGAGGACACAACCAGGGAGTGCAGGCACAGCCAGACTGGCAGCAGGGGCTGGGCTGAATGGACTCGGGGGGAATATTCTCATTAATGTCAATAGAGGCCAGTATTTTGTCCAAAAGCCACTGGTTTTGAGCTGGACAGGCTTCTTTGAAAGCTCCCACAGAGACCCAGCCTTCAAGGCTGTTCAATCATTTCACTTAAGGCTGTTCATGAATATAATTCAATATGCTGCCATTAGATATCTGACTGAGGAGGACAAACATTTCTATAAACATGGCCCAGAAGAGAGCCAAACTGCCTTTTTGCCAATGCTAATACACCCAGTAGTTTACATACATGAACTGTGGTTTTAAAGATGTGACTGTCATTTTCTCACACTCTTTCAAACAGTTACCCAAAGACAGTCCCCCCTCCATCAGCCCTGAGACAGACATGAATTGTAGTGATATCACTGATCTACAGACTGACATTTCTGATAAAACTGATCTTCATATACCTCATCAGCATGGCAAATTTCCCATTAGCTGTAAATCTCAATGATTTATGTATTAATCGATCTTGTATTTCTGAACTTGTCTTAAGATGGAAATTTAAAATACGATGAAAAGATTTTCATATCTGACTTGATCTTAGGTGCAGGAATATATTTTTATGTTTTCTGGATCAGCCTCATGGTACAGCAGCTATTTCTGGTGTGACCAAATAGTGAGAATAGAAATAGACAAACTGTGACTCACTTTCAAAAACAATATTTGATGTCTGACATATGACCTAAAATTTGCCCAAACAATTTCCTGGCCAGAGGCCATATATGCCATATCTGAAGCTGAAAATACTTTATTGTAATTTGTAGCAGTGGGAGTGGAAACCTGGGTTTATAATGGAAACAATCCTAACCACAGTTATGGTAGAGCTGCCACTGTCCCGTTGCAAACTGCCATTTTTTTCCATGTTAATTTTTGCTCTTCTTTTTGCACCCAATATTCATTGGAGGAAATCACATCTGAATCAGTTGTGCAAATATTTAAATAAGCTAAGTTTCTTTCTATGAATATAATTTGTGTTTCCTACAGTACCCCTCTCCACAATATGTAAGTGCCACTACAAAATATCCTAAAACTGCTTCTGTGAGATAGCTATTACTATGTTCTGAATAGATGTCCAATGTACAAAGAGAGGATAATAATTATATTCTACCCCATTTAGTTTCCCTATTTTTTCAGGAAAGGTGAGGTAGAAGAGGATGTGTAGAGAAGTAAGTGTGTAATTCGTGGAAGATTTGGAGATCCTTATTTTCCTGTGTGGATCAGTGTGAAGGTCTGATTTTTAATCCAAACTGACTCTATATTTTCTTCTTTGAGACATCTTTAGAACCTTCCCAGCCATCTGATTTCTGAAGGAACCAACTTCACTGGACTGCTGCATTTGTTGAAGCTGAGAAACTCCAGCTCTCCAGGGTAGCTTGAGGGCCACTGAGCAGCCAGGCCATCCTCCCCCAAGGAGAGTCAGCTCTTCAGTGGAGCTGTAGCTGAAGTGAGCTGTCCAAGCCATCCATGGCAGGAAAAGGAATTGATTCAAGGACCCACAACTCTCAGGGTGGTATCACAGCCATTTCACCAACTCTTCCCAGCAGTGAAATCACTTTCCAGTGCTGAAGCGCAGGAGTTGATGCTTCTTGCCTCCATCTCATTGCCCTGTTGGACATTTTAAAAATCCTCTCCTCTTGTTTTTCTGTCCTGTTTGTCTTTACCTTCTTGCCTTTGCTTGTGTTTTTCCACTAGACCAGGTCTCCATGGTTTCTGGGAGCTTGAAGGGCTCGAGAAAGGGCAGCCCAGGCATGGGGAGTACATGTCTTTATCTGCTGGCCTAGTGCACACAGACATGTTGGAGCATCAGCAGGGTTCAGAGCTTCATCCAGACCCAGCTGGTGCCTGTGCAGCTGTCCCAGCACATCCTGACAGGTCAAGGAAGTCTGTGTGCCTTCCAGAGCAGGAGTGGGTGTTCCTCTGCTGACTATCTGACAAGCTCTGACCTCAACAATGTGTTCCATGGGGCAGCAAGCAGGGCCAAAGCACATCTTCTCTCTGCCCACTCATGTCAGACCTGGCTGGGCCATCCATGGCACAGAGACAGTGAAAGCCACAGGATGGGGGGTTTTCCCATGGGGCTCATCATGTGCCCTGCCCTGCCCAAGCTGCAGCTCATTCTAATTTTGCAAACACTTCACTGGATATTTTCCTTGAATCCCCGTTTAGATTGCTCCAAATTCTTTAGTTGATTCGCTCCAGGACTATTATCATGATAAAAAGAAACTATTCAGGGAAAACAGGAGGAATTTAGAGCAGTCAGTGTAAATATGTGATGTAGGCACATAATGAAATGCTGTGGGTAGCCTTGAGTGAGAGCAGATCAACGATCATTTGCTTCAGGAGAAAAGGGCTTGGAAGAATCAAAGCCCAAGTTGTGCACACAGCTTTGTTGGGTTTTAAGACGTGCAGTCCCACCCCAGCTCTGAATGTGTTGTGGGACTAAACCCCTTGTCTTTAACAGTGTGTTGTTTCTCAGCCCCAGGTTATGATAAAGCCTCAGTGTAGCAGCTTCAGAAATGGAACTGTTGAAATCTGTGGAGGTGCTGCACTGTTTGTACACATGTGCCTGCACTTTGCCAGCACTCCCTGTACAAATGATTCCCAGATTTCCAATTTTTTTCTGTTTATAGACACGTTTTGCTTATTGTAAATTGCATATGGTTTTAACTCTAACCTCGGGTCTGATTCTTTCACAAGGAATTTGGGCAAGAAAAAAGGTAGGTGATCTCCTATTTGTTAGCAGTTTGTTTTACATATATACATATATATATAGGTGTGTATGCATGTGTATAGATATAGATATAGATCCGTGGGACTGATATTGGGAGGTGCTGAGCTCTCTTAATCTCCTGTGAAGTCAACAGGAGTTGAGGGCACTCAGCACCTCCCAAAGGTGGTCAGAAAATAGCACTTTTGGACAACCTCTTGCTTGAGCTTTTCCTATCTAAAGTACCAAAAAAAGACAAGCTTCTTAGAGCCTTCCTTAAATGCTGGCACCTTGAGATTGTAAGTATTTATGTTTTACCACTTTTTCACATGCAGAATGTGTTGGCTGTTTTTGTTGGAGTTTTAAGGATCAGATTGATGAAGGAGAGTTCAGAGCCAGACGTACAGCATGAGAGACAAAGGTTTAGTAATGAGTTCAAAATTTACAAAACACAGAAGCAAATATGGCTTTAATACATGATGTGACCCTTTATAAGGCTTGAAATTACTCTTCAAAAATCATTCTGGCTTGACTTCAGAGCCAAGTGGATTGTGGGATACCACAGATTGACTTTGAGTAGTGGGTTGGTATTGCAGGAATTTTTTAATTTCCTGTAACTCACAACAATTTTCTTCCAGTTAGACCTTATCCTGCTGCAGAGTATTTACTGAACAATTTAGTACAGTGTATAAGCCAGATCAGAGGCACATGCATGCACTCATATGCTCACACACACACAGAGAGTAAGGAAAATTAAACTACTAATAGTGAAATTTAAAATGATCAAAAGAGAAAGGTTCTGTGTGTCGATGTTTACATTTTAATGTGCCTAATATATTTAATATCTAACTAGTGATGTAAGGGAGAAGGAGAAACTTTGGGCTGAAACATTTTTTTCTATTTTTAAGAAAATAAAATAGCTCAAGTTGCAGTAATGAACAGAAAATAATTTGGCAAATACTGGTTGTTGTTGTTTGTAAACAACCTTTTAATTAGTTCTTCATATACATTTTCAGAATCTCTCCAAAGATACCCAATTTGCTTAATTTAAAAATTAAAAAAATTTCCTTAAACTGATGAAGCTGCTTATGTATTTCTTGACAGTAAAATAACACTAAAAGGATCCCTGTAGATCAAGGGGAGAAATATTTCATACCACAGAATTCCATGTGCTTATTTAATTTCATTTGTCTCCCAGGTATTGCAGGGCAATTATTATAACATATTTGAATGTTAAAAATACAACCAGAAGGTCTGTTATAACAAAAGCCCCTGCTGGGGATGACAGCAATGTATTTGGGTCACTGGAACTGTAGATACAGATTTATATCTGCTATTGATTTAAAAAAGCTTGTTGGTGTGCAGGGGCTATTGCAGCACATATACATGTATTGTGAAAAGGAATATGTAATTGTAGCAGTGTACGTTTAGCAAGAAATCCAACACAGTTTGCAAGTGATTTATACAGACACACGTACAGACACAATGCATATGTATGTGAATTTATGGCATGCTTTGTTCCTTATCTAAAATCTACTAATGTTCAAGGAAAGCCTTTGCAAAAATTGTAATTAGGTTTGTACTGGGCCTTGAAGAAATGGGAAGTGAAGAGTGAATAAAACATCTGTGTGTTATGATGAAAATATGATTATATCACCATAATACTGGAAGAAGAATGTTTGACTGAAAAGGAAGAATAAACACAGTATTTTATAAAATATTTCTTAAAATTGGTGATAGTAACAATGTTACTATCACAAATGAAACTGTGGCCATACAAATGAAAAATCAAAAGGTAAAAAAAACCCCCTCTGATTCCCCCAAGTGAAATAATTAAATGTTTCTTTAACTTCTGAATGCCAAATAGGAAGAGATCATAACCTCTAGCATTTTAGAAAGCAGGATGTATGATGGGATTTATTAGTAGATACAGAGTAAATAAGGCTTATTAAATTTCAAGGTAACTTTATTTTCTGTTACCTACCAGTGGAGAAGTCTCTTTTGAAATAACACTCATTAGAAATTGAAGGTTATACTGGCAAAACAGACTTGAATCCTTCAAAAATAGCCCCTAGTAAAAGTCATAGAAAGATCTGAAGCTAAGCCTGTGACCAAAAAAATGAAACTTAATATGCAGGGAAAGTTTTTAATATGTGAGCCAGACACAGAAATATTGGTCCTCTTTGAAATGAGCAAGAATTTGATGAAACACTAAAGGGTTTCCTATATTTTACTTTATTGGACAGCAACAAGTAACTCAATGAAAGTGTATCCTATAATAGCTGAATGCTTCTCAGTATCAGCTCAGTGCTTTAACAAGCATATTTCCCACAATACAGAAATATTCCCAAGTGACATGAGCTGTGTGCAAAATTGCACCCTCAGTTCCTCACCTAAACCCCAGCTGGAGTTCTCCTATTGACTTAAAGGAGCTTTGGACCAGGCTCCAAAATAATGAAGGGACAAATCCATTGAAGTCTTTATTTATGTCTAGATTGTTTTCTCTCATCAAAGGTTCCCCCGAGGCTCTTCCTCCTCATTCTCCCGTGTGGAGTTTGTGCCTCCCTGTAAATCAGGCTCCATCTCTGCTCCCTGGGATCTCACAGATGAAACTGGGGTTTGGTTCTTTTTTGGTCCCATGGACTCCCTCACAGCTGCTCACATGCCTCTTAATTCTTGGAGTGTCTCAATAAAGTGGATTCTTGACTGTTGCAAGTGTCTTGACAGCTAAAATATCAGAGTGCCTATGAAGAACCAGTGAATCCAGAACAAAAATAATCTTTAAGCTCCAGCAGTGCCAAGCAGAGCGAGAAAACTGAAGGCTGTTTCTGCCTCATCTTGGACATGTATGGGGTCCAAGGAGAGTGAAGTCCTTGGATCTGCCTCGACTTCTCTTTGGACTTGGAATGCCTGGCACCTTCCCATGCCCAGACAAGTGCTGTTCCACCAGGGGAGTGTGAGAACATGACATCCCACCTCCTTGGCCACAGAAATCCAGGTATGTTCTGTATCCAGGATGGATTATGGTCTTTGGCCATGCACAAAATGGGTATTTATCCTGCTCCAGGCCATGATCCCTATGCCCCTTCACATCTATGAGGTCACTGTCCAGTCCAGTCCAGTTTAAGGCTGTGGTCCTATTCTCCTAAAGTATTAGCAAATCATCCCACAGTCATGTAGAGTGTGAGGTCAACAAGTATCTAGGAATCATTTTGGTAAATGCACCTCTTTGGAGACAAAACAAATCACAAAGCATCTGAGATCTGGGGACAGTGCTTTTTAAGAGGTCAGATTTATGGGGGAAAATTCATTTAAAAAATCAGGTAAATCCAAATTTTAAACATTTTTGGAAAATATATCAGGATTGTCTTCTCTCAGAAAATAATTTTCCTGTAAATGATTCGCACAGTGTTGAATGTCCCTCTAATTCTTGAAAAAAAAGCTGAGTTTACATCCCTTTCTCCACTTTGCTGCTGGATTTGTATGAAAGATATAATCATTAATTCTGCAGGGAAAGCACTATGACACCACAGTGGTGTATAATACATGTCTTGGGAGTTTCTCAGAACTAACTTTCTTTTGGTTTTGCCTGGATAAATTCTGAGTGAGCTGCTCTTCCAGAGGTGAGTTTCCTATAGGAAGTCTCCTATTAATCTGCTCCTAAAGCAGAATATGCATTTCCATTGTACCTGTGTGATATGACATACATGCAGCACGGGTTTTAAAAAAATCATATCTGATAAAATCCTGTGCACTGTGATTTTAGCAATCTTCACATGAGCCACTCAGCACATCTAAAAGACAAATGAGAGCCAGGGAAAGGACTGTCAAACAGAGAAAGACCAGAACATCCAGCTTCAAAAGAGGGGCTGGTCTTGTGCAGAAGGCCCCATATAAGCAATCAGGCAATCTGGATTCAATTCCCAACCTTTCCACAAACCTTCAGTGAAAGTAGAATAATTTTTTTTCCCTGATGCTCTTCCTAAGATATTCAGAAGCATCTGGGACGTTCCCTGCTCTTCTCTGAGCAGGGCAGAGGCAGGAGTGTTATCAGCCACGCTAACAAGTCAGTTTGACAGGTCATTGTCGGGTGAACAGGCAGCTCCTGATGACAAGTGCACCAGCTCACTCACGATTTTGGAGCTCTTGGAGGGTTCACTCATCAGAGCATTTGGTTACAATCATCCCTTGGAGTTATTTAATCAGTGTCTCCTGTCAGGCCAGGAGGCTGAAATGGTGTAGAAACAGACGACCAAAGGAATGACAATTCTTAATTATCAAGCTGTATATTTAGTCCTGAGGAGTCCCCAAAGAGGGGAGGGTCTGTGCTGTGGCCACACTGGAGCTGTGCCCTGGGTTTGATATTTTAAACAAACCCTTCCAGCCAGCAGCAGGTTCACAGTCAGGGAACAATGGGAGCAGAGCCTACCTCACATTTCTTACATACCAGTGATGCCAATTTATGAATTCTTCTATAAATCTCTGGAGATACAAACCATCTGTAAAGAATAAAAAGACAACAACATTTATGCATTTGGTTACACATAAGAGGAGTGAATATGTTTTGTTTAGACAATTCCCATGAATTCCAGTCTCAAGAATCACAGTGTCTTGTTTATGAGTTTTAAGTAATGACAGCAAAGCAGAGTTTCCAGATAGCTACACAAAAACACAGATTAATAAGTGACTGTCTTTCACTTTGTTTTTGTTACTGTGCCTTTTAAAGGGACGAGTTACACCCGATGTGAATATGCTAGTGGCTGAGCAGAAATAAAAGAGCTTATCTGCTAATTTAATTTTATCTCCTAAATCAAAAGCAGTTATTATAGGAGCATCAGTTAAGTCTTAATTATATGTTTTTGCTTCTTGAAACTCCTTTATCGAAGAAGGAATAAACAATGAGGTATGTGACGGACTTAGGGTATTTTTCCAGGTCTTTTATCTTCCTTTGACCTTGGAGGTTATGTGTACAAAATGTATCACAGGATTAGGCCTGAGAAAATTAGGATTTATCATTTTTACTGATACTTAAAAGAATTTTCCTATGTATGGGTGTTATTTTCCAATGCTTTGCTAGGTCTTGGGGACATAACCTATCTTTTACTCCTCAGAATGACCTCCTACCATGCCTAAATAGGAAAAGACAGCCTGTTTTCTGATTGACAGGGTAACAGTGTTACCACATGGTCTTTTCTTAAACACAGAAAAGCAAAAAAAAAAAAAAAAAGAGGGGGGGGAAAAAATAAACATTTATGGTGAGATTAAAATGAGCTGTGAACATGCTTGTGGAGCAGTGCTTGCTTACCCTGAGCTGGAGCAGAAGTTCTGAATTGCTTCAGTGATATAGTTTAGAAGAAATACTTTTGTAGGAAAGTGTGGTTCACAGCAAAATTTATCTCTTTTCAGTGAAAGTTCCTTCTAGTCTGGCCTGAAAAAGGTACCCTTCAGCTTTGCCACACGTAGACATGCAGAAAAGAAGAAATCAGAGGAAGCTGGTGAAGGGTCTGAAGCACAAATCCAGTGAGGAGCAGCTGAGGGAGCTGGGGGGGCTCAGCCTGGAGAAAAGGAGGCTCAGGGGGGACCTCATCACTCTCTGCAACTCCCTGACAGGAGGGGGGAGCCAGGTGGGGGTCGGGCTCTGCTCCCAGGGAACGAGGGACAGGATGAGAGGAAACGGCTTCAAATTGTACCAGGGGAGGTTTAGATTGGATATTAGGAAAAGTTTATTCACTAGAAGAGTGGTCTGATGTTGGAACAGGCCATCCAGGGAAGTGGTGGAGTCACCATCCCTGGAGGGATTTAAAAAATGTGTGGATGTGGCACTTGGGGACGTGGTTTAGTGATGGGCTTGGCAGTGCTGGGTCAAGGGCTGGAGCTGATGATCTTGGAGGGCTCTTCCAACCCAAATGATTTTCTGGTTCTGTGATTCTACTTCTCTGAAGGGAAAGAGGAGCTTACTCACAATCACATCTGTGCTACTTCTCGTAATGATTGAAGAGCGTGAGTTATTTAGTTATTTGACCCCACAATTATTTTCCCTTATTTTTCACCTACATTCAATACACTTCTATCATACCAACAGCTTGTAAATGTACAACTGCATTGGTGGTAACACCACTGGGATTTCTACCAAGTTGTCTTGCCATGCAGATTGAGACATTTGTATCAAAGTTTGTTGTTGTTTGTTTTTTTTTTTTAAACTTTTCCTCAGTTTATTTATAATCACCAGAATTACTCTCTGCAAAATGCACTGACTTGCTGCAAAAGAACAAGACATGTTACTTAGCCTGTTCTCAGCTTAGGAGGACAGGGAATAAGCTTAGGAATCACAGTGTACCATCACACTTAAACCTTGAGGAGTGTATGCAGACTACACTACAGCTTTTTGTGGTGTGTAGGGCAAATTCCCATTAATCCTCAGAGCTGTGTGGCTTGTAGCTTGGTAGCTTTCTAATCCTTTTGGTCAAGAAGCACTTAGGCCTGAGTTACTCTGGAGACTGATGTCATGACTTAGCCAAGCAGAATTAAAAACACTGATGTGAAGATAGGCCGTGAAGGTAAGGATATCCACGGGGGTACAGGTGTCACTCCAGGAGAAAAGCAGCAGAATGGAGTCTTTGCTGTGAGGAGTGACCTGAAAATCCAGGGCCACGAATGTGAATTTGAGATCAGCTTTCCACAGCTTTACCAAAGAAGGCTATAAAAAGGACAAAACGCTTGGGGCCACGCAAGAGTGCAGATGTTAATGAAAACAAAAATCAGAAGTTGAAGCAGAACCAATTGAATGCCTGTCCCAACTTGTACATGAGATATCCACTTGCAAGGCGTGTGGTGAGGGCCTGTGACCTCATTTCCCCTGGCACAGGGGCAGAAAGTGTTATTTTCTCGTGCCATCACTCGGAAACCGGAAGCTTTTCTTTCCAAGTGATAACTTGAACAGATGCAACTTATTTCCCAGTAATGCAGGCGGCAACATGTGTTGCCACTGCAGTTTGAAATGTCCATTAATTTAACAGTAAATCCCTTATCCCTGTAAAATGAAAACACCACATTCTACATGGATGGAGAGGAGCGTATAACTCTGCTTTTCAGATGTTAGAGCCTCCAGTGGACAATTGTTCACCAATTTCAATTTACACAGCTGGCTGTCTCATCCTGAAAAGATGCCTTAGGACTGAGAAAGCATGGAAAGTAAATTACCATCTCATTCCAAACAACATCATTTCCCTCTCCTCCAGGCTAAAATTGAGGTATGTTAATACAACAATGTTAGGAAGTCAGCCCTGCTTCTGTTGGCACAACATTTGACCTATGTAAAAGAGGCCATAATTTTCTGGATCTGTAGAAATGAAGTTTTGTAGATATCAGATTCTTGTTTGTCTTACCCAAAGATGATTATGAGGGAGGGACTGAGGTACACAAAGCAATGGAATGTTTCATTGCCAGTAGAGTAGAAGTTAAAACAACCTCACCTTGCAGAGTTAAAACATGCAAGCAAAAAATGAAGGTTCTGCTTTATGGTAAAAAAATGAGCTCATTGAGGATTCTGTTCCCAAGTATTGCCAATTTTTCTTCTGCATGTAATACAGCAGTGGAAAATACTAAATACAAGACAGTCCAACTCACTTTCTGACATTATAAACAATGGGAAGGGAACAATCTGACTCAGCAAGTTCATTATCACTGAGTGCACTTGGGCATGCTGTGTTTATATATTTGATAATGCTTGGTTTATGGCTTTGATTACTGAGTTAAATTGCAGCTCACAATAATTAGCCCAATTAATGTTCACTCTACTACTGTGCTGAAAAGTCTAACAAATCTCAGAGCCAAATGCTACTCATGAGCCACATGTGAGAGCAAGAGGGAGATGGGAGCTGTGGCAGACACCCCCCAGCCCAACACTGCTCTGTTTCATCCTCACTTCACTGATTTCTGCCAAATTATTTTAACATTTGTAAGCTGTTTTCCAGGGCTATGGTACAAGAGCAAGGAGTCTGGAATTGATAGAGTCTCAAGAAATACTGTAAAGTAATATGATTTTTCTATTAAAGTTTGATGCTTAGCAAAACTTCAGAATCCATTCAGAATTATGTTTTTCTAAATGATCAGAATTGTTTTCCTTTTTCCTGAAAGGGGCATGAGTCAAATAAACAATACCAAAGAGGATGCTGTTCCAAGGCATGTTAGAAGCTAGTCCTCATATCCTATGAGAAGTTAAATGCTGCTGGGAGACTAACTCCCCTCTGCCCTTGGAAATCTGCTCCTACATTCATACCTTGAGGCACAACATCAGCTGTATTGCCACAGCCTCATAGGTCTCAATTCTCAAGCAGACTTTACCAGAAGTGAAAGGACCTTTATTTTTTTCAGAGCAGTGTAACCAGAGGTTGTGTGATGGCTGCACAGATAAATGCATTTCCATATGATCTCCTCAGGTGTGGGAGCTGACATCCATCCAGCCCCAAAAGTGCTTTTCCTGTCCAGCTTTAGGCTGAGATGAAGCTGCCATGCAGAACCATGTACAAAGATGTGCAAAAGTGATTTTGGCACAAATTCTTGCACACTTTTGCACACAAAGATGAGGCAGAGAGAGCATGGTTGGCTGGGCACGCACCTCTCAGGAGGGACTGTCACTTTGGTGCTGCCCTCAGCCCCCGTGGTTCATAGCAAGGTCTCACTCAATAGGACTGTACAAAACCCTGGGAGCTGGACCTGAGCTGCCCCCCTAACCATCAGACTAGTGTAAAAGATCTGCTGTGAGGAGGCAGCAGACTCAGCCACTGTAAATACCAGGGACTACAAAGCTTTTTTGCAGCCATATGTGAGTTCAGCACGGGTTAGAGGGGCTGTGGGGCCGCTCTGGGTGTGCAGAGAGCTACAACCCAAAGCGTGTGTGAGGGCTGAGTTCAACTGCAAGGCACCTCAAGGGTTCAGGTACTTCCAGGGTTAGGCAGGCACTGGAAAATTCATTCTTCTAATCACAGTTTTGGACTTTGTTGTCTCTGCTGTACCTGTGTCCTGCTGTGAACACATAAGCCATGTGGCTGATGCCCATAATTCCTGCAGAACACAAGGGTGGATGTCTCTCTTGTTCAGCTGTGATCGTCCTCTTCCTTTGCCAGACTCCCAGGAAAGCGTGAAAAGTGCAGTTATTCATGCACAATCAGGCGTGATCCTTATCACGATTTGTTTCTGCAAATGTTGTTAAAACAAGGCAATATCTGAAGCTCCACAAAAGATGCTCCTTTCTCATGCAAAGCATAACATTCCTGGCGAGTCGAATGCTGTGTCAGAGCTGGGTAAGCCAGAATATTCCAAACATTTTAATGCATGTGCACACTCCTCCAGTACGAGATGTATGTTTGTCAGCCAAGGAGAATGCTATCAACAAAATTCAATAACCGGGGTGGTTTACCATCATCCTTTTTTCAGATGAGATATTCATTTAAAAACTGTCATTAGCTATAGAAAGGCCGAATTTATATTGATTGTTGCTTAGACTTAAACCACAGGAATTTATCTTTAGTCATCTGCAAAACCTTGTCCACATTTGTACTGCTATGTAAATAGTGTTATTATAAGAAGCATAACTCTGTAACTGAAGTTGGAGGCTTACTTTGAAGAATCAATTATTGGGAGATCTAGAACAGCTTGAATTTTGAGACTATCCTCTTGAGATAGCTGACTGTTTCTAGAGCCTCTTTCTTGGTTTTCAAAGCCATTTTATGAGCAGGGACACCTTCCACTAGACCAGGTTGCTCAAAACCCAATCCAGCCTGGCCTAGAACAAACAGATCTCTGATTGACCCAGGAGAAGGTTTGTCACTGTTGGAACAATGATACATTGCTTTTAGGGGTCATCCTCTACGTCCAGGTCTTGTTTGAAGTGTGGTAGCTTGACTTGCTTGGTATTTGCCATTCTATCAGTTTTAGATATTTAAATAGAAACCATTATGGTCCAGAGCTGTCCAAAACAGCTCTGAGTGCCCACAGGTATACCCAAGGGCTAGTAAATTGGCAATTAAATGCTGAAAAGGAACAACTGCTCTTTTATAGGGAAACAGGTTCCAGTTCTGGAATGGAGCATCTTACCCAACGCTGTGTAATGTTACCCTTTCCACAGGAGCCAATCCATAGGGTTTGGCTCCCTGTTATTCTACTGTGCCATGTGTGGGTGGCCATGTGCAGATGGAAGCACAAATACACAATTTATGTTCCACTCCACCTGAACACTGCCCCTCTCTGTGCAGGCAGCCCAGCCCAAGGTTTAGAATTAAAGTAATGGCTAAGCACTCAAAAATCTGTACTCTCCATGTGCTTACGTGCTGAGTCTGCCAATGTCTAGAAAGGCAGCCACCAACTAAACAAATTTAATGATTGCTGCAAATGTGGGTTTCTGATGATCTGAGCTTCATCTGTTGTAAATTAAAGCACAGTTGTCTTTAAATCAATGGAGTTTTCCATTCATGCTGAAAATGAGATATGATATCAAAAGCATAAAAAGCTGGAAAGGAATTAAGTGATTTCTGTCCCTCTGTCAGGTGTGATCACCAAATTGATTAATTCCTTCACCTGATATAGGCAGTAACTTCTAAACTAAAACTACAGTTACCAGGACTGTGGGCTCTGATATGTGGTCAGTGAATATGAAATGAGACCTTTGCAAGGTTTCCAAGCTTGCACCCATTGCACACAACCATTATTATTGTTTATAAACTTCCTTCCCCTAGCCCCACAAAATACAGGATTCTCTTTCTCTCTTTTCTTCCTAGACCTCAGTTCATGGGTGCCTAAAAACAAATATAAAACATATAAGAGTATAGACATTATACTCATATATAGACATTATTGCCTTGCAGGCTAAGGCAATTCATGGGATATAGTCCATATTTTTTTCTCATTTGACTGAATTTATTTAGCCAGCTATTTATCTATAAGGAACTTTGGTACCTTTGCAATAGTTATATTATTAGTATATTTTATCAAGGACCAGTGGAGCCCCCAGGCCCCTCACAGTCTGTTTCTGAGGGAGCTCCCAAAGGAGATCCCTGTTTCTTTAGCTGCAGGCACAACACCTACCTACCTGTGCACCACACAGCTCAGAGGGAATGCCAGTGAGCCTTCAAAAGAGGTGTGAACATGAAAAGATTATTTTCTACCCATAAGAATGGCTGTTTCCCCATAATTTAAGTTTCAAGCCTCTTGTTTGTGCCTGGACTGGGTTTCAAGAAAAGCTTACACGATACCCAAAGGCAAGGCCTGTGTAACTGCTTAATTTATTTGAACAAAAGAAAACAGCTAAAGCAAGCATAGGTTTTTTTTACACTAAAGGCCTCTTTTTCTTTATTCTGATTATTGTTTCTATTATATGCTAGACATCAACGGTCAACAGTGTATATGTAGAACTACTGTGAGATAATTCATGTTGTTCTGCACTGTCTGGCCAGGTAAGGGGCAAAAGTTGAATGCAGTTTAATCACACTTTATGGTTTAATAAGGTAATTCACAACTCCTACACATTCAGACTAATGTAGCCTAATTAAGGTTGTAGAAAATGATCAGCCTGGCCTTCCAATATGTGTTTCAGGCCAACTTGTCCTTTCCTTTCAGTGAAGAGGGTGATAAAAGCAGCTCACCCCACTTCCCCAGGTGAAGCTGTGTGGCACACAGTTTTGCCATTGATGCCATACAGAGAAAAGGCAGCATCAGGAAACAGGAACTGCAGCATCACCAGTGCATTGGCCTGAACTTTGGGGCCCCTTCAAGCAGGAGGGGCATTACCCACCTCTTATGAGATCACACAGCAACTCTTCTTGCCTGTGAAAGGGTGATAGTAGGGTTGTCATCAAGTTCTCAGAAGCCCCTTGTGCATGCCCGTGGTGGTACAGCCTGTAATTACACAGTCACACACTATTCTTTTTTCATGAGCCCCTGGCCTTATTCAGGGCACATATTAACTACTATATTTTGCTTATTGATCATAGGTTCCAATCCTAATTTACTGTACCCATTCAAATTATCCTCTGAGAAGTGGCTGATGAATGTCCTTGGAGGTGAGTCTGTGGCCTTTCTGTTTGCTCTGCTCGGTAATTGCTTCACAAACCTCAACGAAATTATTTGCAGAGTGAAACTGTGAGAGGAAATTTGAACTGAATTGCCAAAGTCCATTAATTTCGGTCACTATCCAGAAGGTCTGCATTTTCAGAAGGCACCAGAATTACATGACCTGCCTGAAGCACAGCTCCTCTTTATCCCAGCTTCAATTAGGTGTGCTCTGCCGTTTGGAAGGTTGGGCTTCATTTTGTGTTGGGCACCCAGAAACACACAGTGACAAAATTAGACAATTAAGCTTTTTAGTCCAGTATCCTGTGGAGATGCTGTGGAGGACAATGAGGAGAGCATGACACTTCCCTGGGTTCCTCACTTGTGTAAAGCCTACAACCATTGCTCCTCTTCCTGCCTCGTTCCTTGTGTGTAACCAGACACATTCCTTCAGTGGGCAGTCCCAGTAAGTCCTCTGAGTAAGCCTATGAGAGAGGTAGAGGTCTTGAGCTAAAAACAATATCACTTAGTTAAAGATCATATTGTTCTATCTGTGCACTTAATACTACTCCTCCCAGGCAACTTTAATCCTGACATTTCTCAACATTAGAATGTTTACATTTACTTCATATTCCAACACCATTTACTTCATACTCCAACACAGCTTCTTGACATTCATTTTCTTATTAATAAAGTTAAAAAAGAAAAAAAATCCAGAAGTTGTCAAATTCATGTTTCTTCCTCAGTCACCTTGGTTTTAACACTGTGCTTTCATCCTCAACACCTTTTCCAAAATCTCTGAGTTTGCATCATGCATTTCTTTCTCCTTTTCCTTGTGGCTCTGAATGTTATAACTCGAATTTCAACGAGCCTGGGCCAAACACTCAGTGGTGAGTCATACAGGAGAGCTCTGTGGTCTGGTCCTCTCTCAAGGACTGTAAAAGATGCTGTGCTTCCTTCCTCTCACTTTATCCAAATTTCATGCTGTGCTCCAAAACATATGAGAGCATCCTTGCCCTCCCTCTGATCTGAGTGGTGATGACTGAAATAAATAGGTTATTAACTAGAAGCAGGCACATAGCACACACAATTTCAGTCCAAATAATTCAAATCCACTGTTGCTAAAAAAAATAAAAAAAGAAAAAAACCCAAAAAGATAGCAAACCTACAAAGAGTTTCTTACAGTAGTCTGTCTAAGAAGAGGTGACTAACCCAAACTGCAATGTCAGAATACACTCATATAGAGTGTTATAGGGATAAATACTGTCAAGTCATTATCAGGGTACAATGAATGAAATTTAATAAAGTCAAATGAACTCATCCATCCATCCTTGCAGATTTCCAAATTTTATACCCTAATTTCCATGTTCCTCTTTGACACTGAATTTTTAGGAGGAGAATTAATGCAGAGAAATGGCTCTTAATATAAAATTTAATCACAGCTTTTTCAATAAGTGTGTAATTTTTTTAAGAAATAAAATGTGATGCGATCTACATTTTTGATTAAACAGAGAAAATGCTTATAGGCTTTATCCTGATAGAGCCTTGATTCCTTAAGCAACACATTATGAGATGTTAATTAAATGACAGTAACGTGTAACATAGCTCCCGTTTTTAATTTATTCAGGCTTCATATTACTTCCACACTGAAGGGATATTCTCACCTTAAAAGCAAAGCAGCAGAGCTGATGAAACCTGGTTTCCTCTAAGATTTGTGACTGTGGGTTGAGCTCAGCCCTGTGGATCGTGGGGCATCCGTGGGGAACACACCCCCGGTGTGGAACCCTTCCCTGGTGTGGGGCTCTGGTGGGGATTCACTGAGACAATGCCAAGGGTGTTTTGGCTCTGCTGCTTGGGGTGTTGTGTTGATGGAGGGTTTCTGGACACCTAGAAGTGCCAGACCTCACTGAATGGGTGCAGATCAGACACACACAGAAGGTCTGGGCCGGCTCTGGATCAGACTGTCACTGGATTTTCAGGGCATTTATCACACTGCCACTGTCAAAAGCATGGCAGAACAGAACAAAACCATCTATTTTACTGGATGTAAAGGCAGCAAAAGAACCCTCAGCCAGTCCCTGGTGGTGTTTTTTCCGTAGCTTTTTGTGGTGTCTCCTGCAAAAGGGAAACCCCACCAGCACAGTCCTGGTGTTCAGACTGGTCAGCATCCAACCTGCACAGGCTGCATGCTCTGGATGGATCCCTCAGCTGCCAGAACATACTCTCCATGTCAGCTCTACTCTTCTGGCAGGTGAGCTTGAACTGACCAGTAACTGCAGCATTTCCAAGGGATCATTGAAAGAGAGGCAAGAAGGGAACACACAGAGCTCAGGAAATCACTTCTTTTGTGTCTAAGCCAAACAAAGAACATACCTCTTTGTTTTTAGAAGTGAGATAAGAAAACATGCTTTCCTATCTTATTTATGCCAGGCTTATTTATTTTATATGTTTGGCAGCATTTTGAGGTGCACAGACTGCCTACTATTAAACACCAGGCACCCAGTCATGCCAGTGCTGGGATACAGGGTTCAGTGGGTTCAGTGTCCTGTCAGCAGCACTGGGATTCAGCATCCTTTGCTAGGGGGATGAAGGTTAATATTTAAGGGAACATTACATCCACCAGTTGCAAAAAGCTCAGACCTGCTTGCATTTCATATTGTTGTCCTTTTACAAATGGATCCCAGGACAGAGAACAGTGTTTGGGCAAGTGGTTTAAAGAGGGGCTGAGCACAACAAAAACACTGTCCCAGGTTGCCCAGAGAAGCTGTGGTTAGCCCTGGATCCCTGGAAGTGTCCAAGGCCAGGTTGGACAGGGCTTGGAGCAACCTGAGCTAGTGGGAGTTGTCCCTGCCCACGGCAGGGGGTGGAACTGGATGATCTTTAAGGTCCCTTCCAACCCAAACCATTCTCTGATTCTCTGATTCTATGAAAAACCCCCAAAGCATGCTGCTGAACAGATCAAGTGATATGTTCAATGCATTGAAATATGTTCTTAGGGCTATATTGAACAGAAATCTAGACAGAAACCAAAATGAAACCTTTGAGTACTCCATGATGATTTAAAAGAAATGTTCTCTTCTTGGAAGCAGTGCCATGTATTAGGTTGGTTGTTAATCTAAATTTCAATGTCCCTAATTATGCTAATTTTTTTTCCTGGCAGATAATTAAAAAGAAGGTTTTTAATGAGTTAGATGTCTTAAGATCCTAGAGAGAAGGAAATAATGGGAGAGAGAGGCTGGTAGAAAAGCTAAATAAAACAAAACTCAGACCTGAGATGCATTCAGTCCCACATTCCCCTGCCATTTAGGAGGCAGATTAATTTCCCTGTGTTGTCCTCTGACTGTCTGCATCCATTAGGATTTATTTGTGTATTTGATGAGGAGTTATTTGGGGCACAGGCAACCTTTTATCCTCTGCCTGCAGAAGAAGGGGGTCCTGTGGTAGAGCTCGCACATTAGCACTCTACAGGAGAAATAATGTCGGAGATTGCTCCTGCAGACAGAGTCCTGACCCACTTTGGAGCTGATCACTCCACAGCACTTCTATCATTACCCGCCAATGTTGTTTTCCAAAGACGTGGTCTCTGACCTATTTTCACTCTGATTTCTGTGCTAGTGAGGCTTTTATCCTTTAAATTGTTGGATACTTGTTTATGTACATACAGCACAAATTTTGCTAACCAAACAAGATTCAGCGTTTCTGTTGGCAAGGGACTGGTTTTGTGTTAGAAACTGAGGTGTGTGCAACAAAAATATTAACTTCATTTTAAGTCTAGTATACCTTTCTGTATTTTTCTTGCATCTGGGATTGAGATGGAGATACAGAAATGAAGGAAAAATGTATTTACAGCCTGGGGAACAGAAAGCAGGTGTGAGAAAACAGCCTTCTGTAGAGGCTGTAAGTGACAATTTTTGCAGAATATTCAACCACAGATACAAGTGGAGGAGGAATTTTAGGTCAAGGATTCGATCATACTTTTGCTTCAGCTGATTCTGGGGAGACCAACCAGAAATTCCCAGCAAAACCACCCGAACCCTGGGATCAGCACACCTTGAGCACCCCGAGAACCGGACACGTGCCGGCTCAGCCCAGTTCCCAGCAGCCAGATAATCCTCCTCACCAAAGCCACCACCTCAACAGGTGCTGGTAGCCCCTGCTGTCTTCTTCATTAGGGGGCCAAAGACCAGGTGATTACGAAAACTAAACACTCACTTATCCCTGGGTGAAGTTCAACCCGGTCCCAGCAGCAAAGGGCGGCCGGAGGAGGAGGTGTCACTGCTGCCCTCGCCCTCCAGACCCCATCCCACAGTCCTGGCAACCCAGCACTTGGCACTGCACTAATCCCTCAGTCAGCAGAACACCAGAGCCCCTGCTCAGCTCCAGAGCTTGGCTGAACTGGGGCCTGAATTCATTTTGAGAGGAGGGAGAGTGAAAGAAAAAAACAGATCTACGAAAGATATTGAAAAGTGATTTTTAGGCACTGAATGGCTGCACGTAAATAAATATGTTGCTTGCACAGCTAATTGTTGACCAAGTAATTGTGTATCTACATGCACGTGTATAAACGTATAGAAATGGACACGTGCACGCACATATAAATATATTCCCTCTCAAAAAAATAAACAAAAGGTAAGTTGCTCAGAGTTTTCCTTAGATACAAGTTTTCTGCGGGTTAGGTTAGCCACAGAAGGAAAAGGGCCACTAAATAAATAAATAAGCAGCTTTGTTCAGTTGTATCTCCAGCAGGGATATGACTGTTCATTATGAATAGGGGCTGAAGGCTTCACTGCTCTGTAGTTTATAAATACTAATGAGTGACATATTGAGAAAAATTGTACCTACAAAAGCAAAGTCTTCTGCCATGCAAATCAGGCCCCAATTCCCCACAGATAAGGATCTTTTTGATGGAACACATGCAAAATCTACAGCTCTTAATTCTTTCATTAGTATTCCAGGCAGACGATTGCCAAATAACAGGGAAAACTGTCTGAATTGCTGTGTCTGAAACCTAATATTGATTTGTTTAATAGTGTCAGGAAGTCAAAATTCACAAATCTCCTGTCGATTGTTTATGAGGCAGTTAGCACAGAATTGGATGCCCCTGCTTAATTAATAACTCATTACTGAAATTTGATTATATGCTTGAATGGTTTAAATGGGCTCTAATTCAGTATCTGCAAAGCAGTGTTGCAACAAAGTAAAATGGATCTAAAAGCTGTTTTTTAACACTATTGCTGTCTGTATTTCATGATCTCTGTTGGTGAAGAATATGTTGACACAGTTGCTGGGGCAGAGCTCGTGGCACATTACGAACTGACACAAAAAGGTGTTCTTCTAATGATGAACTGCATTCCAACTAAATCAGAAGGGTACTTTAAGAGAAATTACACTGATTTCAAAAGAAAGGAATTATAAAGGTAATTTTTTTTTAGCATGTGATTAATTTATCAGTGATGGAAACAAGGAGAACAAAGATATTTCTGCCATGGCCTTTTATTCCCAAGCATCTCAGGGATTCAGGTTTGTATGTCCAGGGGTCCTGAGCTCTTCAGTGACTTTGGTGCTCTGGAAACTCCTATCCACCATATTTTATGGTTTTTCCTGTTACTTTATAATATCTGGTATTATTGGAGGGAGGAAATTTTCCAGGCGTTATTTTGAAGTTCTTAACTTCACTAACTGAACCTTTTCCTATTTTCAGCATCTGACTATGCTAAAATGTCTCCACCAGGGATTGCCCTCTCCCCTTTCTTGTTTTTGAGAAACCAGAACAAAACAGATATTAAAAAATATAGATTTGTGCAAACTTTTGAGATAAAATGAACTAAAATAACCTGTGTCTACGGGCTGGTAGTCAGGACACTTGTTTTTGGCAATGCTGGGAATCCCCAGTTTTCATTAACTATAAGGAATTATTATCTTGGAAAATTCATAGTGGGTTTGTCTGGCTGTCAGCGTTTACCTTCAGTGCTCACACTGGTCACCAACAGGCCTTTGGTGCCAAGGTCTCGTGTGCATTCTCACAATGGACACTCTGGGGGGTTATTGGGTCTGCAGGGGCTTTCCTTACTTACAAGCGAAATTCCTTGGAATTCCACTGAACTCCTGCTGAAGATGGTGCTTACTACTGCTGGGATGGACACCTGCTCCAGGGTGACTGATGTATATATTGTGAATAATGACTAGCAAACAGCAGAAAGTTAAGAGTTCACAGGCCACCTGTCTGAGTGTTGTGCGCCCAGACTCTTCTGACCAAGTTCAAGAAGCTTGTTTAGCCAAAAGCAGTACAAAATTAATAATTAATAAGATTCAATCAGATATGTTCAACCAGCTCCAGTAAAGATAAATCAGTGAAATGCTTTGGGAGAGGCTGTTCTCATGAGAATTCCAGGTGTGGTTGGCCTGGACGGGGAACACTGAGCTGGTCAAAGCTGGCCCCGGAGGCAAGAACTTGACCCAGAGCAGTAATAAATGGCATCATTTCTCTGAAGTCTGTGAAGCTGAGGATTTCAGATCAGATCCTCAAAGCAACTTAATCCTTCAATCAATAAAATATACTTCTCTAAATATCCCTGAGGAAGTGGACCTTGGAACTTGGACCTTGATCCACATGAAGCACTAACACCTACTCAAGATATGCCTTTTTGGGTACTTCTACAAAGAATAACCTTCTAAAGACCTGCATATTGATGTAGCTGGACTGAGTATCTCTCAGACTAATAAACAGATCTGTTTGATGAGCAAATACAAGTGCTCTGAAATACATATATAGGTATATATAAAAATAGGAATCAAGTTGTAATTGTAATTGAAATAAAACTGACTGAGGCATATATTACTTAATATGGTAATGGAATCTTAAAGTTTGGGTACTTTGAGGGCAAAAAAAAAGGCAGCGAATGACTTCAAGTTTGCCTAGAACTGCCCCTAATCTTGTGCAGATGAATAAGCAGTGATTTACCAGTCCATGTGCTGTGTAGGCAGTGACTGTGTCTGGCACAGTAGCTGAACTCCCTGGTATAAACTGTGGTACATTTTGTGCCAAAACCTCTCTGGAAATGTGAATTGCAGTATATTCTATAGTATAAAATGGCAACTTATTTATTAAGCTCTCTTTCTCTTACAACCTCTTCTTGCACATCTTGTGTGGGCAGGGGAAGGAACTTCTGATGTTCCTGTTTGGGAAGGGCAAAAACCTGGTAGATTCAGTAAAAACGCTTTAGAAAAGCAGAGGAAAAAAAAATAACCTGAGTTTTACCCCTCTCACGTGTTTTTTCCAGTCTGGGAATTGGGAAATGCTGTAGGGTTAACCTCCTATACTCTGTCTCTGAGCACTGTACTCCTCCAGCAAGATGCTAATGCTGCTTCAGGTCATCTGAAGCCTTTGAAAACACTTGTGTATTTATCATAAGTAGAGCCCATCAACATTGAATCAACAGAGGTATTTTTTAAGAGTCATCTTTACATTATCTGTACGATAGATTTTTTTTTAAAGGCTGTCATTTTTCTGCCTTTTACAAACAGGTTTTAGTGGCGATCCACACAGATTTTTTTTCCATTTGAATTTCTGATAACTAGAACATCATTATAATTGTTTAGCATGTAGATTGCTTAAGCAGTTTAAGATGAAGATTATTTTAAATTTCCACTCTTACATAACTGAGCATATTATCATCATTAAACTGTGAAATAGTCATTAATTATAACTAACAATAAATTATACCATCACAGGTTCATATTTCAAACAAAAAAGGAATTGCTGTATGTTTTCATACATGCAGCCCTTAACAGTGTTGTAGTTCATGGGTTGGCTAACTTTTTCTAGTGATGGGTAACTTTTAAAATTAATTTGAGTTAAATAATTAAGCCTGGGCAACTAAGAACGTTTTTGAACCATTATTAAAGATAAAAAATACCTTCTAAGCAACGTTTTAACTTTTGCTAAACAGCAATCTCAGGAAGAATGCTGGTTTCTTTCTGCTCTGGGCCGATTTGTCAAACTACTATTAAGAATTTTTAGTTATAAAAAAAAAAAATGGAGTGAACCTTTACTTTTTCTCCTCTAATTTATTACGGTTGATTACGCAGCTGGAATGGGAAGGTAGCTGCTGTTTGTAGTTAAATAACTCCTCACAATTTCTTAAAGAAATGATCTTCAAAGCTTTAATGGGTCAGTGGCTCAAGTACAAAGGAAAGATTGATTTTCATACTCCCACTCTTTGTTCCCAAAGTTTAAAACAGACATGTTCTGGTAAATTAGTTTGTCTATGTTATTAATGGAAGAACTTATTAAACTCCCATAAATACACGGTGGTATCTTACTTAAAACACAGAACGCATTTGCTTTGAAAAAAATACATGTTTAAAAGTAAACAGGGGTGTAATATTTTTATTTGATTTCAGAAGTGCCTCAGAAGGCAGAAAGCAGGAGAACCGGGGGGTTGCAGAATATATTAGGTATGCGTGGTGATGAATGGCACAGAGAGCGTGGGCTCGAGCCGACAGAAAATATGTTCCTGGTGTTTAATGAAAAGCATTCGATGCCGGGAAAGCGGCGATGCTGCGGGGAGAGAGACTGCTCTGAGCAAGAAATATTGTCTGGGTGAAACGCTGCTTGGCCGTGAGGCTCCTGAGCACGTTCCTGGGCGGGGAGGAGCGATCCTGGGTCAGGACAGGCAGAGAGGAGAGGGGCTGGGAGAGGGATGCTCAGCTCCACCCAGGGAGCAGCACTGCTGCTGCACCAGGGGGACCAGGGCAGTGCTCCTCAGCCAGCACAGAGCTCCTGCTGCAGCAGCTCAGGGTCAGCCCAGGTCCATGTCTTCTCCTACACAGGCAGAGACACTTCTGATATATTCTCATGGCCTCTGGGGTCACCGAGTTTCCCCTGCTGATCTGCCTGTCTGGAGAAGGATGTCTCGTCACACTTAATCACCTTTTCTTTCACTCATCCAACAGTGTTTAGTTTTCCCTGTGAATAAACCCCCCACATGTCATCAGTTCTCAGGGAGGGACAGACCCTCAGAAATGTTCCCAGCTGACCCCATCAACAGCTCTAAAGGTTAGTGTGTCAGATGGGCTCCAGTTAACCAGCAATCCACCACCAGGGCTGTTATCAGTGGTAAAAGCACCCGTGAAACTGGAACTCACACCACTGCTGCCTGCTAATGGAGGGGCAAGCTGCCTGTCACAGACTAAGGGGGTATTGCTGGTGGTCATCAACTAAATGGAGCTGGTCTGGGTGCTTCCCATTGCCACTGGAGGCAGCTGAGCTCAGTCCTGGTGCTGCACTCCTGCTCTTAGTCCTGCTGATGAAGATCCCTACCAACTTTAGTCTGAAGGTCAGAGCTATGGGGCCAACCATGGGAAGATGTGGATTTTTCACCTGCAAAATGAGGGTGCTCAGTGGATGGGCAATGTGTATGGTCTGCATTGCATCTTTCCATGCCCTTGGGGTTTTTTTCACTTCATCAGGGCAATTTGACATGGTCCCCGGTACAGTTTGAGAGGGAACCAAATAACTGTGCTTCCTTGATACGGGGGGGTGCAGGGAGTGATCAAGGTCTACCAGAACCATCCATAGCAGCACTCAGGGGAAGGGAAACCCCGTGTAGAAATATCCTTCTGTTAGAGCACAGTGCAGGGGGAGAGGGTCTGAGGTAACATTCTTCTCTCACAGTAGGCTGTTTCCTTCAAGACTAAAAGCTTCACAGGTTATTTACACAGCCACTGTGAAGTATTAGATTGGAGCATTCCTAGAAAATCTTTTGTGCTCAGAAGTATTATGATTTTCCAAAGACATTTTATTCAACCATTGTGTATTAGGCATTGAAATTTAAAGAAAAATAAAATTCAAAACTCTAACAAGTGTGATGAACTGATCAAAAGGTTTGAATCTCGTACACCTTGTTTGTGCTTTCCTACTTCTACCTTTATGTTTGTGGAAAATTTCTAATGTTTTGAATTGGTTCTGGAGCAGAAATGAAAACAAGGCTTCCTCTGCTTCTTCAGCAGTATAATGTTGGGGTTCTCCAGCATGATTATAGTCCCAAGTCCCAGTGAGACTGTTCTTTCAGAGAGACATGACAATTTCTCACTGTCCTCCAACAGTTCTCCCTACCAGAACCAGCTGACTGTGGAACTTCACATCAGTGGGCTTGTTGGATCCAAAATCTGACTCTGCCTGGGCTCATTTCTGCATTTATTGTATCAAGAGCTACACCTTTGTAATAACAAAGGAAAAAAAAAAATCATGGAAATAATAATTGGCTGCAAAAACCACACAAAAAAGAGTTTCTAAAATGCACTGACACTGAAATAAAATGTACAAGCCCAGCATTGTATTGTAAAATGTGCATTTAAAAACATCTTATGGCTGCTTGTTAGGACAGTCAGAAACAGAAATGTGTGGGCACAGTTTTCAAGCAATCTTTCACCGTATCATTGCTTGTAAGAACTCATAAATGGAAGTTGGAGCTCATTTAATTTCACACAATCATGTGACAGCAAGCAGACTCCTATAACTGCTTGGGACCAGAGGCTGGGGAGGACTTTCTGGAGGAATGATGACAAGATATTTCATGTCATCCCCACTGAAGTGACTCTACCGCAGTGCTGATGAGGAAATGAGAAATAGGTGCCCCTGTCACGCCCCAGCAGACGCAGACTCTCTGTTCTGTTCAGCCCTGCAGCACATCGCAAGGGCAAGTGCAGAGCTGGTAAGTGGCTTGTTCGCCTGGAGTTTTAGGAGCAGCCCTGTCCCAGGTGGTTGGTGAGAGCAAGGAGGGCTGGTTCAAGTGTGGCACAAGCTTTACTTGACTAGTCACTAAATTTGCTTCAGCCTTTAACCTGAAATCTGGGTACAGCAGATGCCCCATCCTCAGGTGGCCTTCTCGGATGAATGTCCTTGTTTTCATGCACTGAAATAATCCACGAGCAGGGGAAGGCCGTGACATGCTCAGGGGGCACTGCAGTAGAAAGAGGAGCAGAAAGCAGGTGAGACAGTCTGCTCTTCCAGTAACTTTACCTTCCAGAGTCTTATTTCTGGTTGCCCCAGTGCCGCCGCTACAGGAATCCCCCTCACACCATCCCCGACACAGAGCCCCACTTGCCACTGGGGTGTGTCCAGGGTGATGTTTGTGCAGCCCCCATTGAGCCATCTGTTCTGCCTCACCTACAGTTTTTTGGCTCTGATAATGTGCAGAGCAGGCAGGGTCTGAGGGGACCCCTCTCCACAATGCTGCAGCTCCAGCAGGTGACAGTCCCTGTCACTGGGGCTCTCCCAGGACAGGACGGGAACCAAGAGACCCTTGGGGTCCCGAGCGTTTGTTTGTGAAATGAGAGTGTGTTTCCCGGCTCTGGCACACAGAGCAACGCACTCTGCAATCGCACAGACGCTGGACACTGTCTAAGGGAGCTGTGGGTAGAGAGAAAAGGAGGGGAAAATACTCCTGGAGCACTTTCGCCTTTTTACCAACAGAGGGATTTGAGAGCCTCTCTCCATCTGCAGGCTCTGGCATTGATGCAGCCACAGGAAACTAAGGATGTGTGTGTACCGTGAAAATGGCCCTGTGGATGCTGTGTCGTGCTCAGCCACTGGTTTTACATACGGCACATTTTCCAGGAGAGGCTCCCTGAAACACAGCCTGAGGAATCTCTTCCAAGGCACCAGAGAGATGGATCTACCGTTGGACCGGAGTAATCATCTGCTTAATAGCTCAGAGCTACACACACATGAACAAATTTGGGTCAGGAAGTCAAAAATAACATTACGCCAGATTCAATTTGAATTGTATGAGGGTTATAAATAAGCAGAATATTGTTGTGGTGCCTGGGTTAATATTTTCCTCTTTTGGAAAGCACTGCG
Source organism: Chiroxiphia lanceolata (assembly GCF_009829145.1). NCBI lineage: Eukaryota > Metazoa > Chordata > Aves > Passeriformes > Pipridae > Chiroxiphia > Chiroxiphia lanceolata. The sequence goes on from NC_045644.1 coordinate 639,594, forward strand.
GGATTATTAAGTGTGTATAAGTGGTTAGGCAGGCGCTGCTTTTATATCTCATCTGTAAGGAAAAGCTTCCAAAGAGGCACTGGTTTTTAACCATGGGCTCTGTGGAGAGACAAGATGCCAGCTATGGATGAACCAGCCCTGCTCTTCTAGCACAGGAGGTTTCCCCTGTGACTGGATACCCAAGGCTCTTCCACTCACATCTCTAACCTGCCCCGCTGTAGTGCTCAGCTCCAACCAGTTCATTTGTCCAAATGCATGTTTACAGTCTCCCAAGTGTTTTAAAATGGCAATAAGCACCCAGCTTGCTCACTTGCTTTCAGCCACGCCGGGGAAATGGCTTTATTAGCGTGGGGCTGCAGTGCTGTGTGTGTGAGAACACGCCTAAGCATGTGTGCTGAGCTCTGACAAGATTACAGCCCGAGATGGGCTGACTACAGGCTACATCCTATTTAGGCTTCTGCAAAGATTAGACAGAGAAATCTCCCTTTTGTCTTTGAGGCATGAATGGATGCTGAGCTTTCAGCAGCGTGTAAACTGCTGCAATTCCTCTGAAAAATAACAGCAACTTTTAAATTAATGATTTACTGTTAAAACAAGAGATAATAGAAAAATGTCACTATCTGTACCCCCCTCTACCCCTCACCCAGCCGAACTGTACATGGATATTGAATCTCTTTTGTTGGCAGAAATCACAGTAATCTCTAAAGGACGTGCTTTTTCCGCCTTTTCAGGCTCCCTCACGGAGGAGAATTCCAAAGATTTCTGGAAAAGCTTTTTAACATAGGCAGCAGAGCTCCCCTCCTCGTACCCCTTCCCCCAGAATCATTATAATTTACAGGATGCATATGACCAAGTAACTACTTTGTGATTACATGGAAAATACCTCACAAATACATAATAATTACAACTTCATGCAGATTACTTAGTAAACACATTTGAAGTAAGAAAATAATTCAAAGATTAATTACCCCTTAACTCACAGTATTTAAATTATTTTCCCTCAAATGTACAAATATATTTGTAGTGACTTCAAGGCTGGCAGAGAAGGGGTTATGATGGTTCTGATCTGAGAGGAAAAAATGAAATTTGACAGGCATGGATTATTTAAAGCATGCAGACGTGAGCCATATAACCATTACACTTTGATGCAAATCACAGAGGAAAGCACGGGACGGATGGCCTGTACAGAGCAGGAGTGGACAAAGTTAGGATCTCCTGCCATCCACTTGAAATTTAAACAAGCAATCATTTAATGGCAGTGCAGCATTACATTTCTTGTTGCATGCATTAATGTCAGCATCTGGGACAAACATTTTGACAATTCTATTAAAATGCTTCACCATTCCCTATCTAACACCTGTTAGCCCTAATTTTCTTTCCTGAGACGTACATCAGTAGACAGTGTAGATTCCAAATCATTTATCACTTTTAAAGTGCTTCCATATGAGCTTTTGGGGGGGCTTATCTTGCCCTTAGGAAAACCTTTTCTGAATGTATTAAAATTCAGTACTTAAGGGGGAAAAAAAGTGTAGACATCGATGTTTCATAGCATTCATGTCTGGTAATTATTAGCCTAAATTATGGCTCACACATGACTTGACAAAGTGGACCATGCATTTAAAAAAGCTGCTCACTAGATATGCACTGCTCAATATGTTCCAAGTTATTGAGATGTCAGTCAGTAATCATAAAGCAAACACTCCTCACTGAAAGGACCCTGCTAAGAGGGCTATGAGGCCTGGGGGACTACCTAAATATGTCAGAAATGTTACAGTCTGAATGAATGACATCAGCAAGAGAAGGTGCTTAAAAACATGTGCAATTACCTAATGCAATAAAATGCAAATCCGGGAACATGACAGACCTGAGGAGCAGTACTTGGGAGGGAGCATTTAAAACCAACAGAAAGTGTCGTGCTCTGGAAAATGAGAAAACATTCATATATATAAAAAAACTAAGGAAAATGTGAAAAATGCTCACGTTGGTGTTTTTATTGCTACGCATTGCAGAAAGCGGAAGAAATGCGTTATATTCTTTATCTGCAGGCACATAATAGACTTGCTTATCATTATGTGTGTTAAATCACTCCCTGTGTTGCTCCTATCATGCAAAACAAGGTGTTCTGAGAATTAATGCGGTGTTGGTAATCTCTCACCTTTTACAAGGCTGACCATGAGTTAATCAGCTTGCAGAGAGATGAGTGTTACGTACAGTGTTCTAGGAGTACCTGCCTTTGCAATGCAATATCCTTACACCCGAGATAAGGCCTAACCTATTCCCACTAAAGCGTGTGGGAATGTTGCTGATGGTTCGGGTGGGTAAGGCAGTGGGTCCACGTGCTGGGTTTACCCTCTGCTGTGCCAGTGAGGGAGGTGATGCCCAGGGGAGCAGGGCTGGGTGCTGCAGCTGCACTCTCGGAATCTTTTTAAGCACAAATGTCGTTTTTCTCGTCTGAATCTGAAACGCGCACACGAGTCAGCCACTCCAAACTTCCCAACGCCTCCGGAGCCTTTCGAAAAACCGGACTCCACCTCTTTGCTCTTCCTAAAGGCACCCAAACAACCAGCAGCAAACAAAGCCCCCGGGGCAGCTGCGGGGCCACAACCGTGTGTGCACATCTGGGGACGGTCTGAAAGGGTCCCTCAGCCCACGGATCCCCACCTCTGCTTTCACACCTCTGCTGTTTACTAAATAACGTTTCAGCACAGTTTTCATCTTATAAGGAAAGTGTTTGAAACTTGGAATAAGTGCACTTAATTAAAGGAAGGCTGTGAAAATGTGCACTAATCTGATATGACTAATAGCAAAGTGCATGAAATTGCTAATTAGAATTTCATTAAAGGTGCTGCTTTATCAGACTGCGAATATCACAACCTTTAAAATTCTTTCAGGAAAGCTTAATTCCTTTTCAAACAGAAATATTCTTTAAAGACATTTGATTTGTTCTGAAGGAATTTGTAGCTTAGGCTGAAACATAAAATGTTGCCAATATTCCACGGGAGTAATATTTGAATAAAAATATGTATCAGGTACTTTCTTTCATCAGGCAGATGAATAATTTTTTTTGAAAATATTATTGTTCAAATAATACAATCAACTAAGAAAAATAAAGTTTAATCTTTAGATTATTTCAAACATGATTTGTTTTTATGCTTATACTGTAATATTTGATATGCTTTTGCATTAAAGGAGGAAAGAAATGAAAAGCTTGCTTCAAAAGTAATGTAAGAACAATAAAATTTACAGCTACGAATGTAATTTTATAAAAAACAAATGAGGTTTTGGATGTCCAGAAAGAGGAAATTAATTGTCTACCTTGATTTTAAAAAATACATCAAAACCAAGTATTCTTTGTGAAGTGTCTTCTAACGTCTTAAATAGAAATAAAAAAATTCTTAAAGCTGTGTTTATAAGGTATGGTTGGAGAAAACCTCAAACTTTGCACAAATATCTGTATCCTATACTTTCCTAAAATATTAATTTACCTCTTTTTTTTTTTTTTTTGCTTGCTGAGACTCAAAGCTTACTGCTTTTTATTTAGCTTATTGCCCCTTGCCTCTCTCGTCCGATGGCAGAGTTTCTCTCTCCAGATTTACCGTTAATTTTGGAAGCAGCAGCAAAGCTCACCTCACTTTCAGGTTCACTTTTGCTGGACAAACAGCTCGTCCCCATCAAGCTTTGGCTCATGCCCTTCCCTTTGCAGAGCCCGACCCTTCCTCTCCCAGAGCAGCCTCTCTGTGCCAGCAAAGGGCTTTCCCTCCTCGGGTTCACAGATCGGACCTGGGGCTAAATTACCACTCACTTGTGTGTCACACTGGGATTTTTGGTCTAGCAGAGAAGGTTTAGGACTTAAACACCTTTATTCCTTTTTGCCTGGAAATTTACATTTACCAGCATAGGTAACTAATAGAAGTCTTTCAGCAAAGCTAAAGATTCTTGAAGCAGCGCAGTTCGTGTGTATTAAAAAAATAATATCCATCAAGGATTTCCATTTGTGGGCTCCAATTATTGTTATTAATGTTAGCAAAAAAAAAAAAGAAAAAAAGAAAAAAATATGTACTTTTGCCAGAATTAAGTATTCAGAGCACATTTTTAGAAACTCAAATTAAAAACTAATCAATGCAAATTTACATGACAAAAAGATTCTTGGAAATGGATAAAGAGTGAACAGAAGAATCTTTACTTAGGAGATAGTATATTATTACTTTGAGCATTTTTTAAAATCACATGTCAATTACAGTTTGGTGTGATTTCAGCTCGTTATAGGTATTTTTGTGCCAGTAGGTATTTTATCAGTTGGACAAAGCAACACATAAAAGTCATTTCAGCTTTCTTCACAAATATGCCAACTTTCTTTATGTACATTTGCTTTCTACAATAAATACATTGATAAAAAATCAGTCTAGACTTAAATAAATGAAAATTATGCTTATTAAATCTAATGTCTGGTGTCAAAAGTGAGTTGTCAATCTTACCTATCTTACTTCTAAGCAAGGCAAACAAAGCTGCTAATTATAATATTTAAGTTTAAATATAGAATTATTGTTCAAATATGGGAAACAATGGTGTGGTTGTTCTTTCTACAGCTATATGATTAAGACTACTTATGTCTCATTTTATGCAAAATAAATGACACATGATTGTGATTTAATTCATGCTAAGTAAATGTCTACAGGGATTTATGACAAAAAACCCTGCAATAACAATCCATACCTTGTTACTTGTCAATAACTGCATTCAGAACAGTAGGGAAGAGAGAAAAATAAATAATTGCTGGGAAAAAACCCGCGGACACACGAAAGGAGGAGCATGCAATTATTTACACCCTGTTAATTTAAGGCTGCTGGTTGTAATTCAGGGAGTGTTATAAACTGATGGAGTTCTGCACTCTTGTGCTTTATTTCCTTCCCCCTCCTGTAACGCCACCACTCCAGACCCGCCTGCCTCGCTCCCCTCGCCGGCAGCACCATCAGTGAGTAAAGGAGGGACAGGGACACAACTGAGCAAAGGAGGGACAGGGACACAACTGAGCAAAGGAGGGACAGTGACTCTCACAACTGAGCAAAGGTGGGACAGGGACACAACTGAGCAAAGGAGGGACAGGGACACAACTGAGCAAAGGAGGGACAGGGACACACAACTGAGCAAAGGAGGGACAGTGACTTTCACAACTGAGCAAAGGAGGGACAGTGACACAACAGAGCAAAGGAGGGACAGTGACACAACTGAGCAAAGGAGGGACAGTGACTCTCACAACTGAGCAAAGGTGGGACAGTGACTCTCACAACTGAGCAAAGGTGGGACAATGACACTCACAATTGAGCAAAGGTGGGACAGTGACACTCACAATTGAGCAAAGGAGGGACAGTGACACTCACAATTCCGTTCTGCAGAGATCCTCAGGTGGATATGTCTTGGTGTGCAAAGCAGCACGGGGCTCTGGCCCTTCCCTCTCCCCGTGGCGAGGTGAGGGTGGGTGGCATCCAGCCGGACTGGGTGGGGCTGGGGGCTGAGCTCCTGCATGACCACAGCGCTCCAGGGTGGGCAGGGGTGTCCCCAGCACCCTCCTGGGTTTGGCCATACAAAGTAACAACAGGAAAGCCTCGGTGCATAAAGTTTAAGCCCTGATGCTGCTTGGTGGGAGGAGGGCAGCTGCCACCAGCGTGCCCTGGGGGTCCACAGGGCCAGCCCCTCGCCTGGCACAGCACATGGAAAAGGAGCCTCTGGTGTTTTGGGATGAGACTGAAAGCCATATACATGTTCATCTGGGTTGCTCATCCTTGTTGATTATGGAGTATGATGTGAGGGTTTTTACAGCTTTGAAAGGAGAATTTGTTTGAAGGTTGACTTTAGTGGGTTGTAAGTTCAGGAAAGATGCTGAATCTGGCTCAGGATAAAGAAGCCAGATTTGTTTGCAGGATTTACACAGTTTGCACTGGTCTGCAACTGGAAAGAAGGTTGTCTCCTTAATTCACAGCAATGTGTGTGCTCATGCTGTGGTCAGGGTACCAACCTCCACAGCTCTGCAAGCTCCTCTCAGCAATGTTGCCGAGCTTTGTTCCTTTGCCATATTTCTTCACTGTTTGCCCCCTCCAAAAAAAAAAAAAAATCAACCACAAAGAAAAATATCTGGTTCTGCCAGGTAACACCTTTTTATTACCCAGTTTCTGTTCACTAGAGTTTGCTTGGACCCAGCATCTCACTGGGTGGAAGTCACAGTCCTAGAGGTACATGTAGTCCCATATAGTAACCTTGAGATATGTACTGTGATGATCTCAAAACGTGACCATCACAGGGTCCAAGGAAGTGCTACTTGACTGTGCCTCGTTTCTTAAAATAAATGGAAGTGTGGCTTTTAATGGGAGCTACATCCATTAATAGAATCATGGAATCATAGAATGGTTTGGGTTGGGAGGGACCTTAAAGATCATGTTCCAATCTCCTGTCCCAGACAGGGACACCTTCCACTATCCCAGGTTACTCAGAGCCCCATCCAGCCTGGCCTTGGACACTTCCAGGGATGGGGCAGCCACAGCTTCTCTGGGCAATCTGTACCAGGGCCTCCCCACCCTCACAGGGAAGAATTTCTTCCTTATCTAAACCTACTCTCTTTCAGTCTAAACCATTGCCCCTTATTCTGTCCCTACATGCCTTTGCAAAAACTGTCACCCCATCTCTCTTGTAGGCTCCCCTCAGGTACTGAAAGGCCCCAATTAGGTCACCCTGAAGATTTCTCTTTTCCAGGCTGAACAAACCCAGTTTTCTCAGCCTTTCTTCACAGGATGTGCTCTATCCCTCTGATCATCCTGGTGCCCCCTCTGGGCTCACTCCAGCAGCTCCATGTCCTTCCTGTGCTGAGGACCACCATGGCTGGAGGCAGCACTGCAGTGGGGGTCTCCTGAGACAGGAGTAGAGGGGCAGAACCCCCTCCCTTGCCCTGCTGCCCACACTGCTCTGGCTGCAGCCCGGGGTACAGCTGAGCTGTGAGCACACACAGCCAGCTCATGGCCAGCCTCTCATCCCCATCCTGAAAGACTGACACATTTCATTCCCGTGCTTCACTAAACAACCAGTCAGAAAAGATCAGAGATTTCTTGTTCTTCCCTGCAGTGGCAGAAGCATTAAATCTGCTAATTATGGTTATAGTGAGCCAATATTCTGACATTTTTTGTTAGAAGTGATGGCCGGTAGCACAGAACTAACAAAGCAGTGAGAAAGAAAAAATAAGCAGGAACTGCTTAAGCTTTGTGAGGCTTTATGGGTTACTCTCAAATCTTTTGAAAATATTGCTCTGTGTTTTTCCTTTATTTTATATTTTTTTCAACCTTTCTTTGCATCTTGTCTTAGATTTGCTCCTTTGTCTCGTCTCTCTCTGCTTTTTTTCCTCTTGCATTTATGCTTCTTCCACATCATCTCATTTATCATCCACTACCTTTGTTTGACTCCATCTTAGGCCTGATGGTTTCCTCCTGTGCAAATCCAATATGCTTTGTTTTTATCTCTTCCTTAGTCCTTGCCACGTGCAAGACTTTGCCATTTTTTTCCTCCCATAAACTCTCACTGCCCAAATACTTGCTAAAACTCATAAAAATATTTCTGCTTCTTAAATTCAATGAATGAATCACTTCTTCTGTTGCCCTTGGACATCTCCAGGCAAACCTACTTTACCAGTTTCTGTGTAAAAAGTACAGCAGCCTAGTGTTTTTAGAAGAAATGCTAAGAGAAAATTTCTTTCCCCACCTTTTGTTGAATATGGCTTGAAACTCCAGCTCTGCACACAATTTGCCAGAATCTGTATTGTTTTGTCCAAACCTTTGCAGGTAATCCAGGAAGCCTACCCAATCAATTGAAGATCAGACAATATCAGACTAATGCTGCAAAGTGCTGCTTTATAATTCACCTAACAAGCTCCTAAATAATTCAAATAGCAAACACATCCTCCTCAGTGACGGGAGGCTGTTTAGATCAGCCAGAGAATGTCAACACATGGCACATCTCAAGGATCTCCCACACTTCAGGAGCCCCATGAAGTTAATTGCTGGTTTCTGAGAGCAGAGAGCACACTGGGAGCAGGGGGAGCTCTATGAGCCTTTGGGGCATTTGCAAACATCACCCAGTTTGCCCCTGCCTGTAGAATACCAGGTGCAGCATGGAGAGTGGAAATCACACTGGGAGATGGTTGGCACCACCTCTGCTTTGGATTCATTTGTGAATTCACACAAAGGCTTTAACGTCAATTGTTTTGCCTGTTAGATTTATGTATAATGCCATACTGTTTATATATATATATTGTAAAAGCCTAATAGGAACAATCAAGCAATTACATCATTTTGCACTACATATGTAGTGCACATAAAAGGTAATCAAACCGTGGTGCTTCCCATCTTCATAATGGAGGTACTTTGAAGGCTATAAATAGACAAGAAGCTTCAGAGTAAATTAGCAACACTATAATTTTCATTAGACACCTGCCTTGTATTATGGATGTGCCCAGGTGCTCTTTGTACTTATGTATGTTTTAAACCACTGTTTTGATTTCTAAATACCCCAAACACTCTTTCATTCATGATTTTTATTTTCTGGTTCTATTTTTTTAACTGCGTAAGGATTTCAAAGAGTCCTAGGAGAAAAAAAAGGAGGGTGAATAAGTCTCTAAAATAATTTGAATAAGTCCCTAAAATAATAAATCTCTAAAATAATTTAAGTTCTATCCATCAGTTTCTGGCCTGACCCAAGCCTCCTTGAAGTAATTTGAAGTTTTGAAGTAATTTGAAGTTTTGAAGACACTTTTGTGGTCTTTGGCTCACATATGTAGCTCTATTAATTCTGTGTATTAAGGACCACCCAGTTTTCAGCTGGTGTCTCAGCTTCAGTGCAGCAATTCTTCAGTGTAATAATTCTAGCTGAAGATCTTATTCAGAGAGAAATATATAGGGAAGTGAAATTATTTAACTATATAAACCAGTAAATACTTATTATTTATTATATTAATATATTGTCATGAAACTGTTCTTTAATAGCACTATCAACTTGTCATAGAGAATTTAGATAAAAAACATTCAACAGTGTTATAAATATGATGCAAAACTCAGTTACTGTTCAGAAATCAGCTCTGGTTAAAAAGGAGATATTTAAATGGAGAAGTATCTCTTTCGCCTACTCTGGACTCATCAGAGATTCCCAGTTCAGTTTTTGCAGCCACTGTATTTTGTGGCTTATCTCTTCATTAGCCACCACAACAGTGGGCAGTGTTGTTGCATCAATGTTACAAACACATTTCCCAGGCACAGCAGACATGCTTTGGAGTCATTACTACACAGTTGAGGTGTATGAAGAATTCTAAATTGCTTTTAATAACTCCCGAATTGGCTTGGTTCATTCAATTAAAAACCCCCACAACAGTTTAAGAGTAAGCCTGCTCATGAAAACAGCATGACTCCTCTTTTGTGTGCATAAATATATACATGTAAAATATGTTTATATTTACATGTATCTGGATAAGCACGTGTTCTATCCTGCTCTGAAAGGTGCTAAGGATGGAACTGTGGAAGGCTGACTGAATTTTGCAGTTCTGTGAAGGCAGAGCTGTTTTGAAGATGGGACCAGTATGTTCTGCTACTTCTGATGGTTTGGAAAGCAGCAGTTTCACATCACAGCACGAGACAGAGCACACACCTTGTACAGCTCCAATTATGTTACTTGCTGCCGGATCAGCAGGCACTGAGTAAACACAAAGGTGCAGTCATCCCCACAGCTATCTTCCAAGTCCCTTGGCACGTCAATAGAACATATATTTTACTATTTGAAACCTTTTCAAGCAGGCATTGTAGTTGAAAGGTACTATCATAAAGCTCTATTTGGAAATAGCCCTTAAAAAGCCCCAAATTCATCAAGTACTTTCACGGCCCTGAGTGGGTACTTGAGGACTGAGCAGCAGATGTAACATTTACACTGAAGTGCCTCTCTCAGGCACTGGATATGTATGAAATGAGTAAAATGTATTATAAGCCCTCTTTACCAGTGAGCCAGTCAGGGGTTTAAGGCTCCAGCTCCCAGCCATTCAGAAGGTGGGAGGAGGTAAAACCTTCTGGAGTTTCTTTGCCCATTGCAGACAACATTTAAAAAAAACTTACATCAGTGTAGCAACATGCATTCACTGCAATCTTGTTTGATGTCTCATGAAGAATTTGACTGTGCATATTTTGCTGGAGGAAATGTGTGCTATTTATCACCCAGGCTTGTCTTCCTTCCAGGGCTGCCAGTGATGAAGTTACACAACGTTACAGAACGAGAAGGCAGAGCAGTGGCTCTCATGCCAGCGAGCGATCTCTGATAATGATGATTAAATATAAAATCAGGAACCGGAGAGATGCAACAAGTTATGCTTCTTTTGGATCGTTTCACAGGTCATTAGAAAATAGAGAGTTCTGAAACCTGGACTTCAAGGAACCGTGGGCTGTGGAATCTAAAATATTAGGCACCCAGCAGAGGTTTTATACAGTAGTTTCCCCTAATCTCAGAAACATCTGTTCATTTTTAGAAGTAAATCTGTATACAGTTTACATTTCAAGGAGAGTCAGATTCCATTCTTCAATTTCCTTTTTGTGTGTGTGCCTGTGTATCAGTTATTGTATTTGCAATCAGTGTGGGTTTTATCCTTGCTTTCTTTTTCCTCATGGTGTTGCCTATTCTCTTGAAATAAAGCTGGCTCGTTTTCCAGTCTAGTCATGTGTAAATAAAAATGATTCCACAAGTATCAGCATGTGATATTCCCTTCTTTGTGAAAACTGGGAGCACCCTGAGCAATGCAAAAAAATAAAATACCTTCTGGAGACAAGGGAAGGGATTTTCCTTGTACTCAGAAGCTGCAGGACTTCCAGAGCATATCAGCCAATTGATTATCCATTCAGTCTACTTTGTTTCCTTTCATAGCACAAATAAGATTTATGACAATTTAGAGATGAGATGAAGTTTTGAAGCTTCATTTGATTTTTCAGCTTCAAAGAAGGAAGGCCTCCAGAACAGAAGCACTGGGTTCTTACCACACAGAATTGATTTTTCTGGAGGCAGCTCTTCCATTCACTGCCTTGACTGGAGGCCCTTTCTGTAGGAATGCCTTCCCAGTAATTCAAGGGCTGGCAGTGAGCACTGGGAGATGTTCCCTCCTAAGTTTCTTTCTATTCTCCCAGCCGTGGGTGTCGGTGTCCAGATTGCCCGAGGCACAGAGGATTTGTTTTCAAACAAATTCTCAAAGCACTCAGCCTGGTTGTGTGATAGCCGTAGAAGGGTTTCAGTTTAAGCTGCAACAAACAATAGCAAATGCTGGACAATCATGTATTCCATTGGTAATCAAAACGCATTTTCCTTGTGGTAATACAGGAGCTCAACACAGCAGAGATAAAAGAAGAACTGTTTACACAGGCTTTCTGGGTTTAGAGCACTTAATGAGCGATGCTGCAGGATTGAGCTGGTGCAGGTACCCTGTGGGCAGTGCTAGAGAGCATCCCAAGTGTGTAAGGAGAGGAATAGCAATAAAAAAAAATCTTTCTGTGAGAAATCACTTCATTAGTTTTGGGGTTTTAAATTGTTGCTTGATTGATACTTTTGGATGAGCCCGTTGGCAGTGAAGGTAATGGTTTTATGAAGAATTAAGGACATGCAATTTTGAATAGAAAGGGCAGAACCTAAACTGGACTGCTACGTGCCTCTCGTGTGGAGAGCTGACCTTTACTGTTAAACAAACAGACTGTTGAATTATGGTTCTTACCAGCATTTGTGGTTTTATTCCTCTCTACAAATTATAGCAATATTGGCTGGAGCTCATCTGCTTCTGAATCACTGGGGCAAGATCCAAGTGGATCACACCCCTGGGGCTGGTGCAGACGCAGCTGATTTTGGCCATCACTCCACGAGCCATGCAAGCACACTGAAACTGCTCCAAGGCTGACTTTGCAGCTCAAAGCCCCTTGACCATCAGGGACCAAGCCTTCCCAAGCACCCCCTCCTCTGGCTCTCAGCCAGGGCGTTCCACTCGATGTGACTCCACATGTTGGTTGCAGCTGAGCATTGTGAGATGCTGGATCTGATAGCAGGGAGATGTACAAGTAGGTAAAACCTCCTAACTCCTGGCACTTTAAACCACTCTGTCTTTCTTGTTCTTCCAGCAGCTTCCTTGTCGAACAATATCAGGCAAAGGACAGAGCTTGTAAATCTTTGCCTGCAGGAACTTTAGGGATGTAGGAACAAATGCTAAGAATGCTCAGGCTTTCAGAAAAGGCCTGAGGTCCTTCAGGACTGTAACGTTTCTCCCCAGGAGCTTTTTGGAGACAAGACAAAAATATTTGGCAGTATTGAATGAATCAGATAATGCAAAGCAATCTGGAAGGATGAGTGTTGATTTACCTGTTTCTCCCTGAAGAGAAGGAGGGGACACGCAAGGGAAACGTTTTTCTTGATCAAAGGCCATGGTGAATGACTGCAGCAAAATCTATCAACTTTCATGTTTCATTTAGCTACTGAGAAATGTAGAAGTTTGGTGGTTCTTTGACAGCTCTGGGGGCTTGGAATCCTGTTCGCAGAGAACCAGTGCAATGGTAAGCAGAAACTGTCAATTTAGAAGAACTTACCTGAAGGGATTTCTTTTCCCCCCTGTTGATTGGACTATTGCATATTTTAGAGCAGATAACCAATTCCATCATGCAAGAAGATGTTCCTAGCAGAGACTTTCAGTGATAAATCTTTTATATCATGTTGGAAGAGGAAAAAGGAGAGTCCTGATCGTATTCTATACAACTAAAAAGAAAATATTTTACTTCTTATCCCCACTACTCCTGTGTATGCCTATTGATACATAAACTCACTCTGGATATAGAGAAGCTTCTCTGTTTATTAAGATCATGGGCCTGAAAAGTAGAATGCAGACTAGCTTCTGATTCTTGAAAATTACCTTTCTTGTTTGGACTCAAAGTATTCATATTGGTCGAAATATTAAAAAAATCCTGTAAAGTACAAGTCTAATGCTGAAAGTCTCCCTGGGCAAAATTAATTTTTGGAGAAATTTCCTCATGAAAGAATTGAAATAAAATATTTTTGCTTATGACTATAAGCCCCTTCTACTGTTAATGAAAAAAAAGTCAACAATTTCCTAGATGTAAGCTAGAAGACAATATTTTACCATTAAAAAAATGTCCCTTAATTTCAAACTTTTGTAAGCATCCCTCTTGTTCTGGTAGACTGGATAAGGAGAGATCTGGATTAAAACTGGTTTTACAAAAGCAAAACCTGATTAAGAAGGTTGATGAGAGCAATGTAAAACCACCTCAGTTTGCTCAAAACTTTTATCTGTTTCCCGCTTCAACTCTAAACTTTCATGGATGAGATAAAATAGGAATTGAATCCAAACAAGCCGGTTTTGCAAAAGCTCCTCAGCTCTCCTCTAAAAATAAGATTAAAGAAATCCTCTAGACTGCAGAAGATGACTTTATCTTGTTACATTGCAAACCTCATTCCCTTACTTTAAATCTTCTTCTCTCTTACTAAAGATAACTAATAGGGATGCTGAGAACCATTGTATTCTGTTGACATCTTTAAACACAGAGCCAGCTATCAATATCTGGCTTTCCAGGGGTCTCTCTGCTACCGTTCTCAAGTACAGAAGTTTATAGTCATATCATTATGGGAAAGACACATTTCTACACATGTTAATAGAATTTACTTTCTTGAATCTTATTGAGGAACCTGAGACACCCAGGACGTTATTGTGCTGTGATTTTGCTGGTGTAACAGCCCCGACTGCAGCAGAATTACACGTGATTTCCTCTGCACTGTCCTGCAGCACACAGGGGTCCAGAGGCTTTGGGGCAGGCCATGGACAGGAAACAAAGCTGTGTTCCTTTCTAAGATAATTTAAACTAATGAAATACGACAGCTAGAATCATATCCTGTTACTGCAGAAAATCATGACGTGGTGACTTTCCTGGAGCTGTGTTCACTTCTGCGGGAGATGAACTTACTGTGACGGGTTTAGATGTTTGTCTGGGCAAGTCCTGCATATTGTTTATAAGAATTCTTGTTTTTAAAATAGTACTGATGGCAACAGTTTGCACAGAGCTGTCAATATGCAGGATTCTTGGCAAAGACCTATCTGGCAGGGAGGGAGGAAGCAAGTTCTTTTTCTGTGTGCCGCAGTGAGAAGCTGATGGAACGACTCTAGGTTTGTAAATACTTGACATCAGGTTCTGGCTCTGCATCCCTTGCACAGCTAGAACTCACTGAAAATGCTGACCCACACAATAACTTCACAAGGACCAAGAGAAATCCTCCAGGTCTCTGATACATCTCCTGACAATGTTTTTCTTTGCTTTTATTTAGCATGGTGTTGATGAGTCCGCTCACTATCTGACACCCTCTGGGCCAAGGGCATCCCTGTTGTAACAAGATCTCTCATATTTAGAGAATTACTTTGTGATGAATGTGGTCTCTTGTGTTTGCACTAAGTATAATACAGACACTAAACTGTGGATTATCATTTCCTAGTGGGAGATCTGTGTCTTGTGATGAGATTAAGAAGGATGCAGCTGTGACTGGGACCAGTTTGGCTAAGTTGCTCTAAAAAAAATTTAACTAGAGTAACTTTGGGTTGTGAAAAACTGGCTCTGTGCTGTGTTCGAGACTAAGCTCCCACATAAAATCCTTGCAAAGCATGTGCAAAGCTCCTTTGTGGTAAAACAGAGCTGTTTTGACTAGCCATATATGTTTCCTGTGTAAATCTGCCACATCCTGGTCTACAGCTCACTGGCATATCAAGTTTTCATGTGAGTCAGATTCCCAAGGCATCTTTGCAGAATAATAAAGTCATACATGACCACGTAAGTGATACCCCTGAAAAAGCTCCTTAGTCTTCTTTTCAAAGTTATTTCCAAAACCAGATTTATACATTCCAGCTTCCAAAGCTGCTCAGATAATTGCCAAAACAAGAGTGCTCCACTATGCTCATCTCTAATTAGTAAAATCTGACTTTTGTCTTACTGTGACAATAGCTTTGCGTGTCTGAGAAAAGGGGAGATTTATAGGATGCTGGTGATATTTATTTTGAGATGGCATTTTGTTCATCATTTCAATATAACTAAATTAAAGGCAGTATTTCTGTTAATTTAAATCATAATTTGTGCATTCCTTTTATCACTACAATCCCTGAGAATGTGGGAGATACAAAATCAGTATAACACATTAGCAATAGATAATACAGTCTAAATAAACATAATAAGCTTTCCTATATGTCTCTAGACCAAACCTTATCTAAAAATGCCCTAATGAAGCTGAACCATCCAATTACTTGTTTCTTGGAGGAACCCCTTATTAATGACATTGCAGTGAGGGAAAAACATTAATTATTGGACACAGTGGGATCTTTTACATTCTGTCTAGTCTGGACAGCACCAATTAATACAACAATAATTATCAGCTAGCATGGCAGGTTGGCTGAGCACAGCTCTATCTGCTGATTGGGTGGGGAATGTGGGACAGCTCTCAGGCTGTGCAGATTTCTCAGGCTTAGACCTCCTTTATTTTTTTGTATTGCTATGTGGAAACCGAATCCTGCAGATATTAGAGCAGGTGGATTACTCTATTGAGGCAGGGGCTGTTCTTACGAGAGGCAAAGCACAGGTGCCATCATGTGAAAAATGCCATTCCCTCCTTATTCTCCCACCCACCTGCTGTCTGACTCTCTGTCAGCTGAGGTTTGACATGATCACTCTTTCGATAAGCCCAGTGTGATGGTGCAGCCTTTTAAAGTTGTCTGGTTGCTTTCTCCCTTGTCCTCTCTCCAGCTATCTTAAAATGACACTTCACAAATGCAGAAGCAAACGTTGACATGATTTATTGCCAGCACTGCTGCTGCAGTGTGGAAAGCAGAATACCTGTTCTCTGTCCAATTCAACCCCAGGCAAACACCAGCTATGGGAAACTTCAGCTCCAAAGGTTAAAGTCTGCAAAAGTTATAAGCAAGTGACTCTGAGGGGAACAATGGAAAGTGTTAGACAACCTGAATAACAGGCGTTACTACTCCACTGCCTATAATAATAATAATTCACCTTTTATCCATTGAAGATAAAAGGACACAATGTGGGAAAATTAAGCTGTATAGACATCTTGGGGATATCTCATCTGAGATCACACACCATTTCTTTCTTGTGGTTATCATGATTTTATCAGAGGCACTTTGAAGTCTATATAGCCTTATATCTCAGTTATCTACATTTCATCCTGTATGTATTTATTGCAGATGGGCCTAAGCTGCTAAATTCAGATCCAAATCCAGATTCTGATTTTGAATTCCCTAAGGTCCGTAGCTAGCTTGAAGCTAGGGTTTTGGTTTGGAATTGTCTCTATTTATGGGTAAGAAAAGGGGGTTTAATATATGCTGTCCCAGGCTGCACAGCTCTACGTGTGTGCACACAGTTCCTCTCCCTCACATGTACATCTGGGAAAAACAGATCCTGGCTATGTAGTTAAAAGCTGCTTACACCAGTATTCATATTTTAAAGAAGGCTGGATTTATAAATGAGCATTTGACATTTTGTGATTTCTGAGCACTTTCCATTGCAATCCCAACGAGCTTTTAACCATGTTTTAACATCTGGAGCTCCAACACAGACAAACACCCACAGCTCTCCCTTGCATACAGGTAAAAGCTACAGCCAAGCAGTGTGTTTTACAAGTCTTTGTGCACCAGGGGCTGCTTTTAATGTGTTACCTGTAGCCTTGACTCCAGCAGCAAACAAACAATGACACAGACGTAAACAGGGTTATAGAAAACCAGGCTGCCACTGTATTCAAAGCTCAAGAGGAATTCCCAAGAGGAATGAGTGTCCCGTTCACAGGGAGGGGACACCAACCAGCTACACCAGGAACAAACTTCCCTTGTTCTGAGACAAGAGTGTGTAGGATAAGCAAGCCCTCTGTGACTAAAGGGAACCAGAAATGCTTCTACCTTTTGCATAATACTGCTGTGCTAATTAGGGCACTGATATCCTCAGAGGGCAAGCTCAAATCTGATGATATGTACAAAACACACTCTCCTTTCTCTCTCTCTGTCTCTCTGCCTCTCTCTCTCTCTCACAGACACACATACAGGCAAAGCATGATCAGATGGACAGGGGAAGCAGAAATCAAGAAAAACAACTGCAGAAATAGTGTAAAAATGCACGTCCAAGAGCTCAGGTGGCATTCCTTTGTCAGGAAGCTGGCTGGTGGTGGGGAGTCAATCTGCCACCAGAACATTGCCATTTGCCTAGTGGCTCTCTTAGCATGCTGTACAGCAAAAACCCAGGTTTGCTGGGTCTTTTTGTTCTTTTTTATACAATCATTTGATTAATTGATAACATATTAATCATAGAGTAATGTAGAGACAGACTTTACAGCAGTATGAGTATATTATCTGGCAGTCTTTCCCTGTTTTGTGATTTGAAGCATTTTGTACAAGCACTTCCTTCTTCCACTCTTCTCTATCACCTGGGCTTCCTAAACCTAACGAGGTGATAAAATGCCCTCCACGAGGGATAATCCATTTTCCCAATATAACTTAATTCCTTAAAGCTTCACATCTGGAAGAGACTTCCAGAAACTGCATCTCAGCACCAGGGAGCTGGCATTTCCAGCTCTGAAATACCATTTCTTGACAATAAAAGCCCTTTGTCTGACTAAAGACACATTGTGTCTGGAAATGTGGAGGAAAAGGCATTTCCACAGCAAATGTTTATTTCTGATTATAAATATCCTGCTAAAATTAAGGAGTTCTAATAAAATGCCTGTGAAACTGGATAGGTGTCATTATACACTCCAACTGAATAGGTATTTCTTCCTTCCGTGAAACCTGGAGCTTCTAATTGAACACTGTAAATATGATGAACACTTCTGTCTGCAATAAATTGCAGGAAGGGACAGTTTTTAAATGATACTTCAGTCTTGTTGCAACACATTTCATCATCCAAAAAACACAGGAATGCTGCAGAGAGACAGTCAGTTTATCAGGAAATCTTAAAAAAAAAATGATTTGCCGGTAGCGTCGCCCCACGGGACCATTGAGAGTCTGCAGAACTTTCTGAGCCGTGTGCCATCACCTGTCAGAGCATGGAGAAGAAGTACCTGAGGGGTCAGCTCCTGAAACCCTCTAATTTACCAGTACTTAGGACACCCCATAATTTGCAGAAGCCAGTCACTGCCCTCGGGGTAAGACATGCTGTCCATGCAGATTCCTCAGGGCCAAACCATGGCATGTGCAAGGGCAGGACCACTAATCCAAACCAGTTTGGCACTCCAGGATTTCAATCTATCTGCACACTTCCTCTCACCCACCAAAATGCTCCTCTGCCTTGTTAGCCCATGCCTTGCTGTAATCCATGAAGGACATCCTGCTCCGGAGGGGAGAGGGACGGGTGGGAAGGGAGGAAGGAAGGATCAGAGGGAAAGCAGAACAAAGGGGGCTGGAAGGAGGGAACTGTGTCATGCCTTGTTTGTCGGTGACAGTGCAACAGAGGTCGAAAAGGACTGATAGAAGTTATCCCTCAACATTTGCCCCCTGTAAATCCACGGAGAGGCTGTGCCACTGTTTGGTGGCACCGTTCCCGTGGGATGACACAGCACCACAGGATTTCCTAGTGCATGTTGGGCCAGCACCATTAACCTGCCATGCCCAGATAACAAAGATAATCCACGTTCATGTATTTTCTTTTGGTCCACAGCTAGAAATGAGGTTCTTTGAGGGGCCGGAAGTGCTGTTCTGATAAGCATCCACATTTTTTTAATTCCCTTCCTTTGATCTCCCAAGCAATCCTACCTGTTCCCACTCAGACCTCTAGCTCCCACACAACTGTTATTTCCAGCAATCCATAAAAAGAGGGGGGAACAATGGGTTCCTACAAGTATTAAATAAAGTATAATACAGAAAAAATAATAATAAGATTATTTTAAATTGTAGAGAAGAAAATTTTCACCAAACTTTTTCCAAGAAAGGAAAAATGGACTGATGAATACATTTTAATCAAATTTTTTAAAATTAGTCTTTCTAAAATATAGGTAGCTTTTTAATTTTAAAACTATTCATTTACCTCAGATAAGTAGTAATGTGTCTCATGGTGGACACTGTAGCTTCATTACTGATTCTGAAGCAGAGATAGCTTGAAGAGAATTCAACTTAAAGTAAAAGAAGTCTCTGAGGTAGGGACTGAACTGAAGAAATTGGCTTTGCCCAGTTCACCACAACTCTTTTTCAAGACACAAAAGACGAAAGAGTTTTTATTTCTATAAAGAGAAATATTTTCATTAAAGCTGAAATGTACTGAAAAGGCCATCAAATATAATGTTAATTTAATGAGTGACAAAATCTGACGCTAAATTTCTTGAATTTTAGTTGTCTAATTTGAGCCCCAGTATAAACAACAGCACCAATTAGTTCGTTTTCTTTTAAAAAGTCTCAAGCTGTACCTAAAAGACTGTTGTTCTGTCTAGTTAAACACTCATGCATTAAAATGCTAATAATTAAACTGTTACGACTGACTAATGAACTCTGCCAACTATAAATGATGGTCTTGTTAGATTCACTGCACAGCAAGGCTTCCTTTGTACTGAAAAAGTTAAAGGTTAAAGAGCTCTTGAAAACAGCGAGCAGCATCTAGAAGCAATTACATTTTTTTCCTGGAAACTAATAGTTGTACAATAATGTTTCAATTCGCACTCCGAAAAAAAAATAATTACTATGAGCTCCATTCATCAGAGCAAATCTGCAGCTTTCTACACCATGGCAGGTTGTTAATTTGGCTTCTGCATCCAGCCTGCTCAGCCCATAATCTAGTGTTTTGCAGAGCCTTTTATTGATCCTGCTCCTGGAAACTAAAAGGGCAAAGACTTGAGCTTGGCTTGTGATACCTGTTGAGCAGCACTCACTCACATCAGAAAAACACTGTGAGATTGAATTTCAAAAGGCTTATGTGGCAGATTTCCTTGGATATAGTGTTTATTGCTGTTGTCCCTGTCCATTGACTTCCAGACAATACAGTCTCTGGTAAAGGCAGGAAACAGGGCTAGAACTTGCAGTGGATGCCTGTAAGGAAGCCTGCTCAGTTATCCCTGTAAGGAAGCCTGCTCAGCTATCCCTGTAAGGAAGCCTGCTCAGCTATCCCTGTAAGGAAGCCTGCTCAGCTATCCCTGTAAGGAAGCCTGCTCAGCTATCCCTGTAAGGAAGCCTGCTCAGTTATCCCTGTAAGGAAGCCTGCTCAGCTATCCCTGTAAGGAAGCCTGCTCAGTTATCCCTGTAAGGAAGCTGCTCAGTTATCCCTGTAAGGAAGCTGCTCAGTTATCCCTGTAAGGAAGCCTGCTCAGCTATCCCTGTAAGGAAGCCTGCTCAGCTATCCCTGTAAGGAAGCTGCTCAGTTATCCCTGTAAGGAAGCCTGCTCAGTTATCCCTGTAAGGAAGCCTGCTCAGTTATCCCTGTAAGGAGCCTGCTCAGTTATCCCTGTAAGGAAGCTGCTCAGTTATCCCTGTAAGGAAGCCTGCTCAGTTATCCCTGTAAGGAAGCCTGCTCAGCTATCCCTGTAAGGAAGCCTGCTCAGCTATCCCTGTAAGGAAGCCTGCTCAGCTATCCCTGTAAGGAGCCTGCTCAGTTATCCCTGTAAGGAAGCTGCTCAGTTATCCCTGTAAGGAAGCCTGCTCAGCTATCCCTGTAAGGAAGCCTGCTCAGCTATCCCTGTAAGGAAGCTGCTCAGTTATCCCTGTAAGGAAGCCTGCTCAGTTATCCCTGTAAGGAAGCCTGCTCAGTTATCCCTGTAAGGAGCCTGCTCAGTTATCCCTGTAAGGAAGCTGCTCAGTTATCCCTGTAAGGAAGCCTGCTCAGTTATCCCTGTAAGGAAGCCTGCTCAGCTATCCCTGTAAGGAAGCCTGCTCAGCTATCCCTGTAAGGAAGCCTGCTCAGCTATCCCTGTAAGGAGCCTGCTCAGTTATCCCTGTAAGGAAGCTGCTCAGTTATCCCTGTAAGGAAGCCTGCTCAGTTATCCCTGTAAGGAAGCTGCTCAGCTATCCCTGTAAGGAGCCTGCTCAGCTATCCCTGGGACCACAGCTCTGGTTCCTGACACCACCTGGATGAGGACACACGGGGTTCCACTGCGGCCACTCAAGGAAGGAGGGAGCTTCAGAACCAAGACTTGCCTGTGAACCTCACATTCCTGGAAATCAAAGAGAATTCTCTCTTCTAAAAATTACTTGATCTTGAGTTACTCATTGAAAATAGTTTCTAGACATCCTGGATGCAATATGACTAGATATCAGGGAAGAAACTAAGATATAAATGAGCATGTACAGAAGCACATCTTTCTATCTGTTCAGTTATGTGCTGTAAGAAAGCAGCTAAAGCTTTCCCTTGGCTTTTCTTGTATTGCCTGTACTTGAATTATTGAGAGATCTGTGCTTTAGAGAAATACTCAGCCAACTCGATTGCTATCAAAATAACTTTTACAATTATTTTGCAGACTATTGCTTAGATAGCCTAGACAGTGAACAGAGTGGTTGGTGGGAAAAATGTTAGAAAAAGATTTTGCAAAATCTCCCAAATACAGCAAACAGTCTTCACCTGAAATTCTTTCCAGCAGCAGACTTATCATACCTCCTGTTGTGTCTGCTTTTCTATGCACATTTGCTTTTAAATACTGCTGTGGAGTTATGAATATAGAAATACATATATAAATGTGTTGCTTGAGATTCAGGAAAGGGCCAATGGTATGTTAATAATGCTGCTTCACTTCCTTTATAGTAGGATCCACCACAGCATGCACAGACTTTTGTTTAAGTTGTTTACTCTGGTTGAGGAATGACATTATACTCCCAGAGCCCATTTCAAGTCCAGAAATCCATAAAAAACCCCATTTTGCTTATAATTTTGTCATTGTTAAGAATTAACCTCTATGCGTCTCTAACATCTGAACAACGTGGCTTTATAATATCAATGCTTCCTTGTGGCATATTGGAAATCATAACAGTAACTGTGAGCACAAAGGATAACTGCATTCTTTGGATGATATCAAGGATACCAGTGAGTCACAGATATTACATCCAAGGGATTCACCATGCCCATCACTGGATGCAAGCCACCTGTTATTTTTCTTTAAGATGACTCTACAGAGAAGAGCTTCTGACAAGGTGAAGAATGACTAAACTCGGAGTCCTGAGGAAGAACTTGTGTGCAGTGTTGAGCCAGTAATTCTGGGAGCCAAGCACTCAGCCTTACACAGTCAGTACAGGGGCAAAGGAATATCACTGTTCCCAACTCCATACAAAAGTGCACCTATAGTATGGTATTGTTATGAAACAGGTAAATGAAAGACGATGGTGAGCAAGATATCAGTGTGAATTTTCTTAGGAACTGGCTGTTGTTCTGTTTTGGAATTGAACTTTGTGAATTTGGCTCTTTTTCTATGCAATACTAAAAGGCATGGAGGACCTGATTTTTGTCTCAAAAGGTGGTCACACTGCCACCCTTCTCACAACTAGAGACACCCTCATTCCTATCATCCTCTTAATAAACTTCTGGCAAGGAATTGAGAAACTGGATGAGAGAGATGTGAATATTCAGGATGTCTGAAAGTTCTGAGCAACCCTCTGTTATCTCCTGTTTTCATCTTTAGAGATTTCCCAACACTGTGGTCTGGTACCCACACTATAGTTGACAAACTGCAAATAAAAGATCTTTCCTCAACACATTTGTAGCTGACAGGAGATAGGAAACACTCAGAATCCACTTGGTCAGCATCTTATCGTCAGATATCCAGCAAAATGTTTTAAAGTCCAGGGAACAGAGTCATTTGGATTTGCCTTATTACACAGTAGCAGGGTTCAGGCTCTGAAAGGCAGCTCAGCAAACAATATCTTTGAGCTATTCCCTGATCTATACTGCTGGCATCCTGAAATGAACAATACTGCTGTGTAGACCTTAGTGTAGATATTAACTAAAGAAAGATCTTTTAAATGTTACATACACTGAATAAAGGAGAAATACTTGATACCAAAGGCTAAACTCACTCGAAGCCATTGCTTTTCAAAACTGACTTCATCTGTATTGGGCTTAGTTTTGCCTAGAGAGAAAGTGGGAAAAAGGTAGCAGAAGGAAGCTTTGACCGTTGAACCACATTATGAAAGAGGAGGTGGTAAAGATGCAGAGAGTACTTGCAGGGAAAATTATTAGTCAAACATTGCTGTCCAAGACCTGGCGTGGTGGCTTGGTGGGGAAAACACTTCTAGGTGCAGAGAGCTCCAGTATAAAATATGTTTCACTCCTTTCTATTTCTCATCTTCCAAAGAGTTCTCCGCTCTCTCTAACATGACAACAGATACATCAGCAAGGATGAAGTTCATAAAAACAACAACAATAGAAAGAGTCAACTTTTATAGAAAAAAAAGCACATTATAAGTACTAGGGAAAAGTTTTGTGAATTCAGGCTAGCTTTTCAAACATTCAGACCACCCCTAAAATAGCAGCTACAGTTCACAGGGGCCAGAGCTACACAAATTCCAGCTCTCCCTATGTGGTAAGTCTAATACTTTCTTTTCTTATGCTTTAAGGACTTCAAATAGGGTTTGTGCATTTGACTCCTTTTATCTCTTTCATGGAGTTCTCTCTGCTTTTAAATCCCTAAGTATCTCTGTCCTCCCCCTGCCATTCCTTAACAGATCCAGGACAGCACAAATAATGCCTCTTGGCTTTGAACACATCATGGCAAATTTCACTGACAGAGGGAAGATGTCTGAGCAGTTATCTGGGATAGTTTTACACCAATCCATCTATTGTCCGCTATGTTCACAATCTTGGGCTGGAATGAATTTCAGGCAAAGTGCATCCCTCGAGGCCACTGAAAAGCAGAATAGGTTCTGTCTGGGGTCCCCGTCCTATCTGATGCTAAGCACCTTACTGCCTCGGGACCTCACTGAGAAATAGGTCCCTTAAATTTCTCCAGGGCTGCACAGGGCTTTGTCTCCGGACAATGAAAAGATGACAGGAAGATGGCAATGGTTTTGGTGCCTAAAATCCTTCACAATTCTAGGGAAAAAAATCACCCCATCTGCACAAAAGGAGACCAACTCAATATGCAGATATGAAGAAGGAAGTATTTAAAAGCAAGGCAAAAAACCCCTTCTTAAATGATGACTCCACAGGCCTCTGTCCTGTTTCTGCTGTCAGGATCTACATGCAGGTTTTTTTGGGAAGGTAATGCTTGAAGGGACTCACCTGAACAAAGCTGAACAATTTCAACCTGTGTCTGTAGGACTGGGTCTTCTGTAAGATATTCATGACAGAGGCTTATATTTCTTCTTCTGTGTGGTGCCTGTCATTCTTTTGAGCGTGGTATAAAACAAGAACTAATCAGTACAATGCTAGCATGGAAATCCAGTCATTTACATTTTCTAGGTATTCTGTTTAATCAGTGCAATAAGACAGAATATTTGGTGTCTCCCTAGCATTGTACTTGCATACTTTGCCATAAATTTTAGCCTTTGGTGAGAAAGAATGGTTATAGAAAAACAGCCACTGCTCTGCCATTGTATTCTGATTCCAAATGCAGGAATTCTGTGTTTCAGCTAAGACATATTTGCATAATTTTAAAGCTTGAATTGTAAAAAATGTGAAACGCCTGCAGTTACTGTGAAACATTTGAAAAGTAAAGCAGATTTTTACAAACATTTTTGTAACACTGTATTTTTAAACATGCAGTTCATTAGTGAAGAAAACACAGCTTGTGTAATGAGGGATTGCTATAAGTAGATTTAATATATTCTAGCATTTAAATATTATTGTTGATCATAAAAGATTAAATGCCCTTTGGTTTCAATCCTCTTATTGGAAGCAGCAAATTTATTTTTCTTGAGTGTGGCAAGAAAGTTTAAACTAAAATGTAAATGCTTAACAGATTCTCTGCATATGTGCACACAGGCGTGTGAGGAAGAGATGGGGCATTTTCCCCAAAGCTTCAATTTCAACTTACTCATTTGTTATCATTGTTCATTAACTACGTGGTTGACCTAAGATGAGCCTGAAGGATTACAGAATATTTGTCTAACTATTTAACAGGAGCTCATAAAATAATAGTATTTGTTAAACACCTCAGGTTTCCCTCCCACCACAGCTGTAATCTGAAGACATTAAAGGACTGGATGGGTTGAAGGCAAACAGGGTGATGCTGGGCTGGGTCAGATGTGTGAGTTCAGCCTGGTTTGAATAGGTAACCCAGTCCACAGTGTAACTACATTAAAGGGAGTTTCTGAGAAACCACTGTCAACTCTCTGATTTCATGCTGATTTGCTTCTGGATGGGAGCTGCTGTTTTTCATTGGGTGGTTGAGCAGCTGGGATAATCAAATTCATGTCACCTGCAAGCGAGGGTGGAATGAAAGGCATGACTAAATGGGGAGGAAAAGCAGGGTAGTGTTTCGCTGTCACCTATGTCCTCAAAATCCCGCTTACGCCTGCCATTGCTCTTGCTGGGTGTGGGCTTTCTCATGGGAACACTGACAACGCAAAGCTCACAAAAGCAAAGCCTGCAGAAGAGGTAAGAGCCCTGAGGTGCTCTTACCTTGCTTGGACATCACCAGTTAGGGTACATTTCAACAGGAGGGAACTGTGTCATCCTTCCTCCTGCTCAGTGACTTTTGGTGTGTGGGCCTGTTGGGACAGGAGGAGTGGGGCAGCCCTGCCTCTGGTTATAAGGTGTTCTTTGCCACTGCTTCCAAATGACTTTGCACTTCTGCTGCTGTCACAGAGAGAGAACCTAATTTCTACTGCTTTATAAAAGAGTCTCATATCTTAAAAAGAAAAGAGAGCTCCAAAAATTCGACACCTGAAGCCTGTTAGAATAAGAACAGAATAAGGAATTATCTACATTGCTTGTCATTATCTAGCAGATGGGCCTGGGTTAACAGGCTTGCCTTGCTCAGGACCCTCTGCTTGCACTTTCCTTGTTAGATGAGCCTGAACACAAACTGCTTTTTACCTGCCATGCTGCAAGATACCGTTGTGCCAGCCCATAACACCAAGGAGGGAATTCAGAGCCAGACCCCAAGTTTCCTGCCGTGGCAGATCTGATTTCTCATTCCAAATTTCAACCAGGCTGGAAGCCCGTGTGTCCTAACCTTGCTCCTTCAGAACCACAGCTGGACACACCACAGAACTCATTGGTAGGGTCTCCCAGGCAGAAAGTCCTTTTGGAGACTGTGGTAAAAGCTGAGAACAAATTCCAGCTTACAGTTTCAACATAAGCTTTAAATAACACTCTTAGGGATATTCCACGTGTAAGGGCTGAACTCAGAATTTCCCCAACCCAACATAAGAAGACAGAGCAGGACATGTGTTTGACCAGAAACAGACTTTCAGACCTTCTTGAAAATAATTCTTTGGTAGTTGAGTGTTCCTTGCTAGTTAAAGAGGTACTTCCTTTCTAAGCCCCTTTATGAGTTTCCAGAAGAAAAATTACTCCTTTAGGCTGATACTTTTGTAGCTTTTGGAAAGTTTGGTAAAAATCCATATGGTTGGTTTAGAGCATGCTTAAAGAATTGTTTCAGATGTTAAACTTGTGCTAGGGTAACTGAAAACAGTTCAAACTTGGCATGTAATCTCCAGTGAGAAATGTGGGCTTGGATAAGTTGGAAAAAAGATTGGTTCAGAAAGAAAGGAGTTATAAACAAGTGGAAATCGTATGCTTCAGTTATCCAGATGTATGCCAGGCAAGCACAGACGTCTGGATAGCCACATGCTGAAATAAATGCATCTGTATTTATTTAAACGTGTGATGTAATGTTCATGTGCAAACATCTCAGTAAATGTAGGCATGTTAATTTTTCCCATCTCACAAAATAAATATGGACAATACATGAGATATACACATATATGTCTGGCTGACCAACAGAATGACCCAGAGCTCTTGGACACCCGTGAAGAGGCTGTTCCCAAATGTAACAGGATATGGGTCAGAGTCTAATGCCCTGCAATCCTGTTCCTATATTAAAAACCAGAAAGGGTAAATACACATGTAAAATGTTACAAACCTCGTCAGTCCCTCAAAGTTTCCATTACACTATCTCAGATAATACGCGGTGCCAACTGTGATGAATTAAATGTTTCCACAGCCAGCAAAAGCTGTTCAAAACCTAAACTGTAATATATGATTTTCTCGAGTCAGAATTTCGAAACACAACCTTTTAAATAGAGGTTCAATCATCAAATCCACAGGAGAAGTAGCTCTGGGCTTTCTTGCTGAAAATCCAAATTACTTGGGTGCCAAATCTTCGTACTCCCAAAACTGGTGTTGCTTCACCGACTTCAGTGGGGCTGTGCTGATTTACACCAGCTGCATGGCTGGCCCATAAATATTTTCAGTTGATCTGGATTATTTTATATATTATATGAATATTCTTTATGTATTACATGGCGAAACATTTGTTCTCAGCTTCCACAATGTCAGGCTCTGTGAATTTATTTTAATATGGGATCATTCGTGTGGTTCTGTTATTGCACAACTAAATACACTTGTGCTCACAACAGGATTTTACTACACATCCTCCCATTTATGCACTCACAGACATCCTAGGAGAAGAATTACTATCACTCCATCTACCCACAGGAAATCAGATATTGGCGTGAAAAAGTGAAGTTGCAGCTGCTGTGGGAAACAAAGCCCTGAATGTCAAGCTGTTGGTCAGGAAAAGATTTTCTCCACAACACTGTGGTAAGTGCAATTCTTTGCATGTAGTTATGTTAGTGGGGTTTTAAAGTTAATCATGCCTGTTATTATTCATCAGGGAGGTAATGCTGGACACTTCACTTAGCACTTTGACACAAAGGTAAATAGATTCCGAGGATGCTGAGTAGTGGGATAATGAGATTTTATTAAATCTGTGATCTTCCCCTCTTGTATTGGCACTTACTGCAGGTCCCTTTTTCTGTGCAGTATTTTGTTTGCAATAGCTCAGGGTTTGGATTTATCATGGGGTCAGTGAATACACTCAGGCCTTTCACTGCTGAGCCCCTGGGCCATGTGCAGCAAGGTGTGCAGCCACCTCCTCAGAGCCTGCTGGGGCAGGACACACACCCTGCAGCCAGGCTGGGCACAGCAGGGCTGCAGTGCAGCCAGGGGAATACCCTCTCAGCAGCTCAGGAGAAAGTGATGCTACACAATCCCATTTAGGGTGCCAGTAAATAAAACACATTTACATTGCATTTAAAGAGAATGTATAAAGAATTGATACCTGACATCTTCTAATAAGTACAGAATCATGGAAGGATTCAACAATAGTTTGCTTAAAACTGTCCTACCAGATTTTAAAACTGTCTTCCCAGTTTTTTTATCCTGTTTTTTCTCTGATTAAATATAGCCCATAACATGCTGGTCCACAGCACGTTTAGTTTGTGTTAGTCATTTATTAATCCTCAACAAAATATTTGTCAGTTAAATGTTGAAGTCAAGCACAATCAGAGGAAATGCAACAAACTTGTACAAGAGACTGTTGGTCCTGCTCTCAAAACCCATGCAACCCTCTGATAAAATCCTTCTGAATCCAAATTCAGGACTCAGATTGATGGATATGGTCTGGCAAATTGGCAGGGCCTGAGAGCAGTTACCAGCACCTGCCCAGATGGTACCTATCTTTGCTTTTATAAGCCCCACTTTCATTTACAGTTTTCTAGAAAGAAAGTTCAAAGCGGCAACAACTATTTAATATGTGTAGACTTTCCTCTATATGCCAGAGAAATTAATATTGAGTAAATTTCCTCAGTTGTCTTAGACTGTGAGTGCCATGTAAAAATGCAGCCAGACTGGCAGCCCTATTTCCTTAATGCCCACAGGCTTTGGGGCATCGAGTCCATGGAACACACCATGGGGCAGGAAATGGCACTGCTGCCCCAGGGCATGGGGCACTGAGGCCTGGGGAGGCTGAGCAGGGTGGTTGGGATGCAGGGAGCTGTGCCCTGCTGCCAGGATGGGAGCTGTGCCCTGCTGCCAGGACCTGCTGCCAGCTCAGCCAGGCTCCAGGGGCAGCTCCTGCCTGCTGGCTGCACTTTCCTCTCTCACACTGGAATATCTGCTGGAGCACAAACAGCACAGAGGATGGACTGTCTGCCTGCTCCTCCGCAGAGAGGTTAAAATAAAGGCAAAGCCTGCAAGGGTTAAAGGCTCTGGAACTCGACATGAAACAGTCCAGCAGCTCCAGCGAGGGTTAAGGCACGCCTGTGACACCGGGAGACACAAAGGGACTCTCCTTCTGTGCTACATATGTAGATGGGTATTAAGGACATGCATCTCCCCTCATCTAAAATCATGAATTTTTATGAAGTAAGCCCTGCATTCCCATAATTCAGTAGGGTGCACTTTGCAGACCCTAAAGTGCTGTCACTACAGAAGGTTTCATTGCTTGCACCTGCTAAAACATTTGAGGTATTTGAGAGGCAGTGAAACACATTTGCTTTTCATTTTATCTGACTTTGAAAATCTTTGAAGTGTTTAATAGTAGTCCAGAAAAGATTTCTGCCTCTTAATCATTTACTTGTAGGGCACATTCTCCACTGGTAGCCTGTCAGGCAGAAAACGAGTTTAGCCCAGTTTTATTAAGTGCCACATGCCGAGTCAGTGTTCATTAAAGGTGTTTCAAGGTTTGAATTATGTAATTTATGAGAAAAAGAAATACAAAATTCCATTGTTTTATTAATATGCAGCACAGGATATACTGCTAATAACATACTTTTTAAACAGAAGTTTTATTAAAAAAAAATGCTTTTATAGGGGGCTACAGATAGGCTTTTAAAAATCTCTTTTTCCCTGTTCAATAAAATTCAAACATTTTAATTCAATCAGCATAGATTTGAAAAAAGGAACTATTCTTAACCTCTCCTTTCGGTCACTTTTCTTTACACACGTTGTAGACAAAGGGGGAAAAATAAAAAAAACATTGGAAACTTCTTTTTTCCCTTTTTAATAGAAGTGACAGTATATGGTATTAAAAGCAAGCCAAAGCTGAAGCCTACAGTCAGATGTTAATTCAGCCTTTAAACAGAACAAAGCCAGAAAAGGACAGAAATAGTAAAGGCAAAAAAAAGAAAAAGAAAATAAATACTCCACATTATAACCCCAGGAGACAATACTTTCCAGAATTATTTTAAATTGCCCCTACAGATTCACAGCTAGTGGGATATTTTTAATTAGATGAGGGCTTAACTCAATCTTTTGGTAGCCCACTAAACTATTTTTATGGTCTACATTGTTGTAATATTGTAAATAGATTTTCTTAAGCATATGTGAAAAGCAGAACTTGTGAAATACAAGGAGTACATTTTTATTCCCAGCCTATCTGGCTCGAGTTACCTGAGCCCAGTCCTGGAAGCCCAAGGTAGGTCTGATCCTGCACCTGGAGCTGGCAGAGAATCTCTGTCCCCTGAGACAGGGTCACCCCAACCAAGGGCTCTCCTCACCCCACCTCTGGGGCACAACTCCCACCAGCATCCCAGAGTTCTGCTTGAAAAAGAGATTGTGTGAGGAGGCCTGAGGAACCAAACCTGAGTTTAATATGAACTTTTATTGCCATGAGAAAGTCCTAGTTACCCAAACTTATACCAAACTGGAATTCATTAACCCCTTCAAGGCAGGCCAGGCTGCGGTTCCTGAACTGGTGGGTTTGTTTTGTTTGCTTCTGTTTAATTTATTTCATTACTTTGATATTTACTGATGCTCTGCCATGTCCTGGGAACAGAGGAACACTGGTGCTTTGGGGTGGACATGCTGTGTCCACGAGGCTGAGCTGCTGGATGGCTCAAGCTGTGCAAAATGGAAAGAGCTGGTGCCCAAAATCAGTGCTACTGGAAAGCTTAAGAAAAAATAACCATTGCAAATGGGATGTGAGTCACTAGTTCTGGAGCCCCATGTGACTAATCCTGCTCATATTTTGCTAAAGGGATGATCATATGGAATCTTATCACAGTTTATGAAGAGGAAAGTGTTAGTGTCAGACTTTTCAGGTTTGGCTTTTCCAGCAAATGAACTCTGCATGTGCCTCGTGCCCAGCCAATGTGCAGGAGGGATGCTCCATGCAAGGGACACTGAGAGTCGATAATTGCCAAAGAGCTGCAAAATACCAAGTTGCTGACACTGAATAACTGGTCATAAGAGATGGCATCGAGAATGCAGATGTGGTACCAAAACATCTTGAATAGGGATAGTAATTATCCTTGAGTACAAGCATTAATTTTTGAACTTAAATCAAAAATTTGTTCATTTGATCCAGAGTAACATTTTTAATGAATTGTTTGGATGCAAGAGCCAAGAACTCTTAAAAATCCCCTTGCCCTGCAGAAAATGCACCTTTAAAAACCTCTTTGCTTTGAATGAAACATTATTTTTAGTGAGTCCTCATTTTATGGCAGGCACATGCTTGTAAAAGTTGCCATTGTTTGTGTGGAAGGTGTGAGGGAGAAAATACAAGGGGGAAAACTGGCAGATGCTTTACCTCACAGCATCCTAGCTGGTTCAGACACGGCTGCTCCAGCCCTGGCTCTGCTGAGGAGCCATTGGCACATGCAGCCTTGCTGTCTGCAGCACTTGGGAAATTTGGGAGCCAGAGCAGTGCATCAACTTTTTCTCCAGCTCTAAGTTGCAGTTGTCAGAGATGAGCTCCTCAATCGCCCAGGGAGGCTCCTTTGGGGAGGGAATTTGGAACGTGGCAGCCGTGCTGCTGTCGCTCAATGTGGAGTGGAGGGAGCTCTGATGAGTCTGCTCCTTCTTCTGAACCTCACAGAGTGCTCTACAAGCTGTGGCCATGTCCATGCTCTGGCCATGTCCGTGCTCAGGCCATGTCCATGCCTGCTTGGAAAGGACCCTTCCCTTTGGCACACACATAAGGAGCAGAATCCTTGTCTGCCAGGCTCCTCACCTCATCCCCAGAGGATGAGAGCACTCATTACCTCTCTAAAGTTGGGAGAAGGTGTTTTTAATTCAAGTGGAGGAACTGGCTGCTTCGGTTTTATTGCAGAATCATGCTAGTAATACATCCAGATTACTGCAGCTCACAGTAAGGAAGTCAATTTACAATGACTTTGCCATTGTCCTGTTGCTAATGTGCCACATTTGATTCTCCTCAGCTGGCTTTGAAAGGTCTCTTTGAGGAAGGAGGAGATAGCACCCTTGCTTATGAAAAAGGCAAATTATACCCAGGGGCAACATCTCTGCACAACAGGAAAAGGGCAGCCTCCTCCCAGGAGACACGGCCCCAAATTAAATGCAAGTAATTTCCTGACTAACCTGTGATTTCTATCTGGTTGTGGCTTCTGGCATACAGCTAAGTCTCCAGCTCTTCTGTTCTGTTCAGCAGGTCTCACATGTGCTTTCACTTTCATTTCCAAACTTTAATGCAGAACAGCCCATCCCCACAACCTGCTGCTGGGGCAGCAGGGCCGAGGGTGCTGGCTCTGGGTTGTGCAGCCATGGGCAGGAGCAGGGACTGTCTGGGTGTCAACCCACAGGAGGGATCCCTCAGCCACAGCAACAACGTGCCAGCAGAGGAGGTGGGATGGGGGAAGAGCAACACAGTCCTGGGAATGGTTCCTCTGCGTCCCATGTGCCACCCAAGAGGGTTTAGGGTCTGGCAGGGGAGGAGACACCTTGGGAAGGGGATGAGCTCTGGCAGGTCCCATGGAGTGTGTGATGCAAGGAGAGAGCCTTCAAGAACAACAACAATTACATTCAGCCTTTCTGTGGTTACTCCTGGGAGCAAGCACAGCCTGGAAGGAAGGAACAGCAGACACAACAGCCTGAAAGCTCCACTGGGCAAGCAATGACCCATTTATTCTACTAGATGTACTCTACCATGATTTATCCCAAATACCTGCCTTGCTCTTGTACTTTGACAGCATTTGGGGATAATTTCTATGGCTGCTGCAGCACTTTTGCATTGGGAACTATCTGTTCAGTAGATCATCTGCATGTGGGTTACAGGCATCACTGAAATGATGTACATAGAGTCAAATGGCTGACCCTCCTTTAAGTAATCAGTATGGTGGTTGAAAATTCCATGGTAATAAATACAGGGGCATGCCAAAATCATCTCTAGAAACTATCTAAAGTTGAAACTAATGTGTGTGTGTTTATAGTAAAACCAGACACCAGGTCCCTTACTGCTCCCTGATACCAGAAAAGATGGTGAGTGATCATATATTGAATTACTTTTTTCTTAATGAATTTAGACTTTAAGGAACTTTATGAATTTAGACTTTAAGGAACTTTACACTCAAAAAGCATTAGAACATTTCTAATATTTTACTCACATCAAGCTGGAGAAAGAAGCAACATCAATCTTTTGACATTTAAGGCCCAGGATAAAGTAACTTTATTTATGCTGGTTTTAGAATTTCATTTGAGAGTACTATTTTACCACTGTTCATTTTTTTTAACTTAAGTAGTTAATCTCTAGTGTGTCTTCTGCTGTAGCAGCAAAAGCATTCCTTCCTACTAATGGGAGAATTTCTACTGGTGTGAGTAAATTCATACTGGTCACCACATAAAGAAAAGGCTGTACTATAAAGAAACTGTACCAGTTTTATTATGCTGATATAATCAAAATAATAAAACCTGTGTGTGTAAATGATAAGGGATACTTGTGCCATTTGTTGAGAAATTGGCACAGGAACAGCAGTGAATGAAATACATCTGGGATTGATAACCTGATTCATATAGTAAATAACAGGTTGTACAAATTTAATCAGTCAGAGAACTATTACATGTGTAAGTAGATACTCTGAGGGGGTGAAAACTTACACTTGATGCACAGGTCTTAAGTGGTCAGTCTGCTCTTGAATTTGTTGTGGAAATGCTTATCTGTGTCAAGGTGATTCTCAGGTTGGGGGATTCATTTTAATTTCTGAAATAACTGGCCTACAACCAAAAGTAGAGATTTTGATTTTGAACTTACTGCCACTCAAAGTATGAGATGCTTCCTTCTGATCACCTCTATCTTAGGCCCGAAAGAACCCTAAAGTCCAAGCACATTTAATGGTGTGAATTTCAACCTCATTTCTGAACAAAACATGTGAGAAATGATCAGTTTAGGCAAGGTTTTTTCATGAGATTAAAAATAGACACCAGCTTGGTAAAGAAGTTCAGAAATACTTTAATACCCCCGGGCAGTGCTTTTTATTTGTAAGAAAACCAAACAATAACCCGGGGTTTTGTAGGAAACTTTTGCAAGAGCGTTTTCCCGATAATTTCTGTGGAGAAGGTGCCTCAGGTGTTGCCGTTATTGCTGATGCTTTTGCTGCACAACCTTTGAGTGTGTTACAAGACATATGTAGCTTGATGCGTAGATTAAAAAGTAAGACAGAAGAAAATATGTTTTCCTGGCTTTTTTTTTTTTTTTTGATACTTGGACTTCAGCTTTGGCTGGGGTGAACTTTCATTCTCGGTGCAATGTCCCTGCTTACATCAGAAACGCTGGATGTTTCATTGCTCCCGAGGAAATGCCGCGGCACCGTCTTTACAAGATACCCTGAACTGTCAGTCTCCCCGAAACACAATGTATTTAATACAAAGCCATTAAGCCTTGTAAAACTGTCAAAAACGTAAGTGACACCTGCAATAAAAGCCGGTGGCGTGAGCGGCCCTGGCTAATCAGGGCTGATGATATCAGCGCAGCTGATCGCGGCGGGCGCGAGGGACGTTTCGACAGCTTTACGGCCCGCGTGGATTTGTGTTATTAAAATGGTACAGTTTTGTAAGGAATTTGGGATTTAATAAAGCGGCAGAGAAACTACAAAAGGGATAATATATCCCGCTAAAATGAGCCAGGCTTTAAAAAAAAAAATAAAAAAAATAAATAAAATAAAATAAAAATAAACAGACCCGGCACGCGAGCCCGGGCGCATGTGTGTGTGTGTGTGTGTGCATGGGAACAGGGAAACCAGGAGAGGCTCTCCCTTCCCAGCTCACACGGGGTACGGGCTGCTCGTATAAACCACTTTTATGTATTTATAGCTCGGCAAATACCTTGCATCTGTGAGACCATAAAACAAATTACAATGTATCCAATTGCTTCAAGGTGGCAAATTGTGCTTAAACTTAATGACTTGTACAGATTATAGCAGAAAGAGCATTACCTGTTTAATGTCTTTTTTAATAAGTAATTCCCAAACAAGTGTAGTAAATGGGAGGTTGGGAGTTTGTTTTGGTTTGCTCTCTTTCCCTTTCTTTTTTTTTTTTTCTTTTTAGTTTGGTTTTTTTCCCCCCTGAGATGCAAAACTAGCAGGCCCCCGCCCTTGTGAATGCAAGGTAATGCGCCCTTCTATTTATTTTGCAATCCTTGGAACTGCTCCCCAGAACACAAACATATCAGAAAACGAGAGACGAGGATACATATTCTTCAAAAAAAAAAAATAATCTATAAATTCAACCTAATGGGGCAGATATCAGAAAAATGTGTTGGATTGAAGGCACATAAATCACCCCCGGTTTCCTGGCATGAGCTGGCACTGCGTGCCTTATATTTCAGCCAAATTATTCCATTTGTTTCTGAAGATATTTTAATCCCTCGTGACCTCAAACTTCCCGTGAACCAGGGCCCGAACAAAAGGCCGCCCACTGTCTTTGCAGTAAATCTGTTGTCTCCCTTCCCGGCCCGCAACCTGGGATCATAGATCACCCCTGCCCCGCAGCTTGCTTCAATTTACTCAATTAACTCGAGTAAAGCACTTGTAAGTTTGCAGATGTTGCTTTATTATCAGGGCCTAAAATGTACAGGAGGGCCGAGGAGCGCGAGGTTACGGGGAGGTTGTGCAGGGGGAGGGAGGCACAGCCCCCCAGCCCTGCCCCGGGCGGGCTCTGCGCCCCGGCCACCTCCTGGGGGCCCTGCTGGGATCCCCTGCTCTCCTGGGGCCGTCCGATGCTATCTGGCACAGAGATGGGGCTGCAGAACCAGGTATTCCACCTCGGGATGAGATAACGTGATTAACAGATGTTTAATTGGGCCATCTATCAAGTGAAGAACCTGCCCTAAAGTCAGCGAGGCTAAGTAAATTATTTCCAACCCTGCAGGTGTTGGACTGGCAGTTCTATTACTCTTCTGAAAACGGGCTTTAGAAGATTTTTATATGAAAAGATAATTTATTTCTATGGGGACTTTTTGCAAGGGCATGCAGTGATAGGATGAGGGGGATTGGTTTTAAGCTGAAGGAGGGAGGATTTAGATTGGACATTAGGAGGAAATTCTTTCCTGTGAGGGTGGTGAGGTGCAGGAGCAGGTTGCTCACAGAAGTTGTGGCTGTTCTATCCCTGGGGCATGCGTTCAAGGCCAGGCTGGATAGGGTTTTAAGCAACATTATCTAATGGAAGCTGTCCCTGCCCGTGGCAGGAGGGTTGAAACTAGATGCTCATTAAGGCTCTTCCAGTCCAAATCATTCTATGATTTTATTTATGTATATTTATGTACATTCTTTATCTATGTAATATGCTTTCAGGTTTGGGCCCAGTCCTCCTGCATCTTGCATGCTGGGGAGGGACAGGAGGAAAACCAGTGGCCCTCTCACCACACCATCCAGATAAAGTCTTGTGTCACATCTTTTCATGACTTCCCATCAGCTGTGGATGTGAGGTGGAGAAAAATCTTACAGAAATACCTGGGTCAGTCAATACACTCCAAACCCTGCCAACAGTATGAAGACATGGGTGGGATGGAGGCAGGGGCTTGGGTGGCACAGGGTCAGGGGCCTCCAGGTATTTCACCATCTGCTGGTCTGAGGTTATCATCTGGGTTCATACCTGGTTATATATGGATCTTTACTTTTAATTCTTGTGGGTTTCTGCCCTTTTAAGCTTCCACTTTAATTCTTAAGTTGTTCCCTAAATCTCGGTCAAAAATATCATGGAAACTACAAAAGGTTTCAGGTGAAAACCACACTAAGAAAGGTGGTTTTCAGTGAGTTTGCAGAATTACAATTGTTAGATTTTGTTAGGGGCAATGTGCGTGTTCATTTAAAAGACCTGTAGATTTGGAAATTTTGTTAACAACAAATATTAGACCCCACCTTAAGCAGGGATGGGCCAGAGGCCCATTTACTTCATGGAAACTCCGCTTACATCAGGTCACAATTTGACCTGGAAACTGAACCTCAGCATGTCGAGAAATCAGCTTTCAGTGTTTCTGCAGATTTCACAGCCAGTTTCATTCAGTTATAGCTATAAACTGTGTTTTTTAGGGAAGCTCAACCTAATAACCATTTAACCTGCATTCATTCTCTTCACCACCTAACTACTTTTAAGGCTCTTTTGTGATAGTTGCAAAAATACCCACCTGTAACTTCTGTGGATCATTTTCTTCTAGCTACAACTTTTTCCTGTCGACCTACACTTGTTGCAGCAGAGAAGTTTTTAGAGCTGCTGTGATGCCCATTTCTGCTGTGCACAAGGGAAGTGAAGAATCTTCTGAGCAGCCTCTCCCTTTTTTTCATTAATGTCCATGAAACAGTGACAATCCAAAAATAGGCCTTTCCCTTGGACACATTTCTTTCACAGGACATGGCTAGAATTATTGTAGATTCTCTTGCATATTCTGCAGAACATCTTTAGCCTATATTACACCTGAGGAGCAGATAGGGCTTTTTGTGTGCAGCAAAATGCTCACTATGGAAGAATAACCCCAATCCAGCAGCTGCCAGGATTTGCCTTGCTGGTAGTCCAGCTCCATGATCACAGGGCAGTTGACAACATATTCAATGATCGTGTTTTTTGTTGTCTGTGTGTCACAAGTATGTCAGATAAGACCAGATCTCTAGAACAGCAAGGACAGAAAAGCACCAAAGCCGTATTCCTGGATATCTTTCATCCCTGACAGTATCCAACCTATGCACAGTATGCTGAGAGTTTTGCAGTTTCCCAGCTTTGCAGGCATCTTTATCAGGCCGGGTTGGCCTTAAAGGGTTTTGGCACGTGAAGCAATTTCTAATGGTGACAGTAATTTTGCAGGCTGGAATGAGTTAAGTGAGGTCCGATTCTGTTGGTTGCTCCTGCATCATCTAAACTGAAACTTGGGTTTGATAGCAAGCCAAGTTTTTAGTCCTCAGTTTTCAGTATCTGTAGTGCTTTAAATGGAGAAGCCAAACTAAATCTCAGGGGAAGTCACATGGCTCACAAATGTGGATGCAAATGGCTTCATATAATTTTTGTATAAGATTTTGTGTGTGAAAGTCTTTCAAACTCTTCTCAGCTTTTAAATCTCATAAGAGAGTCTTTAATTACTCTTTGAATATGCCATTATATTTCTTTTTGTACTCACAACATTTTTTTTTAAAATAGTGGTCTGTTTTGTTTCTGTACATAATGGAAGTTAATAAAATATGTGCCAGAAGCCAAAAATATGATGAGCTACAAGGCATACTCCAGACCGTAAGGAAAAAGAAGAAAGAGCTGGCCTGTAATTCCACAGTTTATCAGTGTTTTTCCTTAGAATAGATATTACTTCTGGTCTGTTTTCCCCAAAATATCTGGCCTGAATCTAAATAGTTTACCCCCTTTCTAAATTTGTAGCTCACCAATTTGTGCTCATTTGAAATCTGTCCCCTGTGCCAAAATCTGATTATTGTTTAAGTCCAAAGCTTAACTCCGAACTAGAGGTTCCCCATGTCTTTTCCTTTTTCATCAGTGTATCTAGGCTGGATCAGACCTGTTGAATTAAGACAGCTGGGGAAGGAATCTCAGCAGCATGCTACAGATCCATAAATGTATCCAGTTTGATTGTTGCAGCAGGAAGGTGCAGGTCTGTGAAGGCACCAGCTTGCTGTTCCTATATATCTGAGTGGCTCATTCCCACTTCCTTTAGGCCCTTACCTTAAGCACCTGCGTTAAGAAACTGGTTGCCTAGTTCTGTAGACAATGCCCAGAGAGAGAAATCTTACCTGAGCTGCCTCCACTCCACAGAGGGATCTTGGTGACAGGACTCTCGAAGTGCTGGGATCTGGTTTAGGAATTTTGGCTATTTGTCATAAGAAATAAATCTGTCCATCAATCAACCTGTTTTACTGAGTGTCCCAGAAATGGTAGGAACTTGATTTTTAAGCAGTTCTGCCCATCACTGCTTCTATATATTTGGTGTAAATAGCTCATGTGAACCACACCAAAGTTTTGTCTGGAGGGGGTTAGAGACTCTCAGGAGCACAGGGCTCACTCACCACAGTTATCAGATATACAGGCACATTTGTGACAAATGTCTGATCTTCCCCTCCCAGCCAAACTCAGCTAAATACGTTCACAAATAATTGGCTCAACTTTGTTTCTTTTGGTAGGGACAGGCCATTAGCAAGTGACACGTTAGGAGTGACCACAGTCTTTACAAAAATGTGCAAGTGGCACCAATGGCTGTTAGCAGAAGTCTCTTCAGCCACTGACATGAATTGAACCTGCAGCTCTCCTGTCTATACTCCCATCTTTCAATAAAAATAATGCCTTCTGACTGGGAATCTGTGTTGCACTGGATACAACTTATGCAGCGTGAAGGAGGGATTGCTGAGCTCATAAACACTTTGTTGTTGCTGAAACAAGGAATTCTCTCTTCCTTTCTTCCTTACTCCTCTGTCTTCCATTGCACTCCCTGCCTGATGAGTTTCTGCATCCCTGCATGAAGATTTTAGGGCCATTGCTCATCTCATGCAGCCTGGTGACCTGGCTGAAAGGCCAGCAAGGCTGGAGCAGCACAAGGGATGAGATGACTTTGAGGTTTTGTGGCTGTAACTCCATTGAATTAGGTGTCTGTGCTGTCACTTAGCAGCTGGCATATAAGGAGCTATCTTTGCTCAGCTCCTCTCTATCAATACACCAGCTGTCAGCTATTGATAAGCTGCTATCAAAACCTGTTACCTAAAAGCTCATTTGGGTGTAATTATTCCAATTCCAGCCACTGTGATGTTGGTGCTGGTTTTGACAATCTACAATCAGGAAACAGCCATTGACTTAAAAAGGAGATAGGTCAGCTCTCAGCCTGTAAAACACAGACCCATCATCTCAAGCGTGGCAGGGGCTGTGGGGAAGCAATATCCTGTGCTGGATATCCATGGTGCTGTTGAAAAGCCAGAAACATGTACAAGGAGTGCAGCCTTGTCAGGCTCCTATCACGACTGTCTTCATGATTTTCACAGTTCAGGAATGCTGGCTGGAAAGGGTTCATGGCTATGTCTTGCCACCACTTATTTCTTTCCAAATCCCAGTTTTTGGAAACAGTTCTGAAATAATTTCCTGTACATGATGAGGTACACCTTTTTACCCTGTTTTTTCTTTGGGATCTTCTACGTGAGACTGTGCACTAAATAAAGATCTCTTATTGCCCTATATTTGCCAGTTATTTTATAGAATTACATTGCACTATAATACTTAAAGGCATTTATTTCAACAACCAGCGTGGATCATGCATTCTCAGGCCTTTTACAGAAGAATAAGTAAAGAGTGATGCTGTGAGTTTGTGTTGAAATGTCTGTGTGCTTATTCCAGCTGTGTCTGCTGGGCAATCCCAGTTCTCTCTCCCTGCCTACCTGGTCCTGTTCTTAAAGCTGCCAAGACAGGCCCTCTCTGCACTAGCACTGCTGCTGGGGCTGGGAATATTTTCAGCTGGTTAGCCCATCCAGCATTGTTGCACTCTGCTTCTCACCAGCATGTCTTCACTTTGACCCAGATGTCTGGGCTAACCTCTCTTTCCCCTTACAGATCATTCATCTGTGAACTACTGGCATCCCTACCCACATATTTTTGTGTGCACCTCAGTAGGAAATGTATGAAATCAATGTACCTTAAAGAGCATCTCAAGCAGGTTGAACTTTATATTCCTAATGAAAAGTCTTAACAATGTTGCTTCAGACTCAGCTGCAGTTCAGCCTCTCACTGTCCTGCTCCTAAATACAATTTTATTTGGTATCTTAAAATCAAGTTCCAGCAAATTCCATATGGTCTTGTTGTGAATCATGAGCCTACTGTGTGTCTTCTCCAAATACTGGCTTGGCTTTGCACAGATTTACATAGAAAAGGCTCAGAATAAAAACTTGCATTGCCTCCACTGGAAGAAGTTGAGATGTGTTTTTAGTTCGTTGTTGGTATGAAAAGTCAAACAAAAATATACTGTAAAAATAAAAATTGGCACATGGTCGTGGGTTGAAATGATAATTATAAACACAGGGGTTTTTTTTTCAACAGAATTGAATTTTTGATTCCAACATCCCTCTTTTAAATAGATTATTTTATTTTTAAAAAGAAATTTCAGAACATTGTCAACCAGAGGCAGTTTTAACCTGGGTAATGGAGGTGTTCTTTTTCCAACTCAGATCCCACCATCCCATTGCAATCAACTGTTGAGGAATAACAAAATTCATGACAGTGTTTGGTATTTAATCTTTAATTTTTTATCAAGAAAAGTAAGGAAGCATCTTATGCAAAATAATAAAAGCAACGTGAAGGTCACCCAGTACCCTAGGGAAGCTGGAATGTGCATAAATAGTCAGTGATTTTGAAATAAGTTAGTATCCTTTTTTTTTCTATTTACAACATCAATAGCACAATGACCATCAGAAATATAGACTAGGACAGTCCTAAAGAAAGACATTTTGGGTGTCTGGGTGCTTTTGCCATTGAAAGTCATGATATTCTGCCAGTTACACTAAAGGTTGTTTTGTTGGCAATGGTTGGATCTTTTCCTTTTTTTTTTACATAAGCAAAGTTGAATAATATGCAGCAAATTGAATGACAGATACAATTTTGAAGGCTAAAACCTAAAACCTTTAAGCAGTGATTTAAAAGCTAATTATTATGGATATAGCCATTCAACATTCATTTCTTAATATTGTTCCCTCAAGAAATAGTGATTTAGTCAACCAATTATTTTATCTCTTTTAGGGATACTTTCTTAATTGCAAAACAATCTAAAAATATAATCAGCATGCTAAATACATGTGGTATCTTGTTTAGAATGCCATGTTGGAGGAAGAATGCAATTAAACTGTCAAAACGTAATTGTTTCTCATATTTAATTTAAAGAGGTTGATTCACATTTGCTTTTCATGTTTAGGAGTTAAAAAACAAAGCAAGCTACTAGCACAACTACCAGTTTTTAATAAATACAACATAAGCTCGGAGCACTGGCAAAAGCTGCCTCTGTCATGAGATGTTGCCATCAACAGATAGGAAATATTCCCCTTTCTTCAGTTCTCATGGAGCTGCAGTTCAGAATTCAGAGTTTCAGCACGTCAGATGATATTTGTGATTTCAGGTGCAGCTCTAACACAGAGTGAAGTGAGAACTGCACACTCTCCATCTGCCCCATTGCCTGTGGAGCCACTGCTCCTCAGAGACATCTCCACCCACTGCTGCTCCCTCCTTGCTGCTGGAGGAACTCTGGGAGAAGGGGACCTTGAGCCAGGATCCATCCCATTGAGCTCTGGAGGAAGGGAGATCCACAGACCTGCAGTGACCTCACCCTTGTAGACCTGCATCCAAACCACCTTTTGCTTCCAGGGCAGAATAAGTGTTTATTTCTCCTTTTCTGTTAAATGTGATGATAATTCAGCTATCCTGTACCTCTTTTTTTTTGGTAGCAAACGACTTTTTAAAAGTTATACGACACCCATGTGAGGAAATCTTTGAGTGAAATTAATCCAAAGCTGCTGGGCCCACGTCAGGTTGTCAGGAGCTTTTCAATGCCACTTCTCTCCCGAACAAAGACAGAAGCCCTGTGGAATCAGGAGCACTGGGATTTAACTTCAGATCTTAGATGGGGTGGAAATCTAGTGAGCACCATGCTGAATTTCATGTTGTGGTAGTAAACATGGTATAACAAATAATTCCAACCTACTCACCTGAACCTCTTACACTTCACTATGGCTTCTGTAAGGGATACATTTTCAGGTGAACAGGCATGAAACACACGTACAAATGCAAGACAGAACTCATGATCATACACACATTTCCAGAAGTTTGTGCCTGCTTTTCCTTGGATATGTTATCTAACAGTTTATTTGGAAAATTACACTGTCTTTAAAATGCTCTCCTTTAAGTAATGTTTAACTGAAAATATAGATTACTGGAATTTTTTTTTTTTTGTAACTGTATTGTTTCTTATGTATTATTTGAATCCTATATATATTATTATATATACCAACTGAGTGGATTTACTTTGATTTTAGATTTTATGTTTTGTCAATTCTGTAACTGGAACAATAAACAGAACTAGTAGATTGTTATCCCATCTATGGTGCAGCCTTAAGAGAGGGCTGAGAACTCAGCTTAGCAGGTGGGTTTCCCACCTATTTATTGCCAACAGAGTAGTTCTGCAGTTTTATTCCTACATATAAAGGCAGGATCTGGCAGAAATGTGTTTAAAAGTCTGTCTGTCTCTGTCCCCTAACACCTTCCCTTCTCCTTATAGTATTCTCCTTATTTTCTAAGAGGATCCAGCTGCATGTGAGATGCTATTTGGGAAGGGAGCATTCTTGGTGCAAATTGAAGTACTAACAAGACTCTGGCAAGAGGTTTACAGCTATGCCAAAGCTGAATGAACACAGATTTATACAGAATTGCAGGTGACACATCCTTTACTATCAAAAGAAATCCCTGTCAAATATTTTCTGCAGTAGTCTTGCCCAAAAATCCAAGCCCAAGTGAAGTACACAAGGTGGAAAAAAAGTCCACCTGTGCAGCTGATGGAAATGGTGCTTTATAATGAAAAATGTGGGGTGGCTTTGTGGCCAGAGGCCCTGCCTAGAAATACAGAGTTGGGCCTCTAACACATCTCACTGTAATTTGTATGAGACCTGATTCTCAGGCAGTGCCTAAGGAGCAGGCAAGAACAGTGACACCGAGTCCATACTGTCCAGTTTAAAAGTTAGATTTGAGTATTTGCCCTTAAGCATGTGAAACCAACTCCTAACCAAATTCTTTTTCTGGTTTGTGTCCATATTGTCCTGCCCACCATAAAAAGGAAAGTAGATTGCAGAAACCCAGGAATCTTCAGCAGACTTGAC
Organism: Chiroxiphia lanceolata; assembly: GCF_009829145.1. Lineage (NCBI taxonomy): Eukaryota > Metazoa > Chordata > Aves > Passeriformes > Pipridae > Chiroxiphia > Chiroxiphia lanceolata. The sequence continues at coordinate 683,650 of NC_045644.1, forward strand.
CTGGGCTTCCTGCAGAGCTTTGCCTCTTCTGTGGCAGCAGGGATAGGTAGAGGGGGTCCAGGCCCTTGGGGGGACTGTGGGCCCAGGGTCCACCAGGATGCTGAAAGGCTGTTCTTTGAGGCACCTCCAGGTCCTTCTCTGCCACATTTACCAGCCAGCAAGCTCCAGGTAAAGAAAAACAGTGTAGCTGCCATTCTCCCTTCTTTGTGTTATCACCACCTTTTCACAGAATCAGAGTCATCAAGGTTGGAAGGAGACCTTCAAAGTAATTTAGTCCACTCACGAAAACCCAGCACCACCACAACCATCTCCAAACCTTATCCCCAAGTGCCACATCCAGATGCCACTTGAACCCTTCCAGAGACAGTGACTCCATCACCACCCTGGGCAACCCAAAGCCTAAAAACTCTTTCAGTGATTTTTCTCTTCTAATATCTAATATGAGCCTCCCCTGGTGCAACCTAAGGCCGTTATCTCTCGTCCTTTCACTTGGGACATGGCAGAACAGACTGAGCCCCACCTCACTACAGCCTCTTTCAGGTAACTGTAGCAATGAGGTCTCCCCTGAGCCTCCTTTTCTCCAGACCAAATAATTCCAGTTCCCTCAGCCACTCCCCATGGGATATGTTTCACAGAATCACAGAATGGTTTGGGTTGGAAGGGACCTTAAAGATCATCTTGTTCCAACAAGGGACACCTTCTGCTAGACCAGGTTGGCTTAAACAGAGATTACACTTTTCCAAGGTATTTATATATTCTCTATTGCTGTAAAAGTAGTGCTGGTGTGTATGTGAATATTTGAGAAGAATCAAAACCGGTGGTGAGCACAGAAGGAAGGAATGTACACCACGTGTGCACACCTGAGGGGTCTAAAAAACTAAAGCTCATCGATGCCTAATTACATCACTGCATATCCATGGGTAAGAAGGCTGAAGGAAGAACCACTCACTCTTCACTTCAATGAGTACCTACAGCTACTGTAATTCATAAAAATGTAGACTCCTTTCTTTTTTTTTTTTTTGTCCTAGATTTAGCACTTCCTCTTAGTATTTGGACTTGACTACTTGAGGCCTCGCTGTAACATTCTTTATGAAATCAGTGGGAAAGCTGTTTATTTGGAGGTTCACTAGACCCTTCACCAGCTTCATTGCTTGTTGCATGTTTTCAACAATGCTTCTGACCCAAAACCAGAGCAAGGCTGGGCTGTGGATGACACTTTTATGTCTGCTACTACCCAGCCAAGGAACAGCCCCACAGCCACAGCCAGAAGCGTGGGAGGGGCTGCATTTTAGCAGTTTGATCCTGCAAACCCTCCAGTCCTGCCCCAACTCTCAGTGGCTCCACCAGAAACGGAAGCAGAATAAAAATTCCCCGTTGCCCATACATCTCTGCAGTCATCCTCACTGGAAAAAATCCCTGACCTGCCTGTGCCAGGCCCAGCCTTGAGTGGACCCCGGGAATTCCAGCGGGGATGTGTATCCTGCGGGATCAGGCACTGGGGTTGCCCGTTTGCAGTATGACAAAAGCCAGCTGGCTGAGGGAAAGGGCTGCTGCCCACGCTCAGCTCCCCCTGCACATGTGTGGGGTTTGGGATAACAACTGCCAAGTCCACAGTAAAAGAGGCCAGGCAGGAAGCCAGCCACATGGCTACTCTAAATGATATTAATAAGACTTTATAAAAAGTTAAAAGCACAACGTAGCTTTTCAAAGTGTTTCTCAGAGATCTCTACATGTGTATAGGTGTTTCATGTCCATGAGATAGAGGCTCGGGGTAAAATTAATGCAGTATTCTTTTCAGCCTAAGAATTTTTTTTTTTTTTTTTTTTTTTTTTTTTTACTCCTGAAAGCTGTTGGTATAAACTGGGACTCATTAAAAACACCTTGTGTTTTGTTTTTCAGAAACTTTGAATTTCTGTCGTTCGCTAGGTCATTAGAAAGCAATGTAGCATCAGCAACTGTTCTGAAGGAGCCCTATCTTGTGAGGAACAGAATATTCCTGCTGCAGCCTGATGGCAGTAAAAGGGTGCTTAGCACCTCTCAGGAGATGCTGAGCGTCTCTCCCCGGCCGAAGTCCAGAGATAGCATTCCCAAAGGACAGATACAAGGATATTAAAAAAGACTTTGATCAAAGAAATATTGCTTCTTTCCTCCTTTCACTAAGCAGATGTGCAACGTGTCTTGGGAAAGAAATAGAAAAATTCCTGAGTGATTTATTTGATGAACCCAGTTTTAACCCAGGTTATTGCATGCCTGATACGGTGATGCTGGTTATTAGTTTCCAGTTGAAAATGACCAGATAGAGAACATATTCACTTCATCAATATAATGCATTTATTGGTTGTCAAGAGAGTCACATCACACAGATATGTAAATCTGTCACTTTGTCTTAAAAGTGTATTTCTCTATTACAATGTTGCTTGATGTATGTTTTAAGGCAGTAAGGCCTTTTAAATATTAAAGAAAACCAAGACAAGGGGGAAGATTTGTCTATTCAATCACAGGATTTAAGACATTAAAAGCAGATGCATCATTTATAAAAGTAGGATTTTATCAAATGCCATAGCAAATGAAAGAATCATATCCACCATATGTAGATATGTGAATTAAAGAAACCTTCTTTCCCAGGAAAATTAACAAAGTCTTTTGCTAGCATTAAGGTGAATTAGTCCTTGAAGCTGGTTACTAGTTGACCACAAATTTCAGTTTTTCTGTGTCAGAAGTACAATAAAATAGAGTCTTGGTTTACATTATGTAAAAAAAAATTGAATGTTTGTCATTCTGTTTATATGTCCACAGCAGTAATGCTAGCTTTGAAAAAAATACATTCAACTAAAGGAACTCAAAGAAATTTAGTTGTAATTTATTTCAGTTCTTTACCATTAAAATCTACAAGAATTATCAATAGCAATAAATATTAAAAATAGCAAGAAATTCACTAAACCCGTATTTCGGTCTTAGAAATGAGCAAAACTGGCTTTTTTAAAATATGAAGACATTCTATATTTCCAAACAAGAAATAACTCCTACACCAGGACATACAGTGGCACTAATCCTTCTCATGGGTCCAGCGTGTTTGCCTGCAGCTCTGTCTGCTCTGGGCAGAGTGAGAACAGGCTGCACAGACCCCCTGAAGGGCTGAACCAGAGCCTCCCTGGTTTCCATTCCCTGTGTTTTTGGTGGTGGGACAGAGCAGCATGGCACACGACCCAACAGGGAGCCTGGCCATGGTTACAGCAAGATTTGTCTCAGGCCCTTAAGAAGGAGGAGAACGTGATGATTAGTTCATACACAACCAGCTGAGCAGAGGTAAGCATGAGGGGTGGAATTATGAAGCAGGTCAGAAAGGAAATTAAAAGGACTTAGCAAACTACATAATTAAGAGAGAGATTTTCAACTCCACTTATCCAGGGGCTATAGATACAGAGAACTGTAAGGGAGGAGTTCTGTCAGTGGAGTCTGAGGTCTTCTAGCCTCAAACTTTAATGGAGTTCACCACAGAGATTTGAAGCAGATGAGAAGTGTGGATCTGGGTTTTGGTTTTCTGACTGAAATAAGGGTTGTTGATAACCAGATCTCTGGTTCCAGTCCTTCTCCAGTGAATGCCCACCTAACATAAGCAGTCTTTAATTCATCAGTTTACATTATAATCTCCACTTTGCAAAACGTAATTCATTATCATGAAGAAAGAATGCTAAGACTGAAAAGACACGAAGGATGATCATAAACTGAGCAGTGTCACTGGTGTCCAATGTGCACAGCTGGTTGCCTGGGCTTTGTATCCCTTCTTTGAGCAGAGTGGTAACTTCAGGAAGGAGAAGATGCGATTTTAAAAACATTTTGCCAGTCTGGTCATGCTGGGAGAAGCTGCTCTAAAATAAATAATAATTCGTTGCTAGCACTTTTTAAATACTCCTAAGAAAACCATTAGACTATGAGATTGTTTATGGAATTGCCTAGGACCTTAAGATGGAGTCTCCAGGAGGACAGTGGCATTGCTTAGATGTGCTGAAGTCAATGGTGAACCCAAACAGTGCTGAAACTGCTATGAGACAGTTCTCCATGGTGCATGTGCTACATTCATTGCAGAGAACACTGCTGACTTCTTAGGATTTTAAAACATTGTTGAAACTTTATGTTTGTTTTTATGTTTTTGTTTTATGTTTGTTTTCCTGCTCTCCTGGCTTCAGTTGCAAGAGGAGAAGTTTCTGGGCTCAGAACCTGTTACAGTGGTTGAAAGGAGTTATTCGAGACCTTAAAACAAAGGTCAGAGGTGGGCAGTGTTTTGCTATTGTTTTAAGAAGTTACTAACAGCAGTATCTGCTCTGGAATAAAAATCATTACTGATACCTCCACTGTTTCACACAGTTGAACTGCTGCTTTCCAGCCAAGACTACTTAAGGCTCTTGAAGTTTTAGGTGTAACATGTACCCCCATGGACAGCTTTTTCCTGATTCTCACCACCCTGTAGATATTTCCAGGCACAGTTTAGCTGCAGGATCCTGGACAAGCAACACTCACACAACCCATCCCCTTTCCCAGCAGAGGGAATACACCCTGGACATTCATTTGGGGTTTGGGGTAACCCCATTGGTGACCCAGGATCGTACAGTTCCCTGGAGGGCTGAGAGGAGAGGGAGGTGGGATGAGGGAGCTCACAGGCAGCCAGCAAAGAGTTGTAGGTTATGGCTCAGGATAGCAGGTACTGACCCTGCCTGCCACTGTCCCACCCTGACTGCACCTGCCTCTCCCTGTCCACCTCATTCTCCTGCCTTGGTCCTCTGTCCTTCCCCTTCTCCTGCCCCCCAAATGTCCTGGTTTCCCCCTGGCTCCTACCCACACATACACACACCTGCCTGCATGCACTGAGCATAGCAGCAGTAGTAGCTTTTATTACTCTCAGTTCTTTATTAATGCCACATGTGCTGTTGTAAGGTTAAGTTATTAAGTGATATCCAATAATTGTCTCTGCTCTAAAGTGGACATTTCATTTAACTATACTCATGTGGATCTGTTTCAGTACCATTTATCATGACCACATTTAAAGAAAGATTTCAATAGACCATTTCTCTCTTTCCTTTCCTCAACGTAACTAGACCTAAAAGGTCCTGGTCAAAAATTAAATACAATTACCTTTGGAACAGCATAAGGGAATGTGGGGCCTGCATGCACTCTGGTAGTTGAAATACAGATTTGACTGGGCTATCATCTCAGCTGCAGAGTTAATTTTACTGTATGTGTGCACTTGCTTATATGAAGGCATACAATGACCTGTTTAGTTTGCAGGAGAAAATGATGTCATTTGCAAGTAAGCTTTCAGCTGTGATATTTTATAATTGTTTAGATGAAAACCTGATAATCCTCTACTCCTTCACATAAACTGCAATCCATCTTTAAAACTACGATAATTCATAAAACCTGCAGCTTAATAAACTAACAAACCCCAGGCCTATGTTATTTTAAGGGAAGTCAATCTTTGATCAGCCAAGCTGAAATGGGTCTGATAAGTGGAGGCCTTACTCACAGGGAGCAGCACTCCAGTTTGTTATTGCTATTTGCTCATCATCCTCAAGTGCAAAATAAGCAGAAGTCTTTCCGAGCTTCTTATCTCTTTTCACTTTCTTCTCTAGATCTCTGTCTCTTTAATCCAGCATGTCTGCTGCTGGTTAACAAGGAAATCCTGTGTCAATTATCGCCAACAACTTCCTGCTGTGAAGCTGTGGGGAATCAAAGCTTTTGAGAGCCTTTTTCACACCAGAGAGTAGTGCAGGGCCTAATTAAATGGCCCTCATATCCTGCAGCCTACTGGTGGCCAAATGATAGAGAGCTAATGAATGATAACTTAATTTTTTTCCAAGAATTGTTTTGATTCTTCCGGTCAGTTGTGCTTGTTGAGTGGCAGCTCATTGTTCGTGCTCAGGACCGAGGAGGTGTCAAAAGGCAAAACTGGGGAAAGATACTGATCTGCTTGGTTTATTGTGCACAGCCCTTCGATTATATAAATATATATATTGCATATCGGGAAGGATATTTGTTAAAAATTGCTTTGCTGAAATGTGTTGCCCTCTTTCCTTGATACGAATTGCTTTGGTGACTCTTATACACATGTGGGCTGCAAAATTGTCCTATAAATCCCCCTCATAAATGCTATCTCTCCAATATTATTTTTACAGAATCACAGAATAAGGTATCTGCCATCGCTCGTGCACAGCTGCCCCAGTTCCTCCTCCTCTTTTTCCTTCTCCTCTTTTTTTTCTCCTTCCTTCTAAAATCTGTCTATGAAGAACTTGATCTCCTGCCCAAACAAAACTGCAGCTCTTGTATGGCTGCTGCACGAGATTAACTAACCCTGTGCTAAAGTTACACATAAAAGAAACACAAATTTGTGCATCTCTGCTGCTTTTAAGTTCAGACGAGCGCGGGCTGCCCCTGCCTGCCCAGTGCTGCTCTGGGAGCTCTCAGTGTTGCACTGAGCACAGCCTGCACTAGTGCAGCACCCGAGCAAGGCTCCCAGCAACAACCAGCTCAGGAATAAAGACAAAACACCTGAGCAGTCAGCCAGGTACTGGTATTTACCCCAACTGTGCATTTCTCAGGGCCCCATTGTACTGCCTGTGCGTGAGGTGACAGACTTAGAGGTACCATGGGAGACCTAACTTTGAATTTCCTGACTTTTATGGTTTTACATTACAACTTTAATGTTCCATTAACATAGTTTTTTTGTAGTTAATTTCCTTGGGGAGATTGGAAGAGCTCAGGTTGTTTTTTTTTAAATTTTTAAATAAAAGCAGGGGTTTGGAGAAAGATGGTCAAATCTGCCCAGCTGCTTTGAAATGTTTAAAAGGATTTAATAAGATTTCTTTTTCCTAGAGAGGAACAAACACAGAATACCAGCCAGAAGTATGCACACCTGCTTTCAAATACTGAAAAGCTTGAGGTCTGTCCTGCCCCATTCCATACCCAGAGCTCTGGCTGAGGCTGGCTGACATAAGATCCTGTGGTAACAGTTTTTTTCTTAAATGGTTTGGTTTTGTTTTTGTTTTGGTTGTTTAATTTTTTTTGGGGGGGGGGGGGGTGTAATTTTATTTTTTTTTAAAGGCATGTGTCCTTGGCAACAAAGCTTATAAGTTTGAAAAGCCTCACTTTAACCAATCTTTGTTCCCTTCAATACGTTTAAGCTTATTTACTGTACCAAACCATTACAGTGCTTGGTGCTTCTCTCACATCCAGCATGTCTTGTAATCTAAACCAAAGACAGGAGTTATGGGGAGGAGAAACACCAATTTGACAGACAATTTGCTATTTTTTATGTTGTATGGCACAAACCTCTCGTTCACCTCAGCACAGGATGGTGCTCAGTGAGACATGGAGAGGTGCAGGGACAAGGCAGCAGCTCTGGACAAAGGTATTCCACTGGGGGCATCTCAAATGAGCCAAGGGCCCACCTTGCTCGTGTCTCAGCACAGCCCAGGGAGGAGGAACTCGGCCAGTGTGGTGCAAGGATGTTCCACCAGTGCCAGACAGGAGGAAAGTGGGAGCAGTGGAGAGAAGATGTTTCAGAGATGGGCTTCATGCTTCAGCAGCTGTGATGTTTTGGCCACTGCAGCTCACATACTTTGGTTCTGTGCTCTCTGGATCAGCTGAGTATGAGCATACCATGCATTTAAAAAGAGTCCTCTCCTTTGCACAATGAGTCAGGCCCTTCATTTTTTTTTTTTTAATAACAAACTTAGGAATCTTTTATTTTTCTGTGTTTGAGGCTTTTAATGTTCAGAGTTCTAGCTTTGCTGGTTTTAGGGAAAGTTCAACGTCAATAAAACTGAGAAGTCTCCCACAGCCACGTGACTCTAGGGGCTGTGGATTTGAGAAAAACACCTGTGGAACCCTGTGATTAAAGTTATTGAGAGCCAAGCAACTTTCCTTTATCACAGATGATGTGATAAAGTCACTCTGAGAATGGATGAGGCAATCCTTTCTCCTTTCCTCCTTTCCATCTGATCCCCAAGCTCTGGCCATTGTTCCAAACAAGACAGTGCTGGCTGTGGGTTGTATTTTCTCCTGTGTGAATGAGTCACCTGCACCCCTGCTCTGCCTCCAGCAGCCAGGAGAACTCCTGCCACCAGTCCAAATGTGCCCCAGGACTGGAGCAGCAGGAGAGGCAAGCTTTGAGGCCCCAAGACAAGAAAGTATCTCAGCAGATGTCTGCTAAGCATCCAAACGTCCCCTTCCTGGCCCTCGTTTTTATGTTAAAAAGTACTGCTGAGCTGAGGAGTTCAGCCAGTATCTCACCACTCACCCGCTACCTCCGTCCTTCCTGACATTTGCTGGCACAATGAGCCTTTGTTACCTCGCAGAATGCAAACTTTATTTACTAGTTTTGGAGCTAATTGCATAGTTCCATAATTCAGTTATGGATATTGCCCTTTGCAGTGCACTGAAAGGTGATGTCTTGCCATACAGCTGATGCAATTAATTCTTATGCAGATTCGTATATTTTTTACATGGATATAGTTTTTCCTTTGAAATGGGATTAAAAACCCCTGAACCACTAATTAGTTTTTGCCATCTCTGAAAGCACTGTTTTTGTGAATTTTAACCCACACACTCCCGCCACCCCACTGAAATAAAGCCTTAAAATACATATTTCCCTTAGCTACTAATAGCACTAGAGGATATTTGCTAACTGATGATATGCAGTGATGAGGCTAAAAGGAAATAGATTTTAAACAGTTTCCTCCAAAAGTGCCAAAAACATTTTAGGGTTTACAAACTATGGTCCAGGTTTTACTCCCAGCTTCAATAGTATAAATTTAATATTCTGCATAAATCAGATTTTGATCCATAATTTTCAAAATTCCAAATATATATCTTAAAAACAAAATAAATAAATACACATTAAAATCCCATGGGGGAGTTTTACCTGGGAATGTAGTGGGCTAAACAGCTTCAAGGATTTGATAATAATTCACTACAAGGATATTTCAGCTAGTTGTATTTGTTTTTTCTTCCCAGGCCTAACCTATTTCTTGTATTAAAAATGATGAAGACTTGATCCTGCTTCCATTTTAAACATCCCTGCACCAGGTCTGATACAAATTTATTATTTTTTTTCCTGGTCTGCTTCTCAGATGGAAACAGAATATTTGCTTCTATTCACACCATACACCAAAATATGAATATTATTTCAGTTATGATTTCCTATGTGTCTGTATTAAAGAAAAGAGTGGAAATAAAGGACAAAACCAATAAAGATTCAAAACCAAAAGCATATGTACGGGAGAGTAATATACAAAACAAAACAGGGGCTGTTAAACAGATGACTCCACTGAATTGTAAAATATTCCACAAGTTTTGGCAACTTTGAAATGCTACACTTTCTATATTTCATCTATTAATCACTCAAAGGGACACTCTTTGGTTAGCCAGCAGACAAAGTACTCCCTAACTGCCTTACTGGTTGTGTGCTTGTAACTCCAGCCAGAACCACGTCAACAAAGAGGATGAAAAAACAAGGAAGTGGCAATAAATTAAAAATGATCAGCCACCAGTAAGCATCAGAAAAAAATGACAGGTTCTTAGGCAAATAGCAATAAAGTAGGCTATAAAAATCAGGAAACAGACTGGCTGAGTGTCTAGAAAATGTTAGGAATGAAGAAAAAAGGACAATTTTGATAGAAACTTTTCAGACAAATATTAATTGGTTCACCACTGACATGAGTCAAATAATGGAAAGCTAAAAAAGCCCCAAACAAGTCTGTAATAGACAAATCCCTGCAGATCACAAGCAGACAAGGCTTCCAACACCAAATAAAATGTTGTTCCCACTTAGGCTCCACATTATCACCTTCCTTTGGGAGGGTTCAATAATTGACAGAGCCGGTTATTCCAATTAAAAAAAATAAGAAGAAAAAGAATCTGCATATTAAATAGCACAGTTGTAAAGTCAAATAAAAGTCAGTAAAAGAACAGTACGAATACCTTTGCTCCCAGCAATGTGCTGTTCATTGAGCTGCCTGCAGAGGATCACTCGTGAGCCCTTTAAGCACTGTCACAACAGATCACTGGAAACTGAGGAATACACAAAACAGGGTCGCAAACAACAAACTATTACAAACTATCTGCGTGTGAAAAGACTGCTGGAAATTCCTCTAAGCCTCTGTAAACAGCTTTGAGTGAGGCTGATTGAGGGCCAGATGCCCACCAGAGGCAAGTCCCGATTTTTAACTCCACTGTAGCTGTGCATTTCATACCCGGTAAAGGTTATTCCCTCCTGAAAATGTGAGACCTCAGTTTTCCTCTCTCCAATCAGGAGACTAAGATAATGATGCCTCTTGGTCCAGCCAAAGTATATGCAAGGTAATAACACTGTAAATACTTCTAAAAACTGGATAAAATTTAGTAGTTGTTCCCAGATAGCTCATATGGAAGCAGAGCATCAAAATGAAAAGGTAATCTAAATTTGCCTGGGAAATATGATCTCACCACAAAGTCTACATTTAAACTTTATGTTCCTCTATAGAGGTTTATGTTTTATGCAGAGTATGTCCAAGAGCACCACAATAGCAGCAGAAGAGCCAATACAGTTATATATGTATTACAAACACATGGCACTTGCCTGGCTTTTTCCAGCTGGAGACACATCCTGAGGTGTATGGGGGGCCGGGGGGGAAGGAAAGATATTTGAAATCTCAAAAGGGTACATTTTCACATTTTTTTTTTTTAGGTTTTTCAGAATCTTCTCCATTTTTCTGGGACATCTCAAACTACCTCATCTGTAAACTGGCCGTATGAAGTTATTCAATTTACATGAAATCATTAATTAACCCACTGAGTGGAAGGGATATTCAGATTAGGAACAAGCACACAAAAGTTATCTTTAAGCATTCTATTATCTTAACTAATTTTGGGATGCTGATGCTCAGTGAACTGAGGTGCCAGGATCATGGGAGTCAAAATAAATTTGTTAAAGTTGCTACAGAGAAACTGGGGGGTAAAGATATCAGAATGCCAAGGATGTGGCTGACCCTTGAAATAGATATTCATGCTTCTGATCATTAAAAATGCTTTAGGAAAACAGATTGGCACAGGTGAGGGACTGCTTTCGAGGTGAAGATGTGGCTGGACAGCGATGACCTCACTCTCCCAGTGGGGCTCAAGGGACTGAACTGGGCAGAACTAGTCATGTGAGTAATTTAAACAAAACATGGCCCTTTAAAACCACTGTCCATCCACAGAAATGAAATTGCTACATTTGGAGATTTTAGGGTAGGGCAACTCAACACAATGTGCTAAAAATATTGAGGACAGTGTTTATTTCCTCTGATTTGCAGGATATTTCCTTGTTAGAATTTGGATCGTGTTGCCCCCCAAAGATCAGCATAGACCATGGCTTTCCATAAGAGCCTGACTTCCTTTAAATGGTGGAAATTGTAGAAGTAATTTTTTTTTCCTTCTTATTTTTAGCTGAGAAACAGAAATATAAGCATGAAGGTATTTTTTAGGGAAATCTCAGGATTCTGAAAATATGCAGAGCATTTGAACTTACAACGAAGCAGAGTGTCTCAGACTGATTCCCTTCATGATTTCCTCCTCTTCTCCTCTCTTTTTTTTCCCGTCTTGTCTGAAACAAACTGATTAGCAAAGCTTGCTCAGACAGCCTAATGCTTTACAGTGTGAGAGCCTAAACCCAGTAGACATCCTGCTTAGTTAACTCTGAACACCACATCTTTCCTTCCAGGAAGAATGGTTCCAAATGTCAATAGCTGTTTTAGCCATGTTTGATAGGTAAAGGAATGTCTGAGATGGTGCTTCTCAGACCCCAGCTATAAATGAGGATTACTAACAATTTTTATGCATTTCATTATAAACAGAGACCGACCAACTGTGAAGTGACACTGACATGTACCAGCAAAAAACCGACAAAAATCAAATACTTTTCTATGCCAATTGTGCACAAAGAGTTGGATCTAAGCATTATTACAGCAGAGCCTTTCATGTTGCTATAGCCATGGTTGTGTTTGCATTTCCATAATAAAACCTATTTTCAGGGGGTTTATAACTCGGCTGTAAGAAATTTACTCTGTGCTCCAACTTGGCATAACAAGGTATCAACCTTGAGAACTGCAGTTCTCCAGCTTTCCATTCCTCCCCTGCTGCAAGAAGAAAGGATCTGTCTGCTGACCTGTTCACTGAAACTCCTGCAAAACCAACACGGGCACACGTAGAGGATCTGACATCCCAGATATGATGGACCACAGTCTAGTTCCAAATCTCTGCCAGCAGAAGTCCTGGTGTAGAGCAACTAGGGGAGCTGAGCACCAGGAGGTGTATGTGTGAGGCAATTTTCTAAAGAACAACCCCAAACTCACCCTTTCATGTTCATTCTTTCAGTGGCCAGGTGAGAAACCCCTTGTAGTAACAAAAAAAATGCACATTTTGCAGGACGGTGTGTTTGAGAAAAAAAAAAAAAAAAAGTGGGAGAAGTCAAGCAGGAAGAAACGAAAAAAGAAATTAGTTTTGCAGAGAGCTGACAGTGGGGGAGCAGCCTGGTCTCCACAAAACAGTTTCAGACTGTAGGTCCAGTTCTGCCGTGACGTGCTCTCCGAGCCAGGGACCTCAGGGAAATACAGCTGCTGGGCAAGTGTGCACTGGGAGAGACAGGAGGGATTTTTTCAGCTTCTTTTCGGACAGCTGGAGCGTGAGAAGTTGGAGAATGGCTGCATTAAACTGGAGCCTGTGCTCAGTGCAAGCCACTGGGGAGGTTGGTACGGCAGGTGATGGGCTCTGAGGGACCCTCTGCTCAGCAGCTGTGCTGTGCTTCCCACTGGAGCTCTTCCAAGATGCAGGGCTGTTTTTCTTGGGGGACTGTAGGTAAGACCAGGAGTCAGGAAGTAATAAAATCTCATTATTACTATTTATTGTTAGTAAACATTTCTGCAATGGTAATGTGGGGAAGTGCCAGCCAGGTACTGGCTGTTTCTCCATCACTCTTTATCTCAGCTGGGCCCCTCAATGACTAAACACCAGGAACACGCAGCCTTTGGATGTCTGGACTTCCCCCTGACTTCCCATGGCCTGGTCCTTTGTAGGAGCTCACCACCAGGAGGATGGGGTGTCGTGCTCAGTCCTGCTGGAGGATCTGGCACACTGATGCCTTTGGGGTGTGACTGTTCCCTGGTACCTGTAACACCCAAGGACTTCTCCCAGTCGCTGACTGAAGGAGTGAGTAGGGGGAGGGGGTGGTAGAGCAAACAAATCTTTACAAGCTGCACAGTTACTCTATCTACAAGGCACAGACAGAGCCAGAACCATGGGGAACACAGGATGGAAACAATCTGCAGAGCAGATTTGCCTGGAGCTGTGCTGCCTTTGAGAGGAGTGATGCTGCTGGGGAGGGGCACAGGCAGGGATGCAGGGCTACACCTGCCTGGCAGGTACCCCCTCTGCTCCCCACGCCACCCCCTCTTACCACGGTGAGAGTCACACCAGAGGGGACTCAGGGCAAGATAATTCTGGTCCCCTCTAGACCCAACAGTCCCCAAAGTGCTTTTGGAGGAGTGAGGAGATTTGTTTGTGACACCAAGGCTGGGTAACCGCATCTCTTCACCTCTCAGCAATCAGGTGATTCCTCTGTTCCTTTCCGTTTCTCAGCACATCCAGGTGGGAAAGGATGCCAAGGGGTGGTGGGGAGTTTGAGGTGCTGAAAATGTTCCTCCCAGGCAGGAGGAGAAAGATGTCCTGCCTCCCCTGGGCTGTCCAGCTGGCCCTGGGATGCTGGAGGGGGCATGGGGACACGGGTGGGTTCAGGGACCAGAAGGACCACGAGAATTTGGTGAGCAGTGGATGGCAGCTGTAAAGGGGATGCCCCTCCCTCTCACTGCAATTTTCCAAGTCACTTTAAATACATTTTAAAGCATCATCACTGCATCATCACATTGAGTGGGGGCTGTGTTGTGTTTCTCAGGGCAGGCAGTTCAAACTCTTGCACTGGGGCAAAGCAATGCTGCCCTCTCAGGGAAAGGACTAATCCCAGGCTAGGTATCCTGAAATACTGTCAAACACTGTTCAAAATGATTGTAATTGTCTTTAAATGCGTGTTCCTTAGTTTATCTTTGTTTTTAAGCTACAGACACATTTGGTGTTTGTATATTTTGTAAATGTAATTTAAAAATCTACCACATAATATAAATTTCCCTAACAAGATGTGATAGGGAATTCAGGCATAATAGGCTATCAAAGGAATTGCTGCATTTGGATCTTTTGTGCTATATATATGAAATGTACAAAGTAATTATAAATCCCACAGTATCAAAATTGTCCATTTATGAGACGAATGCTGCCTAAAAAGACTTCTGATATTCTGATTGTGTTAAGAATAACTCAAAGCATACTGGGACCAATTCAGGCCTGGAATAACTTAATTTAAACAAGGAACACGCATTTATTCTCTGTATTTAAGTATTTATTATATTGTAAATAACAACTCAGATAAATTTATATTCAGAGACTATTCCCTAAGGAAGCTTAAAAAAATTAACCAAACATTTAATTTGGCCCCAACTCACATTTTAATTGTTACTACGTCAAGACGAGATTTCACATAAATCCATTTTAAGAGTAAAAACTTAACACACCTGTTCCACAGTAAAAAAACAGTCATAGTAAATTGTGTTTATTGCAATGAGCTTGAAGCACATCTACTTTACCTTTGTGACTCTTTAACAGACTTTTTTTACTGAGTATTTTTTTAATTGCTGAATATCATTTTTGGTTTTCAGTGAAGATTTCTTAAGATATGAATGATGCTTCCCTGAGAATTCTGAAAGGGGCACCTGACTCCTCTTGGGCTTTATTTACACTGAGAGATACACCATGACAGAAAATGGATTAACGAGGAGGGGTTACCCCACAGTTCTCTAAATATGGCTTTACTCTTAATGACTAAGGTTTGTTAACAGTGCTATGAGACACAAAAGCTATTTTTAAACGTGCCATGTCCCTGTCTACATTAAGGATTGAACCACGTGCAGCATTACACGGATTAAACCACACTGCTTTCAGACAGGACACGTTTTCTGGTGGACTTGTACTGCTTCTCTACCAGTCTGGGCTAAATTCTGCTTGAATAACCAGGGAAACAAAAAAAACCATCATATTTTCATCTGCCCATTCCCACAACCAATCTTCTTTTTCTGTAATCTCCCTGATCCTGAGCTCCATTTATGTGCTGAGGGCGCAGTGGAAGAGATGTCACGGTGGGCAGAGTTTCCTTCCACGTCCTCCCTTCCCTAGCAAACCAACAGCGTGGATGAAGCTGAGTTCCACCTTCCTTCCACCTTTCCTCACACATGGCTCTCTCTGTCTCTCTCCCCTCAGAAGATGGGTTTCACAGTGTGCATAACCTTTGCCAAACTGTCATAGCAACAACCGTAAAATGGCTACATCTGCGTTTAAATGGATTTGCTGGGACTTATGGGATTTTTCTTTTTCCCCCCATGTGAAAATGTACTTCCCAGGAATGAGAAATGAAAACCTGCGAGGAAAGGCAATGTGAGTTAACACTTACCAGCTGGAAAAGGGAGAGAGTGAGAGCAAATAGCAGCAAGTTCATTCAAAAGCTGTAGCAGCTTGTTTCTGGGAAATTTAAAGGATCAGTCCCAAAAAGGCATGCTGGGGGAAAAATCTGTTAGAGGACAACTTTTTCCAGAGAGAGTTAATAGAGACCAGACAAAGAGGAAGGCACTGCTCCCTGACCTCAGACACTTCACTGCAGAATGAAAAGGCAGTGCCAGCTGTATGAAGGAAGATAGTATCTGACCAAGTTGAAATAGTCCTGTAATATTTTACTTCTGCAACAGTTCAAGAACAATTCAAGAACTCTGGCTGATTATCACTCTGGTTCATAACAGCCTTAAATTAAACATGAAATGCCTGAAATGTTAACATGAAAAACGGCATTACTTAAGCTTAGAGGTAATGTGTGCTTTAATATGGGCTGATAGCGTGGATGTCAGGAAAGGGGTTATGGCCACATCCCCCCTCACATCCCAGCCTGCAGTCACACAGAGTGTTTGATCCTCCCAGCACACTCCTCCTCCTGAGAGAGCACCTTCACCCCCAGGGCTGCCCAAATTCCGGGAGGGCTCCTTTCAGCAGCTCTCTGAGTTGAAGCAGTTACAGCTGGTACTAATTAATACACCTAAAAGATGCCCAAAAGGATAACAGAGTCCTCCTCAACAGATGCACCGTGAGAGGAGATTACTCTGCCGGAAACAGTCTTAATTCATCTTCAATAATACATTGATTTATTCAGTTTTCCATTTGATCCTAAAGTTCTGGGGTGGGTGTGTGTTTCTGAAAAGCCCTGACAGGTAACAGTAACAATAAAAAATACACCCAAGTTCCAAAATTAAAATAGGAGCAGTAACCTTAGAGCCTGAGAGTCCTGTATGCTCTCCCTGGGAAGGGATGTCAGTGAGTGCCAGCACAGCTCAGCAACGCTCGCCCGGCACCAAGAGTAATATCATATTTGTTCCTGCTGGTATTCTGAAAGTTAGGGATGCAAAGTTTGGATAAGCTTTCATATCTTCTCTAAAATATAAGGAGATATCAATCTTCCTTTTTAATTTGTCACGAGCACGCAGAGAAAAGAGAGGATAGGGGTGAAGACAAAGGTGTCATTCCATAACTAATTTGGAAGAAAAACCCATCAGGTCAGGGTTCTTTTGCTACTCATGTTTTGTAAGTTTCTATAAAAATAGATCATCAGGTATCATTAAAAATTTGGAATTCAAACCAGTCTCTTTTGAAAGACATACACAGATTGGCAGCACACAGGAATATGTTTCTTTTGTATATATAATTTGGCAAGTCTGGGAAAATGTTTCTTTGCTGAGGGTTAGATATTCTCTTGAAACACTTTTGGATGGTCACAGGTTATCATGAATCTTCCCATAATCCAGCAAAAAGACAGAAAAACTTATTATATGTTTGAATTACACACCTTGAGGTTCCTCCCTCTGTTTACACAAATATTAATGTAAGGATTTTATTTTTTTTTTCCCCCTAAGCAGGGCCAAAAGCAGTTTAATAGACAAAATATCCTGATACTCCTACTTTGCTGTCTGCTGTGGCAAGGATTGCAAAAGATCCACATGAAATCATTATAGGTGGTGTCCATTCAACATCCCTATTTAAACCTGTGTGGAGGGAATATAAGCAGGTTTTTAGGAACTGCAGAGACTGCAAGGCAGAGACAAAGGACAGTCCAAATTGGTTCTACTGCATGAGAGCAAATGAAATAAATAGCCAACAGTCATCGTCAGGCACGTTTACTCACGTAACACTTGTATTCTCTCTCTGTTATTTTCTTTTTATTGTAGACCAGTGAGTTTTGTGGAACAATTTAAGAAGTATTCCAGCAGAGCAGGAACCCCTGGTACAGGTGCTGAAAGCTGGTTTGGTGGTAAAAACATTGCTTGTGCCAGGAGGGAGCAGCACAAGGCCCTGTGTCCCACCAAAAGTGTTCTTCAAATTTTGAATTTTTGAACCAAGCTCCTGTGTATCAATCCCAGACCAGCAAGCAGCAGCAGGGATGAGGAATCTCCTAAAGGATTGTTGTTTACTCCACACCCTCACTCCCACCCATATTCCTCTTGGTTAACAAGGGCTGCACCTCTTCAGCATCACTGGGATTCATCTCCCTTTAGAAACTGGGATCTGAACAGAGCAGTAAAACCATCCCAGGATCTTTCCCAGCCAGGGGAGGGACAGAGAGCTGAATCACCCTCTGAGGGGCTGAATCACTCTCTGAGGGGCTGAAGATGACAATCACCTTCCATATGTGCTTGTAGCTGACTGTGGGAGGGAATCAGTGCAGTCAAACATCTCCCATAGGAACAAACAAAGAGACTGAATGTAGGGGGTCAGTCAGCACTGGCTGTGTCTCCAGACCCCTCCACTCCTCTCTGGTTGGGCTGTGGGCTGGGGGGCTGCACACACGTGTACAGGAAATGCAATATTATGTTTGCTCTTACACGTCCTCTGAGGGATGGAAGCCCATCTGTGATTTTACACTTCTCCTGGCAGGACAGCAGCTCTGGTGCAGAGCTGTTGCTCAGGAGTGGTTCTTGCAAAGCTTCAGAGAGGGTTTTGTTCACTGGAGGAGAGCTGTGGAGGAACTTTGACTGTGCTATTCTCTCTTCTCCCTTTAACGTGCAGAGAGACCCCAGGCAAACCCATCCTGAGGGGATGGCTGCACTGGAGAGATGGTGGCACCAGGGCAAAGTTTGGGCAGGTATTCTTCACTAGAGTCACACACAGAGGTCACTTAGGGTGTGTCTGAGAAATGTTTGTACTAACATTATAAAAGCCTCTGTTTTTTTAAGGACTTATTCTCCATCACCCTGGATCTTGGTCTGAATTTTGTTCTCAGCAAGATTCCCTTTGAGCTGCTCTGTTTGAAAACAGATGTACATTTATATATATAAAAACCTTACAACTTTAAATAGCTGAACCACCAGTTTTGGATATATGTTTCATAACATGCACACAAACTCCCATGTGAGTAAAACAGATAGAGCAAAGAATTAATCATATAACTAGTTAGGTTAACTACGGCCTTATTTGCCTTATTTAACTTATTCACCCTCCTTGTGCTCTTCATTAAACATACACAATGGAAGATTGAAATGAGAAGTGAAGGAACAAACCTATCCTAACAGCTTTTTTTTTCTTTTTTTTTAAATCTTCCCATTTAAATGGCTAATCCTTCTCCATGGTAGCTGGGGTTTGGGGGGAAGACATTTTAACATGACTGAACTATTCCTTTTCATACTTGACCTTTTCTGGCATTATGTTTGTTTTCATTGTTTGAAGATATAGGGGAAAAAAAAGATGCTAAGAAAAGTTCTGGAAATACATTAATGGTGTAAAATTTGAAAGAGAATTGAAACAAAGCCTCACATGTCAGTGGAGAGCAGCATCAGCCTCCTGGCACTTTGAACTGTAACAAGCAGCTGTCTGTACAAGTTTCTTCTGTTTTACAAATACTTTGTTAGTAATAATAAATAGTAATAATAAAGATGAAGTGAAGCCCTCCCCAAAATTCAAAATACAACCAATCAACAAGCAAACGTTCCATTCCTTGGCCACCCACTGACACTTGCCATGGAGTTTGTGTTATCAGTGAGCTGTGGGATAGGAAGTTACACAGCCCCAAACATGATCTGCCCAGTGCTGAGGTTCATGGCAAGCACACAGCACAGTACTCAGTGCTCAGAGAGGCAAGCAAAACCAGCAGGTTTTCCTAAATGCACAGCCAACTGCCTGGGTGATGGGGGGAATCAGATCTGCTGTTCCTCAGAAATAACCCTGGCAACAGGGGAATAACGCGCAGATGAATGTGAGGGAGTGTCAGTACGGCCCCAACACTGCCATTCCGAGTGCAGATGGCATCAGCAAGTGTTCAGGGGCTCCTCAAGATCAGCTGCTGGAAATGGAAGGGAAACTGGGGGCTAAAATGCCAAGGCTGTGGGGTGTTTGGGAAATGGGGGTCAGATTTCCCCCCAGCCCTTGGCCAGGGGGTCTCAGTGCTGGCATTCCCTTCAGACCTACCTGCACATGTCTCCTTTCCTCTCCTTGATGTCAACAGGAGCTCCCTGCATGTGGGGAAGAGCTGAATATTACTGTCAAGATCTGCCACGCAGATCTGAGAAAAGAATTTTTGTCCTTAAGTGTTGAAAATGTAATGATCTATTTGATAGTGAGAAAAAAAGACAGAAACAGTATGAAGATTTTTAAAAGAAAACACACACACACACACACAATCCAAGCAGCCTTTGAAGTCAACAGCTTTGAAATAAAAAGCAACCACTTTACCAGCCTCGTGGAACATATTTTGTTAACATTCTAGGTGTTGTATTTAAAACTCAGTTGGCCAAATTTGGCCGCCAGAGGCTTGAATAGAGCTGGAAGGAGAGATCATATCTGTGAGTCTCAGGATATAATCAGTGGTTTTATATGAAACTAATGTCTGATAGCACCCCAGAAGATCTCAGGAGGCCACTTCCAAAGGAAGGTATTCTGGGACTCGCTGGAGAGTAACTTTATTCTTTCTGTTCTGCCACCAGAGCAGCCACTGAGGCTCTTGTTTTACAGGACATATTTGATACTTTTGAACAAATTAATGTTGGAATTTCCAGAGGGATTTGGAAGGGACCAAGCACAACCATCCTTTGATGGGATTTGGGAGCCTAACTGATTTAGTCTCCTTTAAAAGCCTCAGCTACCATAGAGTTTGTTGCTGGTTATTTTCAGCACTACAGGTAAGGGGCACTAATGAGGATGGCCTGAAAAGAAAAAAATTACATCCAAGGAAAAAGGCAAGTCTCTAGTACATGTACTAATCCCAAAATGGTATAGAGACCACCTCATTTTAACTAATGTATGGAAATGTGGAGATTAGTCTCCCTATGCAGTAGATAAATTGCATTAACATGATTAAAAACCCCAACTAAACTGAGGCTCCTTTTATAGTTAATAGGGGGTCAGACTTCATTAGTCCTTCAGTGAAAGCAGACCAGTTCATTTAAGGAGGAGGAAATCTGCCATCCTCTGAAATGGCAGGTATCTGTGTGCACAAATTGAATCTCACATTTAGTCTCATTGTTATGGGTGGGACTTTTAGGTGTTTTTCTTTTTTTCCCCCCCCAGAATGGAAGGTGTTGGAAGAATGTCATGGAAATGAGGGATTTTTGCTAAAAATATGTCTGCTTTGATGCTTTTGCTAATTATATCCCTTGTGAGAGAAGTCTGGCTCACAGCAAGCAAGGGAAAGATAAATATTCCACAAAACCCTTATGAGCTTATCATATGGACTATTTGTTAGGGAAAAAATACCTCCATGTACTTATGTGCATACCTTCCATTCACATCAATGGAGAATCTCTGGATACAGGGAGAGAATTAATTCCTTTCTTAGCAAGTATTTCTCTTTGATGGAACTGTAGCAGAACTGCTGCTGGCAGTTTTGGAGTGACACCTTTGCTTGTTGCTACCATGACTCCTGGGAATTGTCTGCAGGTCGGGCTTCATATTTTACAGAATTTAAAACCAAGTACATACCAATTCTCTTTTTTTTTTTTTCCCCCTCCAAAATTCACATATCTTTAAAATTCATACAAGAAAAACCGAGCCTATCAGTTCTTGCAACATTTCATTTACATTGAAAATGATGAATGTCATTCTGTGGAGAGGACTTGCTAGAATACTAATTCTTTCTTTGGTTTTAAACCAAAGCAAGATTTATGAGTGCAGAGATTCACTTCCAAGATGAAACAGAAAAACATCTGCAAGATGAGAATTTACTTGCATTATTAGTGCTATTCTTTCTGCACTGATGAGTGGTACAGATAATCCCATTCATTACAGACATCCATAACTTTGCTAGCAAACATTTTAACTCCTTAAAGATGCCAGCAGAGATCACAACCTGCAGCACAGCCACGACCCTCAGCCAAAAATACAACAGAAACTAGAAAATACACTTCCAGGCAGCACTTGGCACAGGTCATGGGGCGTTGCTGTCAGGGATCTGTTCTGATCTCATTTACACCACTTAGACGTGGATACAATTAAAGGCTTCTTCCTGGAAGTAGGCAAGATTTAAAGTGGTCAAGGGGAAATAGAACCACTAGAAATGAGTGGGTTATCACAGTGGGTCCAGTCTTATCAGGAAAAAAACCGCTTCTTAGAAATGCATGTTTTTCAGCACTGTCACATTTGCTGATTCTTTTTTTTCCAGAGTGACATCCCTTGTAAAATGCTGGGGTTTTTTTTCAGAGATGCCTTGATATTGACAAAAACAGTTTCATGTTCAAGACAAATATTTCATTAGCCACTCTGCTTTTGTTTTGATTCAATTTCATTTCTTCAGAGCGTTTAATCTTAAGTCTACATTTTAAAATATGTCTGCATCTATTGTAACTTTCTGACATAATCAAAAATGTACTGTTTTTAAATGGTCACGTCCTTGTTTAAAAACAAACAAACAAGAAAAATGAAATCCCTAAATACGCCTTGATTTTTACCTTTGTCCCTGTTGAAAGTGAAAACCCCACAGGATCAGGGCCTCTGGGTATATAGAAGAAGCAAAATCCAACCTAAGAATCTCGGCTGTTTTCTTCACAGGTGTTTTGCTAAGGTCAGGGCAGCACGTGAGAAGCACAAGTTGTCGCCTCCCTACATCTAAGAATTTCTATTAATGTGTTATGTAAGTGCTTGGGGATTCTGTAAACAAAGAATCAGATCATTTTTCTAGAGGTGGATATTAAAATTGCAATTTTAAGAAGCGTAAGAATGAACATTATTCTTGGAAGCATTACACAGCCTCAAAAAATCAGGAGAGATTGTGACCTAAAAGAGAAATGTCCCCAAGTGCCATCTCTAAATGGAAACTTGTGAGGCACTGCCATAATAACATGTCATCAGAAATTAATATTTTGCCACCCCTAATAGTAAGAGGCCATTTTTATGCTCACTATCAGTGGTCAAGTCTGACTGAACTGTCTTGGGGCTGTTTTAAAGCTTCTGTGTCCTGCAGAGCTCCCTGGAGAGGACCTCTCTTCTCCAGCTGCCCACACAGGAGAGAGGCAGAGCAGAGCTTGGAATCAAACTGAGGTGCTGAGGCTTTTCTAGGAAATGCCTGGAGATTTTCCAAGAGGTTGAGTGGACTCAGGGGCCTGACTCCCATAGAAATTCGGGTGTCTGCCTCTCCGTGCCTTGTCTGAAAATCCCAGGCTAATATGTTAAGAAATATTCTGACTTCAAAAGAGGAGGATATGCAACCATAACCACTCAGGGGTTCTGATGCTGATAATGCAGTACTTAGAGGGGACTGCTCGTGCTATCCAGTATGATAATACCAGAATTCACAAGAAAGAGCTGTGAGCCTCTAGCACTTACCAGCTGTAATACTGAACAGATTACACAGAAAAATCAGGCAAAAAAAAGTAATATGCTTTCACCTCACAGCAAGAAACGCCGAAGTTCAGGAAGAGGAAATGTGTATTAAGAGAGCAGGTTAAAAATCTACATTATCCCAGACTTTCATGAAATCAAAATGATAGGCACGATGCTAAGTTATTATAATGTATTTATTACGAGAATTGCTTTCATATTTAACTGATTTGGCCCATCTTGAGACCTGTTTTAAAATGCACCACCTTGTCCACCTTTCCATTTTCATATGAAAAACAGGAAAGCAAAAACTAATTTACTCAGGGAGACACATCGACTGTTTGCCCGTTTATCTCTTACAGACCACCCCTCAGTCCAATGTTGACAGTACATGATATTCCATTAATCTGCCTAATGAAAATTTAACCAGTGTTATAAACAAATAATTGGCTATTATCCTCTCAAAGATCCCGAATAAATTACTTCTGCTTATTTTTTTTTCCCTCTTCTCTCTCTCTGCCTCTTCCCCCACTCCTGCCCCCACACAAAAGGCGTCTCTTTCTGACTGATGTCGCAGAAGAAAAAAAATCGCTCTCGCTGTCACTGTGCCCCTGCAGGCAGTGAAACCCGGGCTAGACTTCAGGGGATGCTCCCAGAGTGGCCCTGCACTTGTTGGGCTCTGTCTGTGGGGGTTTGAAGAGGAGCTGGACTGTGTTGGCAGCTCCATCCCCACTCCCACCCCATCCCCTCTCGCTCTCCCTGATTCCTCCAATGCCTGATCTGCCCACAGGTACATTCCCACCTTCTCCAGCCCTCTGAAGTCACACAAGAGCCACAGCTTATCACTTGCACTGGCCTCCCTTTTTCCCTCTCATATGTAGGGGCAAGGCAGGATTTTTTCCCCTGTATCAGCTGAGTGGTGTGAAACCTCTGTCATTCAGAGCAATTAAAGTTGAGAGGGAGCAGAACATAATGAACCCACCAGGGAGTGATTTCCTAATTGCTGCAGAGTCTCACCAGGGCTGCTGCCCCAGCCCAGGAAAAGCATCCCAGGACATCTCCTTATCCCAGGTCAGAGAGGATCCCGTGCTGGGACTGGCAGGACTCGGTTCCTGCAGTGCCTGCTCCTGCCTCCACCCTCCCACTGCCGGGCACTGCAAGGCACCTCTGCAAGCCTTGGGGGATGGCACTGAGCACTGTGGCTCTCCTGCCTCCCCCCCCCAGGTCTTCACCTGTGAAATGAGGAAAAAACTAAGAGGAGCCAAATACCTAACCTTTTTTTTTATTTTTTTTTTTAATTTCAGCCACGAAGACATGAATTATACAATGTACAATTGTATATTTGTAATTTTACAATTATACAACATAAAAATATACAATTTTCACAGTACTATATAAAAAAGTGCTCTCCAGATATATCTTTGCAATTTGCAGAGCATTTCTTCACAGACAAGAGAATGGCCATTTCTGACTGAAGCACTATGAGAGCCAGACCAGAGGAGAGTGAGTGGTGTGCTTTTCAGACAGATCATGGGCTGTTTTGGGACATTATTCATTGCTAAAACACACCTCATCATTCACAGACACTTTAATATAGCACTGAACAAATAATTAATTTTATTTTCTACCTGATAGACGTACAGGGGGAAAAAAGGTCTAAATAAAAACTTTTCAAAATATTTGGCAAACCTAAATAATTAATTTCAGTTAGTTGTTTTTCTTTTTTTTTTTTTTTTAATTCAATAGAAGGAAGTTCCCTAGAAGAGCTGAAGTACCATTCCCAGATTGAGCAGGAGGGAAGATGAGGAGCAGTTATCTCTTGTCCTCAAGCAGCTCCTGATGCCCTTGGTCCATGTACCCCCATTGTGGGAACTCAGAACGTTGCTGGGAAGTTCAGCAGAGCCTCTGTTCAAGGTGGCCAATACCTGGAGCACCTCAGCCCCTCTCCAGCAGTCCTTGCCAGCAGGGCAAGGGAAGCAGCAGCTGTCCTCCACATCAAGATGCTGTTCTTTATTGACCTACTTTGGTTTACAGCCCAGAATATTATATTTTTGGTTTACTTTAGTGTATATTCAGGTCAGAGATTATGAAGGTCTGTGCATATTCCAATGTTCCTGCTGTTGGAAGTGGCAGCCTGCAGCAAGGCAATGGAGGAAGAAGGTGCATTAACATTTCCAGCCATGGCAGCTTGGTTCCTGAGCCATTGTTTCTACTCCAGAGGAAGCAAATACGAGATAAAAAAATAAAACTGTCAACTTTATTTGCCCATTGAGAAAATAAATACTCCTGAGTATCAGAGCTGGTGTGGATGTAGAACAATTTCTTCTTTAAGCCTTGAGGAAATTGTTTTGGGCAAGGGCTTGTGGGGGGTTTATTTTGTTGGTTTGTTATTTTTGAAGTTGAGTCTGAATAAAAGGAGTTTCCAGCCATCTCTAGGACCAACAGCATCTGCCTGGGAAAGGTCTGGCAGCAGCAGCTCCCTGGAGTGACAGGGAGCAGTGGTCACTAAAGGAAGAGCAAACCTGAGCAAACACAGGCACCTCAGGCTGTGGGAGTTTGTCCTCTGTGCTGGAGCCAGAGCAGATCAGAGCTTGTGGAAGTGATGTTGCCATTCCAGAGGGAGGGATGTGAGGCTTCAGCTCCCGGGGGTTTGGGAGGGCAGGGATTTTCCTGCATCCCAGGAAAAGCGGTTTTCCAGGGAGCAGGGTTAACAAACCACTCAGTCAGCTCCTGAGCCCTCATCCCCTCTGAGAGAGAGGAAGAGGAGCCGCAGGAGATGTGAGCTGTGGCACCCTGAGCAGCCCAACCCTGCCACTCCCTCCTCAAACAGGGATGGCACGTCCAGGGAAAGCCTGGGAAGCCATGCAGTCCTCAGAGAGCTGTGCTCTCCCATTTTGAGAAGGAAAGCAAAGCAGTACCAGCACTGCATTTATCTGCAAGTGCTCAAATTAAGAGTAGAAATAAGATTTTCACTGTAATGACAAATTAATTCTTTCTCTCATACTTTTATTAAAATAAGCATCTTCTATCTTTTAACTAGACCTGACATATGCTTACATAGATACAACACACCCTGTAACCTAATCTGCTAGCAATCTTGAAGCAATTAACTCCTTCTAATCTTTAGCTAACAAAGCCCACCATGCAAAAGGTCCCTGGAGAACAACACTCCAAAGGCCGCCGTAAGCTCCCTCTGACTAGTTCTCTATTATTTGGTGTGTAGGAGCTCATTGGAGTGCTCAGAGAGCAGGGATTCGTTTGAAACAACAAAGATGAATCATCGCAGATCATAAGATCTTCATTAACTCCTTATTTCTCTACTAATTAACACAAAAGAAATGACTTGAATGGTTGACAGGCAGCGAATGACCCACAGCTCAGTGGTTAATAGGATGCAAATGATGCCTAATGAGGGTCTCTAGCTGCAGTCTGGGCATCTGGCCTACTATTTTTGTTGGGGATTCAGGGTGGGTTTGAGATGAAAACAGTTTACCCAGTAACATAGGCTGCTCCTGAGTTCATACTAAAATCTATGAATTTAAGGGTCCAGCACACATAAGAATTAGCTTAACTACTCATCAACATGTTTGTATCCACATAAAGGATTTCAGAGACAATGCCTTCCATGAGACACAGCAACCTTAATTAAATATTCTATGGGCTGGTTTCTTTTTTTAAATTATTTTTTTCCTGGGCAAAAAAATAGTTAGTTTACAATTTCCTAATGACCTCTCAGTTTACAAGGGAGACAAATTTCCAAAAAACTGTGATACTGGCCTTTAAAAGACTTCATTCAAATCTGTGTCCCATGTCTAATAGAAAACAAATTTGGGTTGCTCCAGATTTTTTTTCCAAAGAAACTATTTCCAGCTGAGCCTTTATGATTAATTAACGGGCTTTCAGGGAGGAGCCACAGCACCACTGAAACTTCCACAAGTCCCTCCCTCGCTCACAGAAAATTTTAGAGCACCTTCAGGTCGAACTTTTGATTCAACCACTTCTGTGGGGTGGTTTTTGCTCTGCTTCTTCCGTGTTCACACAAAAGCAAGGGCTGGTGTGAGAGTGAGGTGTGGTGGTTTCCTCTGCATGCACACGCCTGCTGTGGCTGCAGGACGGGCCACATGCCCCTGTTTCTCACCACTCTGCAGCCAGAGGTTATCAACCTTCCCAGTGTGGTGGTACAGCCACTCCCAGGGTCGCTTTTATCACTGACTGCACGAGTCAAGCTGATTCAATAGGTTTGAACAGGTTGAACAGCAGAGCTTTGCTACCACAGGTCGCTCAGAGCGAGGGGTAGAGAGCACTGGCACTGCTCTTTTCACTGAGCAGGGTCACCCAGCTGCCAAGGGCACCTCTGATGCTGCCTGGAGGATGCTCCCGCCTGGGGAAAGAGGTGCAAGGGTTTATAGGAGGACTCATCCACGGACTGGGACATCCCTTCAGCTGGAATACACTTGTACCAGTCCTTTGAGGCTGTTGGTCACCTGATTTTGCTGCCAGCTCCCATCCCTGGGTGTGTAATGCACCTTCCTGGCCACCTTCTCTGCCCCCCACCCTGCCAAACGAGCCCTTCCTCCAGAGGGGCTGATTCTTTCTGTTATTGTTAAACCCGAGAGAACACGTTTGCTATTTAGTGGCTCATTTAACTAACATGTTTGAAAACTGCCTCTCGTGCTTCAAACCAGCCACTGAGCAGGACCACGAAATGAAACAGATCTGAAGGACTTGAAAGGAAAAGTGAAAACTACTTTAATTTGGCAGGTGGGTTAATATGGAAAAAACAAAATGGAGTTCTTTATTTAAATATATAGAATTTGAAGGTGGTTATTTTGTCTCAAAAGGCTGCAACGGCAGGGGGGTGCTGACAGTGTCTCACACAAGCAAATTCTGTTTCAGGTGCCCAAAATCTGTTTTGATTTTCCAGCCACATTTCCTGTACTTTATCTGAAAAATTTTACTGTGTTTATACTCTTTAACAATCACTGCTATAAAAGATGCAGCAGTTGATACACTTCTACCAAATATACACAGTTACACTTCTGTGAGAAAGGCAAACATTTTATTTCGTCTTGAGTTCTGTTTTTTAAAATAATAGTGACCATTTTGTTATGCGGGGAAAAAACCCAAACAAACCACATTGGAACAGAAAATACCTTTTCTTTACTGTAAACTGCAGCTGAAATAAAACAAGGCTGCAGCCCTGCCTCAGCTGGGAGCTGGCTCTGCACAGCCCTTACGTTTCCCATTACTGTCAGTGTGCATCCAGGAAGCGTCAGTCTAAGACCATTCAGCCATATATCATTCCCACTCCATCTTTTCATTGGATGCCTTCCATCCCGAGCTGGGAAGCAGAGCACCCAGGGCTGCAGGACTGTGCTGGGGTGACGTGCAAGAGGCATTCAAAGCTGGTGTGACATCACCTTTGCTGGACATGGGCTGCTCATCCCGAGGCACTTAAGGGATTAATGAAATGAAATTGTTTTCGGACTTGCTGCACTCTCTCTTATCTTTTAAATCCATAATGTCCCACAGAAGGCAAAATGTAGTAATTTTAGTCAGCAGCCTCTCATTAATTTTCTACCTTTGGGGGAATGTACATTTACAAAAAGGGGACTGTGTGGAGGCTGAGCTCCTCACGTTGCTTTTCTCTTGCAGAGCTCAGCATGGCACAGCAGGGACAGAAGCATAGCACGCTTCAAACGAGAGCATTCTGTCAGAGAGGATGCACATCTCAGCTGTGCCTGCAGCTACACACAGCCTTATACATATATTTTTTATACATGTGTGTTTATACACACACATATATACAAACCTATGGAGTCATCAGTTTTGAAGATAATCTTTCAGGTTAAGTATTTTCCCACATTAAATAGATAATTATCCCCTCCTTTTCTTCCTCTGTCCCCAGACACCAAACAAGCTGGATTTTTGCTTCATGTATTATTTATGGAATGGAATTAATATGCAGATTCACAAAAACTTAAAAACTCATAATTATTCATAAAGGGCTTTAAGGTTATTTAGTACATATTTATGAAACTTTATGTTTGCTAGGAACTGTGTTTGAAAGTGCTATGGAAGGGTGTTGACTGAGGTTAATTACTAGCATGGAGAGTAATCTGAAAATGATCAAACTCTTTGAATGAAAATATTTGTCAGTATTTCTGATCTATATTTAAGTGAAGTAATGGACATCAATAGCCTTGCAAATATATTCGGAAATGGCTCTGCAAGAAAGAAGATATGCATATCTAATGCAAACAACCAATGAGGAAAATGTCTAGTTAGCCACCTTTGATCGCCTGGCAAATGTAATAAATGAGAGAGATTTATCCTATTTGTTGTCCATCTGTGTTGAGTTATGTTCTTATACAAACAGGCTCTAGTCTAGAAAATATTAGCAGCAATTTAAGGTAGCCAGAGCCTCCCAGTCTTTTCTGGACTAAGATTCAGAGAGAAGGTGAGAGCTATTCATGATAGCCCAGATTTCTCTAGAAGTTACTTAGGATAAGTACGGGCTGTATGTAAATAATACATTATATTGGGTTTATATTTACATAACTCTTTCTAGCTTATGCATAATTAACCTCCTTTCTAATCCATTGTGCTCAAAGGTTGGAAACCTATAAAATATGTGATGGGTTACGTGATGGCAAACGAGCAGCAGTGGCAGCAATCTGGGAAGGTAGGAAGCACCCAAAATATTGTTAGAGCTATAATGCTACTAACAGTTATCAAGATGATTAATTTTATGACCTAATTAGTCCAATGAAACCAGTGGAGGTGTAAGCATGTGAGTGGGTCTGTAAGGGCTCAAGGGCTGGGGCTGTGTCCTGTGAGAGAGAGAGAGGCTGTGATGGCTGTGGATGCAGTGACTCTGAATATGGCACTCAGGGACACAGCTACAGCAGTGCCATGGATTATTAATTCCATATATGTGGGCCTTACTCAACCCATGCTTTTCTTCAGATATGTATCGATTGGTGAGCTTATTACTCGGAATCTATTGCATATAAATAAATGTGGTACATGCAATAATTTCTTTGACCATACCATGTTACAGCAGTGAAAAAATACCAGAAAGCTGTAGATACTGATTAAACAGCAATTGATACCTCAGTTATTGGCAGTATTTCAGCATGGGATGCTTTGGGAACTGCTCTAGAGACACTCTAGGTACTGTTCACGTTGATCCTTTGGTTTTTGAAGACACAGGATTCCCTTACAGTCCTCTGAACAGTGTTTTGCACTCATTGAACAATGGACATGGTTCTCTCTCTTACCCCCTCCCAGGCAGATGTGCCTGTATCACTGGTGAGGTACCTCTAATTATGTGAGCAGCAGTTCATGTAAGCTGGTTTTTGGGGGTTGCACATTAGGAATGACAACTCTGTTTTCACCAATGGAGTCAAAATGCTGCAGAAATAATAACAGGCTCTCACCTCTTCACCTAGCTCTCATATGGCTGGGGTGTCAGAATGAGGTTTTTTTCTTCCACATCTCTTGCTGTAGCTCTGCAACTGCAAGTGTGTGCATCAGTTCTCTGTCTTCCCTGCTTTGCAGAGCCAGACATTTGTCAGGTGAATGTTCAGACTCTTTTTGTGAAGTTAAACCCACTGACAAGCCCAGTCTTTCTTCATCATCTTCTGCAGACCACCTGAAGGGAGTTACAGGACCACCCCTCCAAAAGAACAAGAATCTAAGTACAAGCAGGTAAACATGAGAAATCTGCAACCACCATCATGCTGTGAGAAATTCCCCTGGTGTCCCAGGGCTGAATCG
Source organism: Chiroxiphia lanceolata (assembly GCF_009829145.1). NCBI lineage: Eukaryota > Metazoa > Chordata > Aves > Passeriformes > Pipridae > Chiroxiphia > Chiroxiphia lanceolata. The sequence goes on from NC_045644.1 coordinate 714,385, forward strand.
ACCTGTGTCAACAAGAGTTGAGTGTGTTTGGGGTGGATTGTGTCTCTGCTGTGCAGGGGAATCTCTGAGAGACTCCTCTAACTGTGCAAGGGGGGGGGAAATGCTGGAGGGACACCTTTTTGGCATCCTTATATTCCTCCATCTGACCTCAAGGGATCCACAGGTGCCCCCATGTCCCTCAGCAGCTCCTCAGTGACTCCATCTCTGGGGCTGTTTCTGTGCCTGTGTTCTGCTGTGGGCTGTTATAGAGCACCACAAATAAAATCACCAAGCCAGGATGTATCAGGCTTTTCCTCTTCTGCCAGGACCCTACTCTGAGTCTCAGGAGTGTGGTTATCTGGACAGGGCTAGGGAGGAAAAGGGGCCAGCATGGCCCTCTGCCACACAGGAGGGCAGATCATCAGACAAAAAGTCTCTTTCTTACCCTGTTCACGAGGGAGCAGTCCTTGCCAAAGTTATTTTGAAATAAATGGAACAATAATATAGCCATAATAGTTGCCCTAAGTGCAATGACTATAGCCTGGATAGATTTGTAATCTCTTTTAATAAATACATTAAATTATTTGAAATAATGTCCTATTTGCCAACAGCTTATTCCATAAATATATATGGAATATAAAATAGGAGAGATTCCCTGACATAATTAAAATTGTACAGCCAAGTGGGAGGCAGGGAATAGTGTTATCTTTTCAGCTGCAAACTATTTCACAGAAATATTTCTCACAGACAGACCTTCTATTTACCTTTAGGGATGGTATAATTGCATACTGAAAACAGTGCAGCTCTGAGGCAGCGATGGCTGGTGCCTCCATCTACTACCCCCTGCTACAAGGGGAGCTCAGCCAAACAAACTGCACCTCCCTTCCTACCAGTGCCAAGCATTCTCACTCCTCCAGACACCTGAACAGAGAGAGCCCCAAATGTCACACTGAGATCTCCTTCACCTTGCAACAAATACACAGCAGGGCAGCCTGGCTGTTCACCCTTCCCCGTGGCAATGGGTAAAATGCCACAAAAAACCATTCAGGTGCTCAGCCATGCTCAGGGGCCTCACCTGGGGGCTTGTTCCTCACATCCAGCACCTCCAGCAGCCCCCGTGCTCTCCCAGCAGAGGTGTCTGGCACCTGAAGGATGGGAAGGTCACAGCACTGGGTTTTTACCCTCTGTACAGACTGACTATTAGACAGGTTGTTATATGTATTCAAATGGCTTAAATACACAACTTCAAAGGATTAAGTCTGCACTACAAAAACTATCAGTAACACAGTGAATTATTGATTAGAACTATCCTTAACTTCTAATGTGTTGTGTTTGGAGCACTGGTGATTTATGTGCAGGATAACACAACAAAGAATGCATCAATGGCATTTTAGTATCTCATACTGCATATTACATCCTCCCACCTAGGAAAGCCTATTTATAACACAAAATTTTCACTGTCTCAGAAAATTCATTGTCTTTTTGCACCATAAGCTATTATATTGGACAGTAATTTAGCTCTCAAGTTTAAGATCACCACTAAAAAAGTAAATAACTAGAATCAGCAGAAGTTTCCACACTCACGAAATTCCCGTCCTTCTGACTCACTTACTAAGCTGCATTTTAAATATATTTTTTGAAGCAGAGAGCAACAGATGGGTTATATGTGGCCAGCTCCTGGGTAACTCCCAGGTATGCCATGGAATCAGGCAAAATTTGCTTCAAGCAATGACTCCCTGGTGACAAAGAAACACTCCACTAACCTGTATCCCCATTTCTGGGCTATCTGCTTAAAAAACCTGAGAAAGACAAGGTTAAAAATTCTGTGTAACTAACTGAGGTGATGTTACTCTCAGTTTGTCCTCTGTCCACAAGGGTAATTACGTTCTAGGGTGAAGACTGGTGGCTCCACACAACCCCTTGGGTGCCCACTGACACACAAAGTATCACACTCAGCCTCCAAGCTGCTGCCTGCAGAGGGGCCTTAAACGTGCCCAGAAAGTGTCCCCGTGGGGAGTTAGCACAGAGCAGCCAAGCTGCTGTAAGCCCACACCACCTCTGTGTGCTGCCTGCCCCCTGAAAGCCTCTGCAGAACTAAAACCCGAGGTTAGAAGGCAGGTACAATGACACAGGTGATGGGAACAACAGCGTGTGTAAAGTGTAAGTGATCCGGGGGCAAAGGAGAACCAATGCAAATCTTTGCTGCAGGGGTCACTTACTGGGCTTTTTGCAGTCTCCCAGGGCTGATGGAAAGCCTGCAGTTTGTTCCACAGCCAGGGGCTCCCTGAGGGACCTGAGGGGTTTTCAGCTGCGTTTCATGACCATGCAGTGGCTTCAAGGTGATGTGATTCCTTCAGGCTTTACTTCTAAAAAAGGAAAACAAGCAAGGTAGTGACTTCCTGACATGTCCCCTTCCCTGGAGGACTTTAAGTGGTCCCACTTGGAATCACCCATCCCCTCTGCCCATCAGAGCACAAATCACCTCACACCAAACTGATAACTTCCACATTTCCCTCTCTCCACCAGGCAGCGTGGCAAACAGGCTCCATGTGCATCAGGCAGTGGGTTAAATTGAACAAACCCTAAATATTCTGCAGTGACATCACACAGGCCTTTGGACAAACTGTGTGCATACAGAAATGCAAAACACAGTGTATCTGTGTATGTGGGCACAGGCAGGACACTCCACACCCACACACCTACACAGCACTTACATAGCTGTATGCATAAAATATGGGGCAGTACATTCTCACATTACCTCCAGTGGGTTTGGGATCTGACCCATCTCACAAACCCATCGAGTTGTATTTCACACATACAAATTGCATTTATGTAGATACCATGTAAGTACACATCCTATCTTTGGGAGAGGAGGGGCTGAGTTAATTTATCAAAGCCGAGCTTATTTTTGCTCATAGCCAAAAGAGTTTCTCAGCTATTACCCTGGATTCTTTCTTCTTTTTTTTTTGGTTTGTTGTTGTTGTTTGTGAAGCACACAGTGCATATTTTGGGGAACTGTAAATACATAATTTGAATTATATAATTTTTCAGACCAAACACCATACCATAATTTGCTAGGAGATGCTGCAAAAAACTAGACCAAATACAAAATATGGGACAAGTATGCTATTTAGAGCATTTCATAAAATAAAACACCCAAATGTATGCTGAAAATAATTATTATATTTTCATGTATTAAATCAGAGTTATAATTTTTTTCCCGAAGTTGTGCTGGATGAAGACAGAAATTAAATCATATTTAATCACTGAATTTAAACAAACTGCTAAATAACCAAAAAATCAAAATAGCTATTTGTCAGTCAGTCCAAATCTTTGAGCACCAATTCTATCTCTCACTATCATTTGCTATGACAAATGTTTAGGATGCAGAAAATTCTTGCCCTTTCTTAAATCCCAATGTAACGGGGAGTGAAGTTGCTCCTATTCCCTCCTCACTCAGTCAGGCATCATTTACATTGTGTTGTGTCTCTTAGTTGGAGTTACTCCTATTTTCAGAGTGAGTGATGCTCTTGACCTCTGTCAGCTCCTGTATTGTGCCCTGGTGATCAGAGGCAGTCCTGTATGTTATGGAGCTGATCTAAAAAGCAGTCAAAGCCAATGGAAAGGCTCCCAGTGGTTCCAGCGGCCTCTGGATCCCTCCCATCCCACAGACACACGGGTTGCACTCTGCAGGCTCAGGACCGTGAGGCTGTGTGTCACCAGCCAGGGGCTGCTTCCCCAGATGCACTGCTCCCCACCCCGTGCACGCAGCACAGAGAACATCCAACTGTGAGGAGCTGCTTTGTTCAGCACTCAAACCTGAACTTCATCAAACCCAGCACTGCAGCGTGAGGGCTGAGCTGGAGATCAGTGCACACACAGGAAGCAGATGGGAAGCTTGAATTTGTGTCTCAGCTGCAGCAGAGCACGATGGGGTCTGGGGGTGAAGGCCATTTGCAGCACATGGGGCTTAGCAACAAAATTCTTCCATGCAGGGTAATTTTGAGGTGTTCTGCTAGTCTTACACGTGTTATGTTCGTAGTTCATATAGGAAATGGAGAACTTCACTGAAGATCTCTTAGTGGCCTCATAGCAAAATCAAAGTTTCACGTTTCATTCATAATTCAGACTGTGGCACCTTGAGCAAAACAAGAGCAAATATAATGCCAGCCACAACAGGCAGCATGTCACTGTGCCTGCTCTGTGTTTTCAGACAAGAAAGACACTTGTATTTTTAGGAAGGTGCTTTAACCTCCTGTACCCCTGCTGCCCCCCAGTCCCACCCTGGGAGCTCCTGTGAGCAGGACCTTCCTCTCCACGTGCTGCCCAGCACGGAGCTGTGGAGAACAGGAGAGATCAGATCTGCAGACTCTAATCATTGTGGTCCAGAACCTCTGCCCCAAAGACAAAACATGAAGAAAAGGACAGAAAAGATCACGGTCACAAAATTCAGAATGCCTGAGTTGGGGCTGGAGGAAATATTGCTGCAGCTCCTCGATAAATTAGGCTATTCTGACACAGAAATAGACTTAAAATTAAGCAAAGGTACCAGATATTAGAGAAACCATGGCCAGTCTTTGAACTCATGCCTATAACAGACACTGGAGTATTAAAACAACAGAAGCTCTCATATCAGCTTGGGAACTCCAGTATAATTTAGTCTGAAGTTATTCACAAACATTATCAATATTTCTGAGTTTACACTCGCACCTTTGACTGTTGACTTAAAGCATCTAGTCTGGTTCATACTACTGGAAGTGTTTACACTTTGGAATCTATTATGCATAGAAAAATTAGGGATTATCTTTGACCTGGGTCCCACATATTTTTATGCAAAACTAAATAATAGGGTTATTTGTTCATTTAATCAATTCCATATATTTGCCATAAGCAGGCTTGATTCTTCCGAGGTCGCAATCAACATCCTACTTTTAGGAGGACATATGGTTTGACTGTTAACACAGACATCCCAGTCAGCATTCAAACAATCCTGAGCTCTCCCATCTCTCCTCTCAGGCTGGGAGCACTACATGTGTGGGTTAATCACTAGATGGAAACATCAAAAGGAAAGTCACTATTGTGGTAGTGCAGGAGTGTTTAACTCTTAAATGTGGAGGGAGGTGTGCATTTCTCAGGAAGGAGAAAGGAAAACCACAAAATGTTCTACACTCGAAGATGGCAAGAAGTGCTTGAGGCAATGAATGTGTCAGCCTGCAGGACTCCTGCAGACAGACACAGGCTCTCTCTGCCCACGATGGGACTGGACAAAAGCTGACCAAGAGATAACTCTCACTGTGGGGCTGCTTGGAGTGCAGAGGTGGAAGGATGCAGAAGAACTCAGCCTGTCTTTGGAGTCAGCAGAGCTGACCCTCCTCCCTGGGCTGTGCCTTGCAGCAGCACAGCTGCCCAAGGGCGAGCACTGTCCTGGTTTGTGTTAGAGGTCTTTGCATACCTAAAATTCTGCTTTACCTCTTCCCAACCTCCATCCCAGCACCACAGGATCAGACCTGTTTATTTCATATCATATCTGCTTCCCAAGATATCATCCAGAGCTTTAAAAATTAATGATTGCTAATGACCTGTGGTCCAGGAATCGGAAGCTTAGAGAACTTCATGAATATCTTGGGATAATGAATTAATTCTCTTTTTCACAGTCCATTTGGCATTGGTGGCAAAAGAGAAATGGAAAGGCAAAGAATGTCAAGTTTATTTATCCACTTAAATCTATAACTAAATGGCTTTAAGGAAAATGAAAGCATATTATTTCCTTTTAGAAGAATAAGAGTAGATTTGTTATGGAAACCAGAGATATCCCTTCTAACAAGGGATAGTTGATCAGTAAATCCTAGAAGTTAATGCATTTAAAGATTTGAATATCACACTGGAAAGAATTTGTTTATTCCACTTAGACTAACTAACATATTTTACAGAACTTGTAAGTCATGTTGGTGTCAACATCTTTATAAAGAGATGTAATTTTATTATTATTGGCAAATGCCTGGATGCTAGTGAGGGAAAAGGCATTATTTCCAAATGTGAGGAGGAAAAGTAACAGTTAATGTAACAGATACCTACCACAAACAACAGAGATCATCAACATTTAATGACTGGGGTAACCATATCCTCCTTCAGCTGATGGAGATTGTATAGAAGCAGATGGAGTAAAATGCTAACAAACACTACCTACCAAACATAATAGCAGATGCGGAAGCTCATCAGGATTATGCCTTCATGAGACTAATTGCCAGGGTGCCTGGAAGTTTTAACAAGCATCTTTCCTTCCCCCACCCCTTCTCTCTTTCAGTTAGTGCTTATATTTTATTTATTTATTTAGGTTTTAACACCTCCTCTTGTGATTTGCAGGCAAGAGGAATCGGTTTCAGTATCAGTACAATGCTTCACACAACACTCCTTCAGCTGAACATCTGCTTGACAGAAGGCTGCTGGAGCTACATGCCAGTTTTGGGACTCTTTCTTATAGTTTGTGTGGCAGGAGTAAAGTATTTCAAGTATTTCAGGGCTCATGGGACACATAAGAGAACAGGGAATCTGCGAAGATGCAGAAGTTGTGCAGAATCTCCACCCAAACTGATGCAGCCCAGTGAGAGCAGCCAAAGGCTCTCACCAAGCAGGGATGCTGGCCTGGCACCAGGACAGCGTTCAGAGGGAGCTGCTGACTGTGCTTGCTGCCCAACATACGCAGAAACAGGCAGGTGTGTCCTGAAAAAGTAAGAAAGGCCTTTGAATTTTGTGCCTAGAAATTAAAACTGGGGTATAGAGGCAACGAGGGTATTAAAACACTGGCACAGTTTGTCCTGAGAGGTGGTGGATGTGCTGGAGGTCCTGGAAGTGTTCAAGGTCAGGTTGGATGGGGCTCTCAGTAACCTGGTCCAGTTGAAGATGTCCCTGCCCACGGCAGGGGGGGTTGGATGAGGTGGCCTTTAAAGGTCCCGTCCAACCCAAACTATCCCACAATTATATGACCATCTGAAAACAATGGAACGTGTGGAGGAGGAACATGTTGCTCCTCCAGAAAGAGAGGAGATGTAGTTTGTGACGTTTGGTGGAAGATGAGTGCATAAGAAGAAGGGAGGGTGACCTGGGAACCTCAAATCTTTGGCCCCAAGCAGAACAGTGTTGCTGCAGAAGGCTCTCAGAGCTGGGCAGGCAGCTGCATTGCACTGTGGTGGGAGAGTGCCCTGTCAACCAGCTTCAGAATGAAAGTCACTCCAGCAGCTTTCCCCTGCAGGTGTGGTGCCCTCAGCAGGGCAGGCAGAGCCTGCATTTCCCCCACACCTTGCTGGTTGGTAAGGGAGGTTTCACAGTGAAACACAGACTTTTGGCACATTATGTGCAGGGTCCCAGTCCTCAATCTTCATCTGAAACAGGGAAAGAAAAATCAAGCTGATACATATTTTTTAAAAATAAATTGCAGGTGGATACTTGTTCCAAGGTGCAGGAGAAACTCCCCTGAGATCTGCAGGAGAGTCACAGGCTATGGAGTAGCAGAATACTGGCACAGAAATTACAGGAGCTGATGAAGTAGCACAGGCAGGAAGGGAGGGTGAACAAGGGGCAGGTTTCTCTGTGGTTACTTCAAAAACACAGCTAAAAGCAGGTGTAAGAATATGTAGCAGACAGAAGGTGCTATCCATAATAATGTGCTTTTCAACCAGCTTCAGAAAGGGAAGCTGGAAAGCTGGAATTGACTCCAGGGGAAAATAGAAAAGTAATGTTTGAGGAAAGTACTCCTTAGCTGGGAACTGATGCACATCACAGGATCACAGGATGGTTTGGGTTTGAAGGGACCTTAAAGACCACCTGGTCCAAAGCCCCCAGTCACAGGCAGGGACACCTTCCACTGGACCAGGTTCTTCAAAGCCCAATCAACCTGGCCTTGTACCCCTCGAGGGTGAAGAGTTCACAGCTTCTCAAGACAAACTGTGACAGTGCTTTAACATCCTCAAAACGAAGAATTTCTTCCTAATATCTTATCTAAACCTTCCCTCTGTCCCTTAGAAGACATTCTCTCTTGTCCTATTACTCCATTCCCTTGTCAAAAATCCCTCTCCATCTCTCTTGGAGCACCTTTAGGTACTGGAAAGTGCTATAGGGTCTTCTTGGAGGCCTAATTTTCTCCAGGCTGAAAAACCCCAACACTCTCAGCCGGTCTCTGTAGCTCCAGCCCTCTGACCAGCCCTGTGACCTCCTCTGGACTCACTCCAGCAGGTCCCCACCCTTCCCAGCTGGGGAGCAGGACCCAGCAGTCGGGCGGGGTCTCACCAGAGAGGAGTAGATGGACAGCTACAAATAAAACCCATCACTCTATAATAGGGATATCTCAATTTACAGCTCCAGAAACTTGAAGTTGCATTTCCTCTCTTCCCTATCTCTGCTGGAAGATTCAGGTTTTCACCCAGGCGAGGCTGGATTGTGCTTATCAGCAGCTCGAGGCTTTATGTCTCAGTGCGAGTAGTCAAAGATCTAAATGTAACTTTGTATTTAACTAAGGAGAAAATAAACCAGGGCTGGTATCTGTGAAAATAAAACCTGCCCAGCTGAGATCAGGCAGCAAGAAAGACTGTGATCCTGTTGCCAGCAGAGACAGAGGTGCAGGCTCTGGCAGCAGAAGGGGGCCAGGGAACAAGGCTGGGCTCTGGAGGCACTGGGGTAACAGGCTTGGACCATCCTGGTGTCTGCTGGTGAAGGAATTAGTGCCCTGTGTGTGTGGCATTGCTGTTCAGTGGCACCCAGCAGCTCTGAGCCTTGCCAAGGTGCAGGGACACAGTTCCCACGGTGTGGAGGGAGCATTCCCATGCAGCAGAGCAGGGAACAGAGCCCTGTCCTGGTCAGGGGTCAGCCACCCACCCCCTGCAGATCTGCCTCCAGCCAAAAGGGCTGGATTTCTGTAAAAGTCAGTTGTAATGCATGTGCTTGTGGGCTTACAGGTAACTGAGAGCACAAAGGCAGGACTTCTTACTTCACCTAATAACTGTATTTTTTTTTTCATTCTTGGTGGATTTATGTCTCATATGCTCCTGTCAGTGATGTAGAAACATGTAAGTTCACTTAAAATAATAATGTTCTCTCAAGCAGGTTTCTCAGCATTTAGTTCAGAGAGCACATCATCTCCAAAAGCAGGTAAGTTTGGGAAGTTGAACCCTCAGAAGTTCATTCAAAACAAGTAGTCTCAATCCATTTTCCAGGTTAGCAGACTTAGAAAGACTCAGATTTTTTCCTGCAGCTGTTTGTATAGCCCATGAAATGATTTGTGCATGTCTGTGTCACCAAGCAAATGCTCTGGTGCCTTTTCAGTAACAAATAGTCTGGGATAATGAATCTCCTTTTGCAGTCAGGCAAGCATGTGATGCTGATGCATGTTATAGCATGCTGGAAGAGCCAAACTCTGTCCTGTACAAAACCCAGGAAAAATAAACTGCATCTTTGGGGTTACCTTTCCAAGCTAAACTAAGAAAAATTAATGGATGTAGTTCCATGACCAAGATTTAACATAAAATAGAATTTTTTTTAAAATACCCAGGAGTCTTCAGGCTGATGTGGTATTATGCCTTCGCTGGCCTTAATATTATTTTTTCTGTCTCATTTTAGGTTATTCTCTAGTGTTTATTATTAAATCAAATGCTCACTATTAAAGGGGAGATATTATCCATATGGTTGACGTGCTGCTCAGTATGTTCATAAGTTCTCCAACATTTTGATTAACACTGACAGAAAACCCTTTGAAAACATATGGCCCTATATACATCCTGTCATTTCTAATAATAGGGTACATTCTTCAGTACACTTTCTTAAGAAGATGAATTCAGTCATATTTTAGAAACATGCTAATACTTTGTTAATTAGTCCTTTGAGGTCAGGGGGAAAGAAAAGACTGAATGAAAATAAACTTTTCCTTGAGCAGACACCATGAGCACTGAAGATATTTTGTGCAGCAGAAAAACGTGATATCTATGAGTAATGGTCTCTATATACAGCCAGATTTCTTAAACCAATTAGCTTTTGGCATATTCCTGAAGATATTCATGCTCTGTTTGATATGCCAGACCCTTAAAGCTTTAGCATGTAGACTGATTTGGATGCTCATTTCACTGATTAGGTCAGTGTTTTACTTCTGGTGTTGAATTCCCATATTTATACCAATTGTTTCCCTTTTCTAGCACCTTTGGGATATCATAGGATCTCAGCACTCTTTTCCCTTACACAGACAGGTCTGATACCAAATCTAGTAGAGATATTGTTGACTTAAATTCACTTTGGCTTGTGCAGTAAGATGGCACATTATATGTTAGAATTTACCTCCAGAGACTATTTCCACCACACCTATTCTGCTGGGGTGTTCACCCATTCCTTTCTCCATGATTGTGGAAATTCTCATCTCCATGGCCTCTTTTTAACCATATTTTTCCTCACATAGGTACTTGCACTATCCTCAGACTTCACTAGCTTTGTTTTTGTTCAGAGAGAAGCTGCTCACACACATATGCTTTACTATGATGCTTTAAGATGGGACTGTGCAAGAATTAGTCAGCTAATCTGCTTGAAAACTCTGCAGCACAATAACAAATGTATTTTTAACAGGCGAGATATCAATATTTTGTTTCAGAGATCTCAATATTTTCATACAACTCACACATGTTCAAAACATACCTACTCGAGTTCTTTCCACCCAAAGATGTATCATTACTGTTAATGCAGATGAATAAGGATTCTAAAATTTCAAAACTGTTATTATGATTTCAGCCAGCATCTTACTTTCATTTCTTACTTTCCCCCTTTCCTCCTTGAGTAAAACTCACAGACAAACAATTTGATTCTCAAGAAAAAATTCAAAGAGGACTAGATTTCCCCATCCCCCCTTTTCTTCTCTATCTCCTCCCCCTCTGCTTGCTCCTGCTCTTTTTCCTTTGAGAAAAGTCCCAGTCTGGGCTACATCAGTGAAACATTTCTGGGCAAAGAGCCATGAGTCCTTATGAAAAACTCCATCTCTGTTACTACAGAGAGATTTCTCTGAGCCCATCAAATCTGTCCTTGCCTAGATTCCTCTCAAAAAAAATATCTGGTGAAATTCATGGTGTTTGTTTGTAGAAATAGCCAGGTGTGACTGTGAGATCCTTGGAAGCTGCAAGATGGGGTTATAAACACTCCCACTCCTGAAGGACAGGGAAGCTTTTCAGCTCCTTACCAAGTCTTACTCACACCACAGAGAGCAGCTCTTCCACATCTTGTCTGGTGAAGTCAAGACAAAATAAAACCCATATAAACCTACTGTACTCTTTGTCTACTCTAACGTGCACGGGAACAGTGTTTACATAAATAATGACACCCAACCAAACACCTTCCATGCAATGGAATATCATCTTGCACATGTAATATCCTTTTTGGGACCTAATGGAAAAAAGAATGAAACACCTCTAATGGAAGTCAGCAGGGTCATTCAGAGCTCATCTACAAAAAAAAAGGTAAGGTAAGATCATAAGAAGAGTAGTACAAGAGTACTAGAAGAGGTTGGAAACCTCCAATGCTGATGGAAAATCAAAATAATTACAAAACCCTCAGCAGTCAAAATCATATTTATGGATTTGTTGCCAAAGTTCTGTACACTTTCTGTTAACATCTTTTCCCTGCTGTTCTGAGTTTCAAGAGCAGCACAAGCTTTGTTCAGGCCCTGTCATTCAGACAAAATGTGCCCTGTAATGCTTGGCTTTTCAAAGTATTTTGTACCTGCCTTTTTGGAGCTGCCCCTCCTCCCTGCTTGGCTTTTTCAGACCTTGAGAGACATGAGTTGCCTTCAGAGCAGTAACATACAGCTGCCCTGCAGATAACTACTGCCTGCTATTAAAACTGTGCCTGTGCTATGCTGTTTATCTCACGATACTCCTTAAATTACAATACTGTCATTTCACTTTTTTCCCCTTTGGTTCTACATTATTTAAACTGCTGCACATGATACCGAAAACTTGGAGACTGTTATCAGTTTAGGAAAAGGGTATTAAATGGAAAAGATTAAGATTTTGGCTCGGATCCAGCAAGCACTTAAATGCATGAGTAACTTTACTCCCATGAGTAGTGTCTTTGACGCCAGTGGGCCCAGCCATGCGTGGAGGAGCACATGTTTTTTGTGGGGATGTTGGGGAGAGCAGGATCTGGGGAGCCTGCACGGGTTTGTGTGGATGTTGGGGAGAGCAGGCTCATGTTTGTGTGGATGTTGGGGAGAGCAGGCTCATGTTTGTGTGGATGTTGGGGAGAGCAGGCTCATGTTTGTGTGGATGTTGGGGAGAGCAGGCTCATGTTTGTGTGGATGTTGGGGAGAGCAGGCTCATGTTTGTGTGGGTGTTGGGGAGAGCAGGCTCTGCTGCAAGAGCTTTGGGATCAAAACTCAGTCCCATGTTTAGCTACACATGTGTGCTCAGGTTCATAAGACATGGATGTTCCATATATATTCACTGCACTTTTTCCAAATGTTAGAGCTTTATTGATACATTATTATTTTTTCCCCTCTAAAATAGTTTGTTGGAAATCAAAGAGTCGGGTTTCAGTCTTCCAGTGAAAATGAAACAGTTCAGTGTTTTAACAACGCAGAATACATGTTTTACTGTGAGCCACAGAGCTTGGAATTGCCTAACCAGGTTCTTTTCAGGCTGTCAGAAGAGGCATCATGAGATACCTGACTCAGGATTTCTAAAGCCTGGCCTAACTCAGCACAGCACCCTGTGGGCAGAACATCTGCACCTCGTGCAGGGAAGGGCCCATCCCCAGCCCACGGCATCAGGGGCTGTGCACAATTAGACAGAACTAGGAATGGCCAAAGGCAGGAGGTTGGCCTGACCTGACTGTGTCCCTCCCAGGATGCACTAACAGTGCAGGGCTGTTTGATGTTTGGTCAGTCTTTTTTTAATTTAACTTTTTAGTTCCTACATTGACATTTACTGCTTGTTCATCCACACTCAGAGAGCACAAAGCACTAAACCGATTTTCCTATGGCAATATATATTTCTGAAAGGCATTAGTGTTACATCCAGCTGGCTGGTTCAGGACCAAAATAAAATCAATGTGCATACAAAACTTACTTCTAAGGGTGATGAAGCTCCCTGCTATGTATTGCAGTGCCTAATTTGCCAGATATTTGTTTCCTAGCTATTATTGCCTTGCTGAATATTTTAAATCCATTGTAATCCAATATTCAGGCCAAGTCTAAAATAAACCTTTTCTTTTTTTTTTTTTCTTTTAATCATTTTCTTAAAAGATATTTTTGTCTTCAATCTTCCATTTCAATCTCGGCCTTTTAAAAGGCCATCTTAAACTTTAAAAGCAGCCTTAATTACTAGACATTTTGTCTCCTACTTGGCAACATAATACAAGATGAGGAAACTGGATGCAGAGTCTAATAAATTTGTAGCACCATGCAGAAGAGGCAATAGGATGTTACAGTCAGTTAAAAGTAGGAAACCATTTATGTGAAGGCCCAGAAAGAGGTTATTGTAGCCCATTTTTCGAGTGTAAAAGTAGTAGCTCAGATTTTCTAAAGTTGGCTAAAGGCAGAAGCATATTGACTAATTTTTAAACAGCAGTCAATAGACCTGGTGCTTTATTTTGAAAATAGGATTTTGAAGGATTTAGGGTTTATGTAAATACTTGTCTGGTGAGAGCTGTATGCTTCCATCTGCATCTTTCGAGCAACTGGCTAACTAGTTACCTTTGAAAAAAAAAGGTGGCCTTTTCATTAGCTCACCTGAAGAAAGTAAAGGAATTTAATACAATGTAATTCTCTTGTTGGAGAACACCACTAATTCAATTCCCACAATCCAAATCCTATGTGCAGCTTTAAAAAGCTGAGTGGAACTGGAATTTAATGAGTTATGGCCCATGTCCTGTTTATAGAAAGATTACTTGCTTCCAATGGCAAGGAAAAAAATGATGAATCGTTAAAAAAAAAAAGAAAAAGAAAAAGAAAAAATTTTTGTTTTAACATCTGTAAATAGTGACAAAGATGGAAAGAAATCCTGTGAGAGAGGACTGATGGTAACAAAAAGACCAGCAGTCATGTCTCCCTGCCCTCCTGAAGGGTGCTAACACTTAAGAATGGGGTGGGGGTTGAGATCTGCTGTGTCCCAAATTGCTGTTCCCAGTGTCTTGTTCTGGGAGGAAGATGAAAACAGGGTATTTACAGCTGGAACAAGATTCCCTCCTTAACAACACCTCTTTAGCTACCAAACCTTGCTGTATCTTAAAGGAATTACTGACTTAAAAGAGTTATTAACCTTTTTGCTCTGCTTCACAGTTTTAAAGCATTTCCTTTTCTCAGCCCCCAGGGTGACAGAGAAGTGCCCACGTTGTGTGGTGAGGCCTGGGAAAAAGCCCCGGTGATTGTTTTTTTGGAAAAACATGTAAGGAATTGTAACACATTGTCTTATTCCTTCCACCGAGTTTAGCTGGCTTTAGGGACTTGGGAGTGGATTTAAACAAGGCTTCTAAAATAAATGTTCAGTTTTTAAAACACTAAGGTGTGAGGTCTGCTGGTGGCCATAATCTATTGAGGAGATCGTGACTATCTGCAATACTCTGCTCTGCACCACAGTTTGAAAGGCACTTGTTTTTTTAGGTCAAGAGGTGGTTAGGGAAAACAAGAGGCAGAATTAACTTTATTTATACAGCCAATGTCATCAATACTGGCTGTGCATTGGGCAGTAGAATAATACATCTATCTCACTTTTTTATTTTACAGTTATGGAGTGTCACCACATCATCACACTGGTTTTTTTTTGCTACCCAATATGTACCTTGGTGGTGGGGGTGTCCTCAGCATCTCTGCAAATGTTTTACACATCAGACACATGCACTGCATGTGATCTGCATGTGCCTGTCCCAGCAGTGATGCAGGAATGGCACTGGAATGCCACAATTCCCAGGGGTCTCAAAGGACGTGGCAGAGAGGGATGGGAGGACTCCAGGAAAGGCAGGAGAGGAGGAGCTGCAGAGCCCAGGGGTGCCCACGGTGCTTCCTGCAGAAACCCACTGAGAGATTGGGCATCACTGTGTTTGTAAAGCACTGCCTGTGGGTTTTCCTGCATTATTTATGGCACTGCCCATGGGTTTTCCTGTGTTATTCATGGCACTGCCCATGCGTTTTCCTGCGTTATTTATGGCACTGCCCATGGGTTTTCCTGTGTTATTCATGGCACTGCCCATGTTCCCTGGGGAGCAGGAGGGCAGAGGGGTGCAGGAGCACTCCCACACTCCACTTTGAGCACCTCATTTACTCCTGCTTGGCACTCACGCTGCTTTATCTGATCACTGGGGGGAGATTTGCTGCTCCAAAGGGCAGCTCAAAGCAGCTGCATTAGGTGCTGGAGCTGAACTGCCCCCTGAGTGACAGCTGTCAAGGGATTTGTCACCAACACCACCCAAATACCCCTCATTGAACAGAAAGTCTTCTGGTAGAACAGCTTTAAATGATGGAAGACAAGATTTGATTTGGCTTCTATATTAAGTCCATGATAGTGTTAATCCCATAAAAATATAAAACATCCAGAATTTCTCTTTAATAATTGTAAACACTGCTTCCTTTGTCAACTTTTTGATTTATTGGAACTTATTATAGAGCTAGACTTTATTGTATTTGCTTATGATACCACAGTAATCTTTTCCCAGGCTTTCACTTTATTTTGTTACATTTATCTAGCAAGCCAGATTCACACTCCCACAGTAACCATATGGAGAAAAGCCACAAAAGCTGTTAAGTACATTTAATTACTGTTTTGATGAGCTCATATTTTAATTATGTTTATTGATTCTGTGTGTGTTGAAATAGTTTTAGCATTTCAAGAAAAAAATGGAATCAATATACTGTAATTACTGGGCATTTTATAATTTTTCTGTGTAATTAAAACTTTCATATAATATTTTTAACACTTTTTACTAATCCTTCAGCTGTGATTGGCTGCATTTCCTCTATGTTTAGGTGAGCTTTAATTTTCTTTCTTCCACGATGTGAGGCTAAGTTCAGGACTAAACATCATTTCCATCAAACACTTTCCTTCCCCTTAGACCTTCATAGGAAATAAAACCCAACATGCATATGGTATTTACTAACACACCACCAGTTGTGACACATGGATACATCTTCCACTCGGAGCTGTCATGGTGGTACTTGCTATCATTGTGGAACAGCTTGATGAGCAAGGCAGCCAAGGAGGTTTTCCTCATGTGACTGTCACTGTCCTCTCT
Source organism: Chiroxiphia lanceolata (assembly GCF_009829145.1). NCBI lineage: Eukaryota > Metazoa > Chordata > Aves > Passeriformes > Pipridae > Chiroxiphia > Chiroxiphia lanceolata. The sequence continues at coordinate 730,609 of NC_045644.1, forward strand.
CATTACAGCAGCTGGAATTTTATCTAAAGTGGTAAAACATATTATTTGACTTTTAAAAAATCTATTCAAGCAAAAAAATGATGTAAGTCTGGTGTCAGACTTTTAAATGAAATTTTCTCGTGGATGGATCTGAACTTTTGGATTATTTGAAATGGCAAAGGAGATGTAAATATATGTGGACCTGATCCTCTGGTGATGTAACAGGCAGAAGTCCTTTTGTTTGCATGGAGCATAATTTTTGTTTCATGGTGAAAGAAAATGACTTTGGACACGAAGTTTGGCTGAAAGCAGGTACAGCCCCACGTGTGGGTGGAAGTCAGCAGTGCCAGGACAGGCATTTTTAACAGAGGTGGCTTTCCCCAGGCACAGTGTTTCAATGGCCAAGTGTTTGAGTTTTAAAATTCCAGGATTTCTCACATGGTGAAAATTCCACCCTCAAGGGAGCTCTGGTGTTTGTAGACACGAAATGGTGAGCTTCAGACCTTTCTGCTGTAGCTTGTTCCTGGGTTTTAATTTCAATAGTATTAAAAGCAAGAAGTAGTGTCGTGCCATTGAGTCCTCGAGCTCAGTTTTCGTTTATTTGCACCCTTGCATGTCACACAGACAGCAAAGAAAAAAAAAAAGAAAAAGAGTCAGCTGCTTGTATTTTAAGACTCTGATTGTAGAAGCACAATTTTCAACCTTTCAGGATACTTCTGAATCTCTGACAAAATGCAAGAAGGTTACCTTGTGCTCCTCACAGTCAAACTGGGTTTGTTACATGAAGAGCTTCAATTCTTCAATTATTGTACCCTTGGCTCTCTATTTCTATCTTAAATTACCAAAGAGAAAGAAATATCTTTTCTGTGGAACTCATCTCAGCTTGACCCCAGGCACAGAACATTAGCAGGGCTGGAAACTGGGTGCTGGCTGAGGAGAGAGAAAGGACTTCATCTATTTTAGTGCTGGATATTACCTGAAGGTCAGGAGATTACTGTGAGAAGGGGCAGAATGTGGGACTCTGGTAACAAAAAGAGGTATCACGAGCTGAAAGAGAATATTTATGGGAAAAAAACACGTGATAGCAACAAATGGAGCTACCTGAAAGAAAAGTAGAAAGGATAGATAGGAAGAACACAGAAACAACACATAACTGTCCATCTGGAATGAGATGGGCCACGATTAGAGAAGGTTCCTCTGTCATCCTGACCTGCAGAGAGAAGTCAGTGAAAGAGGAGGGAACAGGGAAATAGGGTGGGGGCACAGGAGGATGGAAGCTGGGGCTGGGGCTGTGGTACCTGTTCCAGTGTTTGCCCAAAGTCAAAGTGAACATTTCCTTTGGTATCAGCAATGTTTCCATCACCTTTTAGACAGACTCGTTTCTGAGTGTATTTATAGGCATTCCCTGTCATACTCTCTGCAGCACAATTCAAAGATATTTGGTTTTACCTTTTTTTCTAGTTTTCTTCTGCCATCATTTAATAATGCAGTTTTCCCTCAACATAAAACCTATGCTGTGTGTTTAAATATGAAAAGCTGATCGAATAGATATACCTGGGGGAAAAAAAAATGGGTGAAGAATTAAGCAATCCTAGTTATTCCCTACCACCATGCAGAACTCTCCATCAAAAGGATATAGGGCCAAGATCCCTTCAAATACACCACTGTTAAACCCAGCTCATTCTCTTGAATTTGGAGAAAATATTTATGATTTCTGCCATGGAAAAGACAGAAGGACTGTTTGGTGCCTGTCTGTTGACTTCTGCAGGAGTGGAGAGGACAGGCAGGAGGGTTTGTCAGGGTAGCATGCCTGATTAATTTAAGCACACATTATTCACTGAATTAAAAGATTTCAAATAATTGAGGTGGTAGTGGTGAAGTGATTGCAAGAACTGTCAGCTACATCAGTTAGAATCAGTGTCAGCCATAACTTTGAATTTCTTGGCTTTAATAGGTGCAACAACACTGGTGTTATTTCAAGATAATTTCTTGTGTTTTTAATATAAAGGATAATAAAAAATACTCCACTTCAGAAAGGCTGCTTTGCTGTCCTGGGCATGTACATGCAAACAGTTTTCAAACAGCTTGTTATTCACCCATTAGGCTGATAAAGTTCCTCCAAAGAGGTTTCTATCTAAGGGATAAATTTATAAACTTCTTTGCAACTCTGTATAATTTACCTGAGAAGCCAAAATGGCTCTTGCAGATATGGTACAACTCCAGACAGCCCTGGACAGAATTTTCAAGAGAGCAGCTACGTATCAGAAAATCTTCTGACTGTTGGTAAATGTGTAAATGCAGCACATATGGCTCTCAGTGTAGTAACTCAGCTGTTTCATTTCTCTCTTTTGCTCAATATTCAGCCCCTCGAGAGTTCCGACCCTGGCTCCAGTTTGGCAGCTTCACACACATAAAAGTCTTGTTCGTGCAAGTTTAGTGAGCCACCAGACAAAAATAAGATTTCTTTTTTATTTTTTTTTTATTTTTTTTTTTTTTTTTTTTTTTTTCTGCACTGCAACTCTAAATCAGAAACCCCACAATTGTTTGTGAGAAACATAATCAACCCCAGCAGCACCCAGGAGGTAAATTTAGGACCTCTCTTTTCTTAACATACCTCCCCCTCTAAGACCTAAGGTCAATTATGACTAATAAGTTTAATAATTTTATCACATCTAATGGCTTTTTCATGGAAACACTGAAGCCAAAGGCTTCAGGAAAATTTTGATGCTTTACAGTACCTTTTAAGACTTGCTGAATAATTTCACACTGTTCCATTTTAAGTATTAGGCATTTAAGTTTTAAGATATTTTTCAAGCACTTCTCGGGCTAGCCTTAATTTCTTGTTCATTATATTTTATTCATTGGTTATTGGTTTTGTAAAAGATTAGGAGTCACAGGCAGTTGCACCTCCTTACTTCTTTAAATAAGAAGCTGAGAGCCCAAACCAAGTGACAACCAGATTCTTTATGTGCTGCTTGCTGAGTGAGTAGTTGCCAGTTGAGAATCATTACTGGGCAGAATCTCTTTTCTTCACTCAGCCTGTCCATAGAAAGTAATTGTGGCAGGTTGCAAAACAAAGCAAAAAACCCCAACCAAGCAGAAAAAGCAAACAAACCAACCCCAGTTATTGACAATTATAGCAAGACTCTGTCAGGGAGACTTCTCTGGATGAATCTGCAAATTTCAAAGGATGAGAAGGAAAGATGTAGCAAAGTCACCAAAGTCATCTTGACATCAGATGCTGCCCCAAACAGGTTCTCACATAGATACTGGCATCACTAAATCTCACAAGGAGTTGTGAGATTCATTTACCACAGCTGTGGTAAACGAAAATTTTCTAGGAAAAAAAAAAGCTTGCAAATGGTGTAAAATTTATTACATCCCACTCTGTCTCCACAACTGTGAGACACCCCCATACCCTGCTCACTGCACCTTTCATGACCGTGAAGGCTCAGCTCTGTACCACCCAAAGTCACCCACAGACACACAGACTCCTTCTCCCCTTCCAGCATTACAACCTTCCAAAAACAGGTTGAGAATGAGGGATGCACAATGTCCTCAGGGCATCTGCCTGGGGGAGTCAGGGACCTCTTTTATTGGCTGCTTCCTGCAGTTCACTGACAATTTTATTTCAGGGTTAAAAAAGAAATCCACGAGAAACCAACATGAGAAATACAGGGCCCAGTTCCTGCCCCGTCAAATTTCACTGCAAATGGAGGAGCACAAGAAATGTGTAAGAGCAGCATAAGTACTGGATTTCATCCTGCTCCATGGGAGATTTATCTCTGTCTGTACGTGCAATGCATCGAAAAATTCATGTACTCAAGGCTACCTTCGAAAGGATAGTGTAAAAGCAAAGGAAAATCCAAACCAAAACCAACTCCTAGGGAAAAAAGTGTTGAACACTTTTGCCATCCATCAGTTAATAGGCTGTCAGCTGCCACAAATAACAATTCCTCTTACCTGGGGGTCACTTTCCTGAGCACCTCTCCTTCCCCCTTTCCCCCAGCCACTCCGAGCAGGTCACTGGGGAAGGGGAAATCAGAGTGTTCCCCATCATAGGGAGAAATCAGAGAGGGTACAAAGTTTCACTTAGCTTTAGATTAGTCTAAATTAAATAGAGTGGCCTGGGGAGGGGTCTCAGCCTGCGGGGCAACCTGATAGTGAAGCTAGAATCACAGTCTATCTATGTTCTAAATTGATGGCAATGAAAATAATACTCCCCAGACACAAAAGTACACTTGTTTTCAGATTAATGCATCCTGAATGTGAGCTTTTCATCTCCTTTCTGAATGAGTTAGCGTGTGCTCGTTTGCTTTGGCCAGAAACTGAACTGCAGATTCATTATTTGGAAACTTATTTGTGCTGAAGTCCATAAGGCCAGTGGCTTGGGAAGATGAAAACAGCTTTCCTCAGGCTCTCATTTTGGGAAAAGCTGGTTGCCCAGGGCTGCCAAATGCATTCCTAACGAACTCCCCCATCTGCATGTTATATTTGGGCTGAAATGGAGACAGCGAATACCTGAAGGCTGCCAGGCCTGATCCAGGGTTCTCCAATAGCTCTTTATGAGGGTAAATGATACATATGAAAAACAATTCCTCCCACTCACTGAGGAGCCCGGGAATGCTGTCATCTTGCACCAGCACTGCATGTTCCCTCTGCTCAGAGAGGAGCATTGCTGGCTGCCATACCTGCCACATCCCACGTTCATATCAATTAATTCTGGAGTGCACTGGCAATTAATGTGTGTAATGGATGATAATTTAACAAATGCTCCAGCTTCATTTTGTGTTTTCTAAACTGCTATTAGTACAGAATTAAATTATTCTTTGATTAATAAAGCAGCACACTTTTTTGTGTGCTTTCAGATATTGCCTTTACAATAGTACAATTCTGCCTTTTTCTCACTTATCTGTGGATAGAAGATGTAAGATAGAAGAAAGTTGTAAAATGCATCTGTCAAGATAAGCTTGAAATTACTGTTCTTTCTGCAACTGGAGAAAAATTACACTAATTTAGATACAGATGTTTTGCTACACTTACCTTCAGTTTAACCTGCAGTTGAATAGAATACTGAAAAAGAAGCATAAATCAAAAGCTGGATTGAAAAGCCAAAACTGCATCATCAGTTCATTCCAAAAGATATATTTTCATACTGTTAAAACATTTTCAGACATTCTGGCAACACCTGACTTTGCAAAGTGTTTCAGTCCTGACAAATGGTGTGTTCTGATCGAGCGTCTCTTGTGCAGGGTCCTTCAACCTTCCTCCAGCCTGGTGTCATTTCACATTTCTCTTTAACAACAGACTATTCAACCTAATTGTAATATGTTTTTTGCTGCTGTTATAACTCTGCACAAACAGCTGTGTCAGCCTCAGCTGACAGAAGCTCCCCAAGCCCATCCAGTATCAGCACTGTTAACTCAGCCCTGCCATCCTTGGCCTTCTTCATTCACATGCCCCGGTCAAACCACCTCCTTTTCCAAGCGTTAGTTCTCCATCTCCCTGCTGGCTGTGCCTGTGCCTGTAACTTCATCCTGGAGAACACTAATTCCATGTGCTGAGAGCAGAAGTAAAGCCCCCTGATGGCTGGTTCAGAGCCCCTGACAGTGGCAGCTGGTTCATCCATCCCAACCTCCCTGAAATCTTCCCTGTGCTCCACGTTGTCCCTGCCAGGGCCATTCCAGGATATCCAAGATTGCTGTATACATCTGCCTGCTATTGCCACGACCAGCTGGGCTTTGAAACACCCTGAAAATGAAAGTGCTACAAAAACCTGACTTGGTGAACTCATGGAGTCCCTCTGACACTTGGCAGAAAGCTGTTGAGTGATCAGCTTTTCCTGTGGTGCTGCAGTGATGATATGCACGGGATAAATTGAACATAAATTGAAGAACCGAGAAAACCCTCTTTCTCAGCTCAGGAATTCCCCCTCAGACAGTGGCATTGCTCTTCAGTCCAGGAAAAACAGTATCTGGGTTTGCATCTACGAAAACCCCAGCTAGCAATAAGAGCATCATGCTGCAGGACAAGGATATAAAGGCACAGTTCCAATTCCTTTACTGGTAAATCACAGAATATCGTATTTTAGGATCACGAATATATGAGCTGGGAATATTTTAAGAGGTTTCTGTAAGTTATTAATCTATTGTGGTTTATTTAGTGATTGCCCTGTACTGTAGGGCACATTTTACAGTTGTCTTGACTACAGACAAATCATGAAAAATAAACAGGGATATTTTTATGCATTCATAAACAGAACAGATCTAAACTTAGCTTAATAAGAGCTGTTTATTCAAGTACTAAAATACTCAGAATGAAATACTTATAACAATCATGTAAAACACTAGAATTCAAGGTTGCCTTGGCACAACTCTGGCAGCTCACTTTTGACTTTTCTCGTGCAGGTAAAACTCACTCTGTTTCCCATCTGTGCCAGTGAAACCCTCTGACCAGAGCACATGATCCCATCCAAACCAAGGCTTTTATGTTAAAGGCAAAATACGTAAATAAACTAAAACTGGTGGAAAAAACCCCCCAACCCAACAAAAGTATCATTTGCAGTGGAATTTGAGCTCTGATTTTGGGAAGATGCATGCAGGTATGTATCTCCTTCTCTTTGTGGGATTTTTGTCTGCATTCCAGCATATGTGCTGGTGAACTGAACAATCTTATCCAGTTAATTTTTTTAAACTTCATTTTAGCAAAGCTTAAAGTTAAAATTAGTCTCACCAATAAAAATGTTGAGATATTTGAATTCATTGCAGCTTTTGAACACTGGTTAAATTTTAAAATCTATGGTGGTTAAATATGAATTATCATTTCACTTATGTATTACTTTTAAAAAATATTACAATATAAAAGAAGTGTTAGAGCTACACAGCCATCCACTAAAGTGAGAATATAAATTCCCCAATCTAATAGTTATTTGGCTGAGCTAATATTGAAACACTTAATAGCATTTAAACAAAAAAATGTTCAAATTTCTTTTAAAAGTAGTACTCTGATCATGAGATTTAAATTATCATATTCATTAGAGGAATCCTGTGCTGGGAGCGAAGCTCTAACATTGTGTTGAACCGAACTGACAGGCAGGAATGTATTTGCCTTAAAGAGAAGAGAGACACTAATGGGGGATATACTGGCACAAGGAAATATCCTTTGTCAGGGCTACTGTATTTTTTTCCCAGAGCAAGGTATCATTTGACTTTCCCCATTTTTTTTTTGTTTTTTTTTCCAAAAAAGACAACATTTTGAAAGAATGAAGTGTGAACCACGACAGGAGCGGGCAGAAAAGGCAGATGTCTTCATTTTCAGTCTAAACAGAAATGAAAACACGCGTGTTTACTTTCAAGCCCGCAGACCAAAGCTTCTAATTGCTCCTACCCGGGAGACAGGGCCCGAATAAAGGGCCATTATGTTTGGCTGGGATCTGCAGTTGCCTTGAACTTGCCCGGGGTTCAGGTGTGGGTATCCCTGTGCCCCCAGCGCCTGCAGGAATGTCCCTCCCTGCACTCCTGCTCATGCATCTGCCTCGTGCAGCCCTTGTAGGGCCCGGCTCCATTTCACCAGCATAACTTCCCTATTCATCAACAATGAGGTTCAAATTGTACTTTCCTTTAACACAACATTAACTCTCAAAGAGCTGGAAATTCAGTATTCTGTTCCCTGAGCTTAGATTCCAAATCAGTCACTGAGAACATTATATGAGCAGTAATCCCATTAAATATATCATCTTGCAAATATCTAAATCCAGTTAATTAACTTGTATTGCAAAAGAACTCCAAGATATAGTTTTCAGTGAGCAAACTTACATTTTAGGTTTCTAATTATATCAGAAATAAGTTTCATATCTCCTTTTCACTCATAAAATTAGAGTAAAATCACCCAAAAATCTATAAGCATTGGCAGAATAGGTGTTATACAGAAATCAAAAAAATCTGAGTGCTCTTTGTTAAACTCTTCTGGAGAGATTATATACAATAGAGGCCCTCTAAATGTTGAAAAAGAGGAACATTGTCTAAGAAATTTGAAAATATTTTCCACTTACTGACTAAACAGGAACAAATGACTGGACAGGTAATAACTGAGGTCATTTTGGGGTTCATGGTGAATGCAGTATTACGATTCCTGCACTTGGAAATCAGTTTACTGAAGGCTAGAACTGGTGAGAGCATAAGATACATATTAGAAAAAAATTTTCTTTGTACTCCAACGTAATTAAAAAAATGGATAAAAAGAGATTTTTCAGGAGATATGGACTAAGATGTTTTACCATGCCTTAAGTTAAGGGTGAGGCACTCTTCCAGTGAGGATGTATTTAAAGTAAACTGCAACTTTATTTCATCATGTGATTTCACTTCACAAACAAATATTAAAACAAAATCAACAAAAGACCAGCTCAGGCTGTCTCAGGGTGCTGCTCATCTCTCAAAGTACTCACCTACAATTTCCCCTCCTTTCCCAAGGGTGGCATTGCCTCACTAAGTCCCCAGGACAGTTGTTTTATTCCAGAGCAGGATCAAGGTCCATCACTAGAAAGCAGTGAGGAGGGAGCAGAAGGGGCCAAGCAAACCTGGCTGTGTCACAGAGCAGGATCCTGCCCAGGGATCAGGCAGGGATAAATGAATGCTGTATTTTCAGGGTTACCCACAACAACTGCTTTGCTTCCAAAAAGAACAGTAGTTGATAAGTGAAAAGATTTTCAAGTGCTTTAAAATAATTGAGCACCACTCCAAGTTTAAAAAGAAAAATTGATTCTAAAAGGTCTTCTTAAAGACTGTATTGGCTTATACCATACAAAAAACAAGTGATGTGACACGAGCATGTCACCTTGTGGTCCTTTACAAAGGCCTGTGTTGAACTGTGAAGCTCAGCTGGAAATGTGCATCTGCCCAAGGTTTTGGTGCAAGAGAGGACAGAGGTTAAGTCAGACCCAGTGAAAGGGTGAGTTAGACCCAGCTAACAGCTGATCCACAGTATTCCATGTGCTAACCAGCCATTCCCCCCTCCACCCTGCCCCAAAGGCTGCTCAGTGTAGGGTTACACTGGACACTGTCTCTCATGGTAAAAGAACAGGGATTTTATTGCCCCTGATATTTCTGACTGCAGTGTGTTCTGTCCCACTGCACTGCCTCGTGCTGCTCAGAGACCTGCTGGCCATCAACACTCCTGTGCCAGTCCAAAGGAGTGAGCTCTGGCACCCCTGCATGACCCCAGGCCTTTGCCAATGCTGTTGTTTTCCCTAAGAGTGGAGGGATCATTCCTATGGACAGACCAGCTTATGGAGTTGAAAAGGATGTGTAGCTGCACCCTCATAGGAAACCCCCAAGGTTGGCACGAGCAAGACAGGACCTGTGAGCTCTGCAGGCTCAGAAAATCTTCTCAGCAATGGCAGTGACAGATCCAGCTGCCTCCCTTGCTCACTGGAACTGTTCCTCATCATGTTAAAGGCTGGAGCAAGTTTACTGGCTTCTTTTCTTTTAACATCCTGTGAAAAGGTCTCTTTTCTGCACATGCCATGTAGGGCTGCAGCATCACTTAGAGCAGTACTACTCTGTGACCATACACGAAGTCACACGTGATTTTAGACAGAACTCCCACCAGTTTCAGGCATAAAGGACTGGGCTCTCTGTTTCCAAATTGTGGATAAGGGCAAAGATTAAAAACATGGGGCAGAAGGGATAAATCCTGCTGTCTTTTTAAAAGACTGACCACCACAGACAATATATTTGCCTATTAAAGTAGAAGAGAGAATATGTTAGAAACAAATCAGCCACAGTATGTGGTTTGGTGTTTTATTAATTGAATTCTGCCCATATTAGCAAGTGTTACTACTTTTTTCCTTCAAATTATGCCAATTATGACTTCTCTTATGAAAATAATGATTCATGTTTTAGATTGAGTTCTGCGAACATGAAACAAAAGCAGTATGGAGTAAAACTGAAAAGAATTTTGAATTATTTCCCTCCTGTTTATCAGTACTTCAGGTCAGAGTCCACTCACCAATTATCCAAATGGCACTCGGTCTCAAAGGAGCTAATAACTACTTAGTCATCAAAGAAAAGCTTTTGGGCTTCACAAAACCTCCCCAGCCACATCCTCACTTGGAACTGCCATGAGCTGTATCGTGGGACTGCAGCACAAAAAAGCCAGTCCTTCAAAATACAGAGATACACGGATAGTGCTTCCCCCCCACTTTGGGGAAATGTATCTCCCCTCCTAGCTGCCCATTCTCCTTTTGCCTGTAGGTGTTTGCTGTTGTGGTTTCTGTTAGTCTGACCCGCTGGCCTTGCTCAGTTCCTTCCACTGAATGACTGTCACTTCATCCCAACATTCAAGCCTTGGGCATGATTCAGAGCTCCAAGTCTCCTTCCTCCATGTGTCTCCCCTTTTCTTTGGTGATGGGCTTCTAATTCTGGGTCTTCAGTGCACAGCTCCATTTTGTGCCCCTGGCTGGGACACCCCCCCAGAGTCAGATGCTCCTGGGGGCAGAGCTCCTGCTTCGTGCTCTAGTAAATCTGTACACCTGGAACCCAGAAGGTTCAAGTCCCCTGCCCCTGAAACCATGAAGATGACATGATTTTTTTCCATACTGCCAGAACAGGCCATGGTCCCACTGTCTGCTCCTGAAGAACAAAATGTGAACTAAAGTCCACCCAGGACAGTAAATCCGCTGTTTGGCTGGACAGAGCAAGGCAATGGTGCTCCCCTCCAGGTCAGTGTTAGACAGGGGTGCTGAGTCACCTTGGACCTGTGAGCCAATGTCTAGGACTGTTCAGGCACTACATAGGAGGCTTCTTAGGAGAACATCTAATAAGACACAGTTTTTAGACCTCAGGCTGTAGCTGCAGACATGCTGGTGATTTTGCATCCATTTCAGATACAGGACTTGAATGTCCAGTCCTCCAACACAGTCTTGAGGTTGTGTAATAGCATCATCTGCAGCTTGCAAGTAATAAAACTAATGCAAGTATTTTTCACTTCACAGATTAAACAGCTGCTTCTTGAGCTGAAGGTGACCTTGAGCAGCACTGTTGTCTGCAGCCCAGTGCCTTATCTGCACTTGGCTCCTTTTCAGTGCTTTGGACAACAACTTAATGCCACAAACTTCACCTCACGTTTTCCACTCAGACGTGACAATTAGATCAACAATAAAGCACATTTCCTTTCCCTTTTGGCTACCTTGAGAAACACACATCATCCTTTCTTCATCTCTGGCCTCTGGCAAGAAGGCACAGTGGCCAGGTAATTTACTCTTCAATATTGGTTACTATTTAAATTAATAAAAAACAAAAACAAACTCTTGTGATTTTTCCTGAAACCTAAGAGATATTATGACTTGACTGCAACCCAAAATGTATTCTTTTAGCTTGCCTAAATATTCAGCTTTATTTCCAGTGAAAGGGTTAATACCTGTATTTTACCCTTTTTGGATCACATTGTTGAAAGAAGGAAAGCTTCATGCACCACGGGAACCTGCACTAGTACCCTAATGACAGTATAATTAGAAGTATCATTGTGGTAATGATTCTTTTCATCTGGCAAGAGGCCTTAACAAAAAGATCTCTTATTCAGCAAGCTTCACCTGCCCATTCTCTTCCCTCTGCAATACTCCTTTTCTAGGTCAGCATCAGAAGTTAATACTGGGTGTTTGACAAGGCTTCAGACTTTGTGCTCATCAAACTAATTAAAGAGAAACACATCCAAAGCCTGGTGAATTATTTTACTTTTTCAAAATGCTGCCCATTCATGTTGTTTAAAGATTTACCTGGCTCAGTGGGTTTGATTAATGCAAAGGACAATGGGGCTCTTGTCAGTGGAACCTGCAGTCACTTGGTTCAGGGTCAGCAGGTTGAGCCAGAGGCCTCCATGTCTATATTTAGTCCCTCTCTACTTTAAAAATCTAAAGGATTGAAACGTTCCTGATTTTATCAGTATGCCACAGGGTGGAGGAAAAGACGAGAACTGTCTTGATCTCCAGCTTCATTCAGCTCTTTTTTCGGTTTGTTCAAGTTAAATAGCACACAGCAGATCCCCCATGGTTGTCCTGGATGTGGGTAGGTAGGTTGGCTTTATGATAACACTGAAACCAAGTCTAGATGTGGGGTATGGACTTCAAGTAAGCTTAAAATGTAATATCTTCTAACTTGCTACTGGGGAAGATTTACACTAATGTAGACATTTGCATAAACTCTGAAAGGACAAAAAAGCCCCATAAATGGAGGGATATGATGCATATGAAATACCAGTGAGCTTATAAAATAATCATAAATGCCTTGATCCTGCAAGCATTCTGGCACACAATTAGCCATACTATCACAAATACTCTTATTATTCCATCGGAGCTTTGATTGTGCCATAAATTAGAAACAAGGTGAAAAAATCACATTCATATAATTCCAGAAAAAGCAATAAAGTAGTTTTCTGCCCAAAGTCAGTGTTGTCCCTTTGTTTCAACAGAAGCATGCAAAGTGTACATGACTTGCTGCCCTTGGACTGCTCCTCTGTGTCCCCCCTCCCTGTTTGCTGCTGGCTGTGCTGGGCAGGGCTGAGGGTTGTCTCCCTCTGTTCCCCACCTGCCTGCAGGACAGGAGGCTGCTGAGAGCTGTTGCCTCCTTGTGACACAGGCAGCCAGCAGGAAAGTACCCAGCAGGGATTATAATCTGCCCTCTAGTGCTTCCTACAGTTAACATTTGGCAACATTTAACGTTATTTATGCATTCCATAATTACACGTTCATTACATAATTATTTCATTATGCAACAGTGGCTGTGCCCATGCTTTACACCTTTCCAAGAGGTTCTTGGATATAATCAATGGACTGAGCATCCAGCAGATTGCTGATAATTATGGGTTGTGATCATTAATAACTCCTTCTACTGATATGTTTATAGCCAGATCAGGCACAAATCATGCCTGTCCTGGGCCAGCTTCTGTTGCTCCAAGCCATCTGCAGGCACAGAGATTGTGCAAAACAGCCATCCAGTTGCTTCACCCCAGTGCCTGGGGCCAGTGTTTTCAGCTGTGTGAGCTATTGAGCAATAATGCCCAGCTCCTCTCCTGTGAGGCTGAGTAAGATTTCCTGACTGATTTAATAGCCACAGAAGCAGGGCTGAAACACAGCTTTGGCCAAAGGGACAGCATGAGAACAAAGATGTTTGGAGTTTGGAGGGGAGGGCATGGTCCCTAATACTTAGTCTTGTGATTGGTAAAAGGCTTTGTTCTGTGTTACTGTACCTTGCTTTTGAGACAGTCCTTGAGGTTCTTTATCGAGAATTCATTGCATCATGCCCGAATAACTCAGCAGTGCATCATGGCAGAGCTCTGCTGCCTCATAACAAGCTCTGTTTCGGGAATCTGGAAGGGCTTCCCAGATCAGCTGCCCCAAATGCCAAGCCTTCTGCAGAGAAGGCACCACAATCCTGCTGTGATCCTGCTCATTCAGCTGGGCAAAACCACGAGCCAGGGTGTCATGAGAGCCTTGGTCCCTCGTTCTGTCTGTGATGTGCAGAAATGGAAGGACAAGTCCTACAAGGACTGGCTGTGCCTCCAGGAGTGCTGGGGCACAACTGGAAGGAAGATATGCCCCTCTCCCTGAACCCAGATATGTTGTGTGCTTCATGTTCCACCTCCCCAGGTCAGACAGGCTGCAGTGGCTGTCAGCACAGCTGTGCAAACCCACCCTCATTCAACAGGCACTTGAGTCCTGCCAATAAAACACTTCTGGGCTCGATCATTTTATCTGCCCTGTCATCTGGGAAATGCTTTTGGAGAAAGGGACATTTACTGAACTGTCTTTTATCACACAAGTATTTCTACCAAAGAAAGATTTCCAGGATTCAACTCTGTGTTTTTAAAATGCAAAATTCAAAGAAGTTTTATTGCCAGACATTCACTTCTCAATAATTATGTCTTAATTGTTCTGCAAGTGTGTGTTAAAATTTGTCATACACTGGAGTAATTAGCATAGAAAAAAATCCACCTTCCTTCTGCTTCATAAATTGAGAAGTTGTATTCTAAATGCTGCTTTTTAAATGTAGTCATGCTCTGGAATTCTCCCTAGATTTTTAAATAGGTAAATACTACAATGGCATGTTTGCAAGGGAAAAAAAATGAACAGAAAAGAAAAGAGAAGATTAAAGAGAGATGAGATTGCTGGGGGAAAGAAAAGTGTCATCTTTTCCACATAGCAAGTTAGATAGCAAATATAGTCACCTAAGGAAAAGGAGATCAGACACTGAACTCAATTTTTATTGTATTATATTTGAAATACCACTTCATTCCCATGAGAGAATTTCATGCAATCTTTCACACTGTACTTCTGCAAGAGCCATTTGCAACCATGCTGCCTATGGCTTTTCAAGACCTAAATTTCCAGTATAGGAAGGTGAATTTTTTCAGTGTGTCATCAGTCATAGTGCACCCACCCACTGAAGCCTGAACATTTCCTGCAGCAGCTTTGAGGTAAAGATTTCCTGATACCTGCAAGCCCTGTAAGAATAATATTGTTTACAAATGAGAAATTCTGGTGCCTGATATTCCAGGCAGCACTAGGTGTTAGATCTTCCTTCTCAACGTAGTTACGTGTTTCCAGGTGCTAGATTTTTCATTATTTAAGAGCAGGTAGAAAAACCAGACAATAGGTATTCATAAAATGTCAGACATTCTCCAAAGGGCTGTTGGAGTTAATACAGGCCATAAAGCTCTCACTTTTATTAGGTCTGAAAATGATAGTTATTTGAAGGAAATTATGTCACTGGTTAAAATATTTTACCAGAAGAAACTGCTTAACACCATATCTTTAAACCACCAAGAAAGAACTCCAGTTTCCACTACATTACAGCCTTCTGACAGCTCCTGTTAGTGTTGCAAAGCAATACAGGTGAAATAAGGAATAATCTTCCTATCCTGGGTCAAGAGTACCAAGGCCATCAACACTGTTTTTGCTCAGGACATATTCCAGATGATTTTTTCTGAGTCTGCTTGAGTGTTAGCCATACTGCTGGCCCTCTGTGTGAAATCCTTTGCAACCCTCCATCTGCACCATGAATACCTGGGAGCACACGAGTTCAACGAGGGTCAGCTGAAGGCCAGCTCACTTCCAAAACACATGGATAGCTGGGTGCAGGCAGAAAATCAGTTTAAGAGCAGAATTTAGAGGTAAAAGGCAATATGAAAGAGCTCCTGGCACTGCCCTGCAGCTGGAACTGTGCCTGAGATGTTGCTGCTGCCCTGCAGCCCCAGCACACCCTGGCCATGTGCTCACCCAGCAGAGCTCAGGGGCTGCTGTGCCCAGGGTATGGCAAACACACACTGCACAGGGGCTCTCCTCATTTCCTTGCTCAGCCCCACGTGGCACTGGAGCAGCCAGTTTGCTCAGCTGGGACAGGTCCATGGAACCAGCCCCGGGCACCTCCCCACTGCCCATCCCAGCCAGGGGTGGCTGGAGAGGGGAAGGGCCAAGAGGCAGGAGGAGGGTGCACATGAAAGGGGACTCAGGTCAAACCAACAGCAAGGAGCAGGGAAGCAGAAGCCATGTAAAATATGTTCCTGCTGGTGGTGAGGTGTGGATACAAAACCAGAATCAAACACCTGGGTTTGGATGCAGAAAGAGTTCCAGCTCCTGCCAGAATTTTGGGTCTGTGACAAACACTTGCAGAGTGTATTTGTTTGAAGTGTTTGGATCAAAGTCAGTGCTTAAACCATGCTGTCACTTATACCTTCACAAAATTCCCAAGATACAGAAAAACCCAAATGGCTGGAGCAAGAGGAAGAGAAGTAATTCTCTGAAATAGCTGAAAACTATGGCTGTACTTCAGGATTTCACACTGACATAAATAGATAGTAAATTATCTGTATAGCTTTACAACATTACCAAGAGCTGTTCACCTCTTGGTGAAGGATTCTTGATATTAGTACACTTACATTTTAAAATAGTATAGACAAATAAAAGTATCCCATTGCTATCCATGTTTCTGACCTCCCAGAATAGGGTCAGAAATCAGGAACACCGCATAGGATATTAGCTAATTAAGAGCTGGAAGGGACATTTATTCTGTATAGTACATATTTTCTGAGCAGGGGGAATCAAACAGAATCTCTTTGTCTGTTATTATAAAATACTCTGAATTAGGAAATAAATTCTGCAGCAGGGAATCTTTTCTGGCATGCCTGTTAAAGTGCACCATCAAAATTGGTGGTGGCACGCTGGCTGTGGTACAGCTGAGGCTTTGCCTTTGTGACTTTTGCTGGTTCCTTCAATACAGCCATTCTGAAGGCCCCAGATGTTCAGTCTAACAACTCACAGGCTTATTTGTGTTCCAAGCCCCTCACTCTCCAGCATGGCTGTGCTCACTCCTGCAATGACAAAGTAGGTATTTCTTTCAATAACATTCACTTGTCATTAGAAAAATATCCTAATTATGGATTCAGAAGTGACAGATTGTGAGATTCAGTTTGCAAAGATGATGTCACTGGTGGGGAATTGGTGGGTAACCTGCAATTACCTCTTTGAATAAAGACATCAGTGTTGTATCTGGAGAAATAATGGCTAATGATATGTCTTCCAAAAGGAAATAGCGTTATTAATTACCTTACTGTGAACACACCACTTATTGACAGCTTTGAAGGCCATTCATCCAATTAAGTATAATGACTAAAAGCTTCATTTGGCCTTCATGGTTATACAGATGGGCTAAGAACAGAGAGCAAGATTCTGATTTCATTTATAACCTTCATAAATATTCAGAGAAAGTCACAAACACCCCTGGAGCTCCCCTGGTTTCTATTGCTGTGATTAGAGTCAGACTGTGGCAGGTAACGATGGTATAGAAAGCACTGTAAATTGATACCTCTAATACCTTGAAGACTTATTGTTGTGCAATAATACAATCTGTCATCTCTTCTGATTGTTACTAAGCACTTTGCTTCCAAGCACTTTCCTATCAACATTTAGGGGGTTTTCCTTTCCCCAGCTATCATCCAGGCCTGCATACATTTCAGTGGCAGATGATTTAGTTGCAACCACTGCCCTAATTTAGTTCTTAGTGACACAGCTAATTTTTGCAATATTTTGCAGTTTCCACATTTTCTTCTCCCTCAGAATAATCTAACAATCATCCTAAAAATCATTCATTCCTATGATACTTCCCCTCAGTTTTATGGATTTGCTTCTGATTGTGTTCACACACTGCTGTTGAGAATAATGCAACTGAAGCCAACAGAATTTCTCTGGAGAACAGACTCTGGCCTCAGGTATAAAGGATCATTTTTATGGACCCATCTAGGCATCTCCAGAGCCCTCATTAACATGCCATTTTGCTGATTAATTATTTTAATGGGTGGTAAGACAAATCCTTGTGCACAGGACAACTCAGATAGATGTCTCTGAGATAACTGTGTGGCTTTTAACAGTGCTTCTGCCATCGCTGGCTTTTATCTCTGAACAGCAACAGGTTGCTAATGATATGTAGTTATCGTTTTCACATTTTGGAACATCAAAAATGCTGACAGACTGAGGTGGCAACAGTTTGTAAGCGCTCAGGTAGAACATCAAAGACCTTACTGAAGGTTTAGCACACACCAGGGGTAGCAACAGTTTTAGATCTACCTGTGCCAGGGGTCTAATCGCTCCGAGATCTGACACTGGGGCTCGTATGACATCCCAGAAATGCTTTTTTTGTTAAATGGAAAGCAACATTACAGCCAAATGGCAAAGTGTCTGCAAGTGCTTTGTTTCTGTGCAATGCTGAAGAGCCAAGAAACTCCAGCCTTGTAACAGCTGACATTGTGGAATAGCTTAATGCTGCCAACAGGTCTTGGGAGAATGCAGAATTATATGTAAATATATCAAGTAAATGTTTCTAAGTGATAGGTCTTCACCTTGTGCAAACAAGTTGCAACAGCAGCATTTATCAAAAAGGTGCCTGATGCAGAGGAGTCAGATTGATTGTTTATGCAGAGGCTTTCAGTCTGCATTGCAATGAGTGCAGGCACAGAGCAAAAATGTTTCTAGAAAGCACCTCCTTCGTGGGAATGACTGAGAATGAAGGAAATATGGTGGCAGCAATTTGAAGCACGATTTTAATGCCTTCTGCCACTTTGCATTGCCTGTGTTCATAACACTTGGGTGTATTCAGGGTTGACACAAAAAAGGGAGAGGAGCTGTTACTGAGCAGGTCAGAAATACAACCAATTTGTAGATGAGCCTCCCACACCTGTGGAGGTACCAAGCTGTGGAAAAACACACTCCAGCCTGAGGATGCCTGGAAACCCATCAACCCAGGGACAAATTTACTGGTTTGAATGTGAAGCAAGTAAATATTAATCTATTTTTCTTGTTACCTTTTTCTATTACTAAGGTCTCTTACCATGGCAGACAATGCTAAGGATTGGCCTCCTTTGCTTTTCCTGGCTGTTCTTCAGAAACTACACCTGGCCCCACAGCTTCTAAGGCAGGGTAGCCATTTCTGCTACTAAGAAAGTGGGATGTGGGGATAATGAAAATACAAATAAACAAAAGTGGAGCAGGTGGAGCCAAGGGAGACCCTGGACTTTGTGCTTTGGGGCTGTGCAGTGGTGCAGGGTTGGTTCCACAGCAGGGCTTTGCAACCTGGCCAGTCTGGATGGAGATTCAGGCTCAGCTGTGGCACTGGAACTCAGGGTTTATTTGTTTGAGACATCCTAACTTATGAAAGCAGGAGTGAAAGTCCACCCTGAAACATTCTGTGTTGCTTTGAAAGTCATGCAGCACCAGGGCTGTCAATGACTGCAGGGCCATCACACCCTGTGCAAACATCAGGGCAGCACAGGGACTGCAGGAGGTGGGGAGACACCTTCCAACCCCCTGTGCATCCCTAAAATGGGTCTGACACACCAAAACCAGACAAGGACAAACAAGGCACGTCCTTCCCTCAGGGTTCCAGCTGGCTGGCACTGAGAGCTGAAAAATGAGTCTCATCAGCATGACTGGCCCCCCATGGCAAACAGAGGTGTCACAGCCTCTCCATGTGCTGTCCTGCTGCCCCCAACCCTTTCCAGTCCAGGACATCAGAGGGAACTGGGGAAGGCAGCAATGACACAGTTACTCCAATACTTTGCCTCCTCAGTCACACACTTCCCTGATTCTCTGTTAAGCCCATAGGAAAACAAAGCCAATCACCCCATTCCTCATATCAAATATCACTGGATGGCAAAGCTCACACTGGAACTGTCATGAGCTGGGAGATGCAAGTTCTGAGCATCCCAGTGAAAACATGGAGAGGACAATGTCACTGTGCTTCACAACACGGGCCGTAAGCAAAACCATCTTTTGATCCTGCAGTTGGTTACGTGTCAGTAACTGCACAGAATGAGGAAAAAGGATTCAAAGGCCTCATAAAATCATCAGGGGAACTGTTTTAAATTGATCATGTCATTAAAAAAAAAAATCAAAACTTATTTCCAAGAAATAAACAAAAAATGTTTTCCAATAAAGCATTTAATTATGACAGTAAACATGATGAGTAGAATAAAAGAACATTGCCAATGAAAATCTAATTTCTCTATAGTGTCTTAATTCAGGACCTTATTTTCCAAGCCTGTTTAATAGCAAAATAGCAGCATCAATTTCGTAAGTACTTTTTTTTGTTACCAAAGGTACTCATAAATACAAGCTTTTTCAAGAGTGGAACTTAAGTCAGCAAATACCTGATAAAATTTAGGGCTGTCTCCACAGCACAAAAAGAAGAGTGTAAAGCTTTCTGCCTTCCAAGTCCACAATATTAAGACAAGGTTTATATAGGCTTTCAATTTCTTAAACCAAGTCACTTCATAGTGCCTTTGTAGCAAAAAAGGATGGATTTGAAGAAAATATTGGAAGTGCCAAAGTGAATGAAGAGAAAATAACTGATAACAGCAATGCTGCCAACCAAAAATTACTCAACTCATTCCCTATGCACAAAGACCACCATAAAAAAAATAAAGATACAAGCAAAGCACAGCAGAAAGAGTCACATTTCCTGATATACCTGTGCCTGGCATATCACACACCTGTGATACAAACACCTGCCTTACATTCAGTTGCACATTCCCTACTGGGCACAGTAATACTGTTAATGTCCTATTCACTCTGGGTACCATGAAGCAATTGGTGGCTGACAATGTTTTAGGAAGTCTAATGCAATACTTGCACTCCCATAATTTACACGAGTGGCCAGGCTATTTATTTATCATCCATGGCAGGTGTTAAAGCGTGGCTGAAACAATAGTGTGGAAAATATATCCCAGTAAATTATCTCTACTGCATCATTGAGACAGAAATGAAAATGAAAAAAGAGGTAAAAAATTAAAAAAAATTGTCAGGAGCACATTAAAAATAAAATAAAATCTGTGTTCTGTTTAATGTTCTTGCCATGGGAAAATCTCCCAGTGGAGTCAATGAGAGATTATCTTGGGCAGGGAGTACTGAGCTGGCCTTAACACATTAAAAGATAAATCATATATAGCTGATGCAAGTCAGGGGGGAAAAAGTGTTACGGGAAATGTTTATCTTTTCCAAATCTTTCTGGAGGGCAGTGTAAAAGAAGTTGATGTGATTGAAGCATAATGTCTTTACTTGCCAGGGGAAATACAGGATGTCAGGAGGCTGATTAACCTGCCTTCACAGTACGAGCATGTGGCCCTAAATTTGTATCATATTAGCTTTCTATCTTCTGAAGTTGTCCAACTGCAAAGGCACAGGGAAACTCAGAAGGTGTGTTCACTGCAGGTAGAGAGTCAGATGGGAGCTGGGGGCCACATTCAAAGCCAGAGCTCTTCTGAACTTTTTGCAATATGAGGAGGGTCAGCTCCAAGAATATAGTTTAGATCCCTGTTTAGCTATAGGTAACTGAGTCCAAAGTGTGACCCCTTCAGCCAGAGGAACTACACAGCAATACTGCTTTTGTCAGCGTTGCTTGAGCTTGCATTGAATGTCTTGATGTGAAGAACACAATCTGATCTAAAGCTTATCTATTTATAATATGCACTCTATGAACTGTGTGTATAATTTTTTTATGATCCAGGATAAATAACTATTTTTCTGTGGCCTCCTGCAGCTCTGTAACTAACACTTTTCCTTGATTTACAAAACAAAGTGCTCACCCCTGGTTGTTAGGGCTTTCTATTTCGGGCTGGGGCAGCACTCCTGGAATGCAGCAGAGCACGACTGGGTGCTGCACCTCCACTCCAAGCAGGGAAGAGTCTCCCAGGAGCAGCACCCAGAGGTTTGAGGAGGGCCTGACAAAGCTCATCGCTCCGGCACAAAGCACCGCGGGCAGATATGTGCCTGCCAGCTCATGCCTCTAAAGACTGTAAGAACAGGCTGTTCCAGAGCATATATCATGAGATCCCCAACCTTACTGACACCTCGATGCCTGTTGGAACACCAATGAACAGCATCATTACTCTTAAATTTGTTAATAAGGTTGCTTACTCTCGTGTGACTTGTGTAAGATTATCCACCTGCATTAGACTGAGCCTATAATTTCTCCCAGTGCCAGCAGAAAATAGCCTTATGGTAAAATTATATCAAATTATGGATTTAGAAATGTTAAGAATATAAGTTTATAAAGTCAAGTGTTTCAAAGCTGAAAAATAACAAAATTAGGGTTGCCTTATTATTCTCCTCTGATTTTTTCCAGAGGATGTACTGTGCTCACATTAAGAGCTGAAATTATACCTCTTGTTCTTGCCCTGCCCTTCTCTGTTGGCAGGAGGAGATGAGCTTTAAAGACTCATTTCTCAGAGACATTTACAGGCCCTCAACTGTCTCACTATGTTTCTTACTTGTTAACTATTTTACAACCTCCAAGCCAGAAGAACTGGTGCCAGTGCCTCAGCAGAGGATGTGGAAGCTCAGAGCCCATGGTCAGTTTGGACTGATGGATGAACAAAGAAGAGATTTTGCAGGACAAGGAAACGTGTGATGTGTAACTGAAGACTCTGTCACACTGGGAGAGGAGGACTCTCCAGGCAGGTGACTCAGACTGTGGAGCACATTTGGGGTGTTTTTCCCTTCTCCCAGTCCACGTGGCTGTAACCACTCCAAGACAGCTGTCAGTGTCCCCACAGGCTTCTCTGCCCTGTTGGACCTGCAGATTTTTCCCACACCTATTTGTAAATAGCTGCTTGGTCACCCCAGTGGGTCCTAATTAAGCCTTTTAGAGTTCTCCATTGCAGAGTCCCTGTGATCTGTCGTGGAAGGGATAACTTACAAACAAACCTGATCCTCTTCACAGGGATCACCCAGAACAGAACAGCAGGGCCAGAGGATGATTTGCTAATTATGTCCCCAGCCTGAAAGACAGTGGCTTTGGTTCAGTTCCCTTCCTCATTACAGCTTTCTGCAGGATTTGTGGCAAATGGCCAAAGCCATCACCTGCCAAAGGATGCAAGCACAAAAAGGAATGAACAGAGTGAAATGCAGGCACTCAGGTACAGCACTGTGACTCCTCAGGTCACATATGCACTTATATTTTCAACAGCAAAACTCCCTCAAAGCCTATAGCCCAGCCCCACCACCCTCTGAGGGTTCAGTGCCCAGCTCTAACATTATCCTAAACATGGGTGGCATTGCCTCCAGCACTGAGCATCCACCAGCAGCTCCTGCAGCTTTATGGTATCAAACACCATCATCACTGCACTAGAGAGCTGAGATTGTGCCTCCTGCCTTCACCAGCCCTGTCCTTTGTGTGCTTTCTGCAGTGCTGGCAAAGCTTCAGCCACACTAGTGGACTGTCCTCGTGCCCAGCACTGTGACAGCCAGTGGCAAAAGCATCTTCCTGGGGAGCAGATGGTTTGGACCCCAACACAGTCACGCAGAACAGGACAGAGAACCTGAATTTCCTATAGCTTGGTCAAGGCCTCTAACCACTCATGTGCTTTTTATCCTCCTCACATTCCTCTTTTCCTTCATTAAAATAAAATTTAAAAAAGGCCAGTATCACTTCCATTTTTAAAAGGAACTACAGAAGCATTTTAATTACAGAGAAGAGTCTAGCTGAGTGGAGTCTACACAATACTTTGTCCCAATAAATTAAAATACCATCTTAAATATTTCCTCCTGTCCTTAAATTCACTTGCATCAGTGTATGGTCTGCAGTGTACTGCAAAAAAACTTTTCCACGTATGTCAGTGAGTGTAAAAAACTCTATAACCACATATGAAGTGTGTGGCAACACTAAAGTGGATCTAGAGAAACAGAAGTGGTGTAATTTTCATGCTACAGACTGCATTTATGTCACTGGATTATCAAAACCTTTATTCCCTTTGCTGTAACAAAGGCTCCACAATTGCAGTGCACCCATGGGACCACTGTTTACAAGATTCATTCAGAGATGCATCAACACTTTGAGTCCTGCTACAGGAGAACATTGTAGAACATTCACAGTCCATAAACCCTCACAGAACAACTGCCAAGCCCTACAACATCTTGCTTTCAGAAGAACAATTCCCTCCTTTGTACATCAAACAGCAATTTTCTCAACTGCAGTAATTTTGTATGTGATGATAAATTCGGATGGAAATCTGCCCAACACTTTCTCAGGAAATGTAATGCAAAGAACCTCTCTGAACTTACTGGTGTGCCTTTCCCAATATTCATGTATTATTTAAATACTTAAACAGACTTTCATTTCTTTGGAAAAACTGGGTACCTGTGTGCTCTTGACACTTGCACAGGTCTTTCTCTCCCAGGATTAGTCTCACTGTAGTTTGCAGGATTTACCATGACCACTTATAATCACTGGTTGAAAAATTGACAGGCTGAGGGATTTTTCCCAAGAAAAGCACTTTCTAGGGCTTAAGAAACAGATATCTTGGTAATCGAGTTCCGAAAGGGAAGGCACAGCCACGCAGAGGAAGGTCACTGTTGGCTGCAGTGTGACAGATCTGGTCCATATTCATTTATGGTGACTGGATGGAGACCCGGGACTTGGCTGAGTGTGGGACTGACCCCCACCCACTGCAGACCCCAAACACAACGAGATCTCACTGTGGGGACTTCCAGACTGACCCATTTGGGATAATACTCTTCACAAAACCCACACTGTGAAACTTGGGAAACTTCTTCCCAACTCCAGCAGCTCCAAGGAACCAGAGCAGCTGCAGCTGGAACTCTGCTTGGCATGAGCCCTTACAGCCCTTACCAGACCTTGTAGCACCACAGTAAATCCTCCAGTTTTTAATTACTGCACATTAAGTGCCCTAAGTCTTTCTCAGAAAAAAAAAAAAAAGCTAAGTCCATCAAACCCAAATAATAAAGTCCATTTCAAAAGATTTGTTATTTTCTTTTTGGTTTTGCTTTTTTGTGTGTGTGAAAATATGCCTTTCTGAACCAGGAGTTTTGCTTCAGCCCAGTGACTTGGGATTTCAAAGGTAAGGTACAAGTTCCAACCTAACCCTGTATCACTTTACTTTAGGGCACTGAGTCTGAAGGCCACTAGTTCTGATTAGTAATTAGTTCATCCTTAAAAAAAAGCTGGAAAAAAATCAAATAGGAATTGAAAAATAGAAGAGATGTTATTTTCTTCCTTCTGTCTGTGTATAACAATACAGTGTAAGAGGGAGAAATTTATCATCTCTAAAATTATGAAGGATAAGGATGAATGTAAGTAAATCCATTCAATTTTCTAATTAAATACAATATTCCCTTTGTTTAGTAAGTGAATTTAGATGAATTTATATTGTTTTCTTATGTATCTAGCCTACTCAAGATAATTTATTTCAGTAGCATCAAGATTAATTCCTAGATTTTTATACATTGGAATTATAATTTCTACACAAATGAGGATATAACCATAATCCAACCCACAATAAATGCAAATAGAAACAAATCTATACAAGATCTTAAATAATAGATACAAGATAAAGTGTGGCCTATATGTAAGCAAATTTAAGACAAAGTTATGGCAGCCTGAAAGTTGTTCTCCTTGCTTATTAACGTTAGTTAAATTAAATATTTATATTTGGACTTAAATCAGCTTTAAATCTTGGCTTTGTTGCAAACCTCTAATGGCACATCTCCATTCTTACCAGAGGATTGGGCTGGAGAAACCTCAGTCCTCCCAGAGTGCAAAGCTCCCAGTCTTTCATTTCTGTACCTGTTGCAGTATTTCCCATTTCACCTCCTTAAACTCAGTAGCTCTCACACCTTCCCTGTGCCACACAGACCTTGGTATCAACATCTGTACATCAAATTTGGAGGTTGGTTCATAGAAATTCAATAATGTCAGTCTGACATAGTTTTTATCTGACTGTGATTTTTGCCAGCTTAAGGAGTGCACTGCTAAACTCACACCATATCCAGAGCTTTATGGGTACCAGAATATCATTGTCCAACTTGCTTCTTGAATTTACTCATCCACTTTGGTTCAAACACAGGTTATTTCAGTTCTATCAGCTCAGCTCCCTTTACTTCCTCTGACCTCTGGGTAAACACCAATGTTGTGGGAACCTCACAACATTTTAAATTATTCCCCAAACTATTCTAATTTTGATCTCTCTAATATCAGTAGGTAAAACAATACACTGATTATCTCATGTTGCATTCTACAACTAAATTTATTTATAGGACCTAGCTAGTTTTTCCCTATGAGAACTTTATTTGACAGGATATTTAGACACAATTTTATCCTTTTTACAAGCTGTCCCTTTTTAACATGACCCTTAAAGAACACGTAATTATACAGTATTACAATAATTTTCTATAAAGCTTGTGATTGTCCTTATTGCTACAATAACAATTTTGCTGCTAGTATTGCTTGACTATTTTTTATCAGAATAAAACCACAAATCCCAATATTACTTGTTATTATAGTCCATATTAGTTTCTATTACAGTTTGCTTTTAGATTTCTAGAAGCAGGAGTCACTTTTAACATCAGCATAGAGGCAATACTTACTTTTACACATCTCTGGGGGTTTCTGAGTTCAAATCCATTATTATCAGATCAATCAGCTGACCAGAAGATGACCTAATCCCATTCCCATTGCTGACAAACATAGTCCTGTTAACACAAATAGGGTAATGTAGAAGAATTGTGGATTACAAGGGGCTTTTACTTGTTTGTTTGTTTTTACATCTCCGAAGATGTTACCCAGTGCAATTCTGCATTTTGAGATACAAAAGCACAAGAGCTGGTTACAGTCCTGTGAAGAAACTGTTTAATTACACAGATTTCCTGGAGAGGTGATGTTGCCTGAAGGTGTTGGAAGCCGGACTAGATGATCCAATCTGAGGTCCCTTCCAACCTGAATTATTCCAGGATAGACATCCCATCCCAGTGAGTCACCAGGCATCTTTAAAATTAGCTGGGAGTTTCTTTCCCCCCAGTGCTTTGGGTGTGAAGAAATAATTCAGCTTTTCTGGTTAGACTTGCTAATGCCCTTCTTGCACACACTGTTTCTTCTACAATGGACACAGAAAAGATGCTTAATTTCAACTTTTTCTCCTCTCTAAGGCTGTGTCATTATCTTCTCAGTGGCAGCTTTTCCTGATGCCTCCCCAGTCAGTCCCCCAATCCAGAGGGATACACAGGTAGGAGAGGAAAGTGCTTCCAGCATGGTAGATCCTGGAGGGGAAGGAAAAGATCCTGATACAGGGAAAAGCTTAAACCAGGAGTTCACCTGCCAGCTGTGGGAGGCAGAGGAGATGTCTTGGGGGCTAAACAACATCTGAAGATGAGAGCAGATCCTGGAGGGTGACAGGAGGAGTCAGGGTTTGAATTTACTTCCTTTGCCAATGACTCCATGGAATTTCAGTAAGATTTCCAAATGCATCCACTCACCTTGCATCAGGAAGGGGAGGCTCTTTGGCTCAGTAGGACTCACAGAGATGCACAAGACACTCCTCCCAGGTGCCTTGGCCCTGTTCAGGAGGAAGCATCACTGTCAAAAACATTTGAACAATTGCTGCATTAAATTTGTCAGGTTTGAAACTCAGTTTCTGGGCTGCTTGAAGGAGAAATGCTCTGCAAAAGCAACACGTGGGGGTTTTCCCCTCATACTTAAAGAAGATATTTACAATAACTTACTATTTGTTCAAATGGTGAAAATCCCTTTTAATTACATATATTTGCTGAAAAACTTCATGGCTACACTGGTTTTATGAGTCATTTATTAGAAAAGATTGAGGTTTTTAAGAGGATCCAGCTGTAACTTGCCCTGAGCACTGTACAAATTCTTTAGTAAGTGCTTTTTTTGTGTCTGAGTGATTGAAAAAAATACCCAGTAGTTTTGTTTATCAATGCAAAAACTTGTTTAAACATATTCAGAATTGTGTTTCTGGTTTTATTGAAAATAATCTCTCTGTTTCTCTTATTAAGAATGCTTTCATACACATGATCAAAATGATGAAACCTTACACCTCAGATTCACAGAGAATTTGAGAAAATGTAACAGTGGTAACTTTTGATGTTTTCTGAAGTAGGAAGACTACAAAATATCTCTATCTGTGCTTTGGCTTGGGGATAAGTACTTTAAAAGCACAGCACATGATGTTCTTTTGCCCAGAAAAAGAGAAGTAAAATAGACTTTTTTGGCAAAATAATTATCCTAACTTCCACACAAATCATCCAAGCAAACCGAGTCTGATCCCTTCACTGCAGCCTTGCTGGGAGTCAACATTTGGCACCACTGCATGCCTGTGCTTTCCAATTATTGGAAGGAAAAGATAAAGAAAAAATGAGGGAAAGTTGAGATCTTATAAAAAACCACCTAACTGTGATGGTGCTTGGTTTAAATATTAAGAACATAAACAGTAAAATCTGCTCTGCTTTCCTTTGCTGTGCCTCAGCTGATTTTTTTGTGGATTCAGAGGTGTTTAAATGTTCTACCTGTGCAGAGCAATAAAATGCAACAAGGTGCCCAACATCTCCAAAGCCTTGTGCTGGGTCTGCTGCCTTCACTGACTAAACATCCCTGGAATAACAGTTTTCCTTCTGAGTTACCTAAAACCCACAAACACTGCCAGAATTGCATCATTCTCTGTCAAGATAAAGGGAGAAACAAAAGAAAACCCCTCCTGAAATTCCTGATATTTTTACCCAGGCAACCTCCCAGATCCCAACGGAGACTCGAGGCTGTAACTCAACACATGATTTTGCATAATTGGAGTCATCTTAAATTGCAGTCTTCTAGTGTTGCTAACCCTGGAGTCTGACCTTGGCTTTAATTTTTAAAAGTTTACTTTGCTGAAGCTTCTCCTTCTCAGCTCCAGTGATATTGAAAACAATGAGAGAGCAGCTAATAACTGCAAAGTGGGCAAACAACAGAGCAATCATCCAACTTTTCTGTACTTGGATACCATTTTAAACACAAGTGATATTAGGAACAGAGCATGATTTAAATGTGCTTTGACACGGGAGATGATACCGGGGAAGATAAATGTTTTAAATCAAACTCTATTTAAGATAAGCAGAGCATACAAAGTAGCTACTTGACTCTTGATTTAAAAGCACAGTTATTCAGATACAGGCTTACATATACAGAACTGTATCTGGAAAATAATTTCAATGAGCTATTATATTAGTAATGAAAATACAACATGCTTGGGCAGGATGCCATTTTACTTGTTATTATTCTACAACTAATTTTTACAACTTGCCAAAGTGCATGCTCCATTCTTATTTGAAGCCAAATTTTAAGTACAGGTGCACCAATAGGTAAGAAAGTATTTCAATAGCTGAAGAAAAAGCTTATATCCAGAACTGAAGCTGTGCAATCAATGTCTTCAAGTGCTCAGCTGTGTGCCAGAGGAAAAAGACTCAGAAAGAAAGAGATTGATGCTTTTGCCAACTCCCCAAAATCCTGGGCTACAAACACTTCACTTTTTGTGCAACTTTAATATCAGACAAGCCAAAATATTTAATTCCCAAGGACCAGGATTTATATTTAGTCCTAAATTTTCCTCTATGTCAGCAAAGCAAATTGCTGCTTTGAAAACAGGTGGGATAAGGGTCCACTGCCCTGGATCTAAGATAGTCATTAAAACAAGGGCAGACTGGGACTAGCTGTTAACATTGGGATTTAGTAGCCTTTTAAGCTCATTTTGACCTGGTATAATGCCAAATTTTTGCATTAATTTCAAAGTTTGAAAAAAATAATTACACTTATTAGGAATTTGACGACTTGATACTTAGTAAGGGTCTGGAGACAAAAAAAAATAAAAATAAATTTGAACAGGACTGAGCCTCCTGAGTTTTGCTGCTCATGAGAAACGGTCTGAGAAAAAGAGATTCATGTTTCTTAGCAGATTTGCTGCCAGCTTTTCTCACAGGAAGCACCAGGCAGTGTAAACTCCAGGGCCACATCAAAATGAACACATTTTATACCTGTGGGAAGCAGGGAGGGGCAGTTTTCCAGTAGTCACAATAATTAATCTCCAGCAGTTGAGAGGGTTGATAGATGAGGTATTAGGAAGGAATTCTTGGCTGGGAGGGTGGGGAGGCCCTGGCACAGGTTGCCCAGGGAAGCTGTGGCTGCCCCATCCCTGGGAGTGTCCAAGGCCAGGTTGGATGGGGCTTGGAGCCACCTGGGCTAGTGGAAAGTTGGAACAAGGTGATCTTTGAGGTCCCTTCCAACCCAAACCTTCTGTGTTTCTGTGACACAAGCTGATCTAACACACAGTGGTGCCACTGGGGACTGCAGGGAAAGGGTGACAATAACCCAAATGTCATGTGAGATCTGCTACTGTGCAAACTGCAAGGGCTGAGAACTGACTGCTCCAAGGTTTTCAGGCTGCCCAAGCACCAGTCCTAGGTCAGCAGTGAGAAAAGGATGAAATGCTGCAAATTGTAGAATGTGATGATCTTAAACCTCAGTGTCTTTGGAAGTGCTCTAATGAGAACGCTCTGCCCTGTCACACACGACAGAAAAGGCACCACTTTGTATCTGGGCCTGCAGTCAGTGGTTATTTCAGCTGGCCAGTAACACTTCCCAAGCTGGAATGTCAGCTGCTCCGTGTGGGGATTTATGGGGGAAGTGCTGTCCCAGGACATGGCCAGAAGCGCTCCTGGCAGAGCACCAACCTTTCACTGAGAGATTTTAACTGTAAAAATAACTCCACCAGCCTGACATCCCCCCTTTATAACTGCATCACTCTTTGCTTCTGTGTCAGTCTGAACAAACCACCAACTCCGTTACCCTTTAGTCAGACTAAAATCCACAATGTTTCTTTCCAAGACAAGTCAAAGGTGGAATCAAATAAAGAAGTAAAACATTTAGTATTTTGTGTATCTCCCATTGCCCTTTGGGTAACAAATAAATAAATAAAATCAAGAGCTTGTACTTCAAGCAATTTACTCTGGAGGACAATTTGTGTGCTTTTTTCCAGGCACCAGGAAAACCTGATAAATCTGCTGCTGTTTGTGTTCACAGCATCTCACACACTCCTGAAGTGAGATGCTCACCACGGCCAGGCAGCTATTGCCTCCTGGAAGGAAGCAGTTATTGCTTCTCCTGTCTGCCACTGGAAAACTCAACAAGCTCATTCTGCACCTTTTATATTCTGAGAGAGCTGCTGTTCCCTTCTCCAGCTACCTCATGTATTAGCATTTGATCAACATTAACACAGACACTGTCTAAAAGCTGTTTTACTTCCTCTCCTTCTAAAATTCATGTTTCTCTTTACAACTCCCAATTGCTTAAGACCATCACCACCGGATGGTTTTCTCCAGCTATTTCTGAACAACTTAAAACCTTGTGAGTTTGAGAGATCCTGTGATTGTGAGAGAGGCTTTGGTTTTTCACAGAACTCTCTTTTCTCTAGTGCCAGCTTTTTTTAACACCCCTTCAACCACAAGGTACAGCAATCCCCTCAGTTACAGCAGCTGCCTTCTGCAAGTCTACACATTCCTCTGAAGGATTCAGGGAAAAATGTGGCCTCTTTATTCAGGTGAACTGCCTAAAACTAATGAAATGAAGCTGAATGTTCTCATAGTTTTAAGTGAGACGAGGAAGACACTGAGTGTATTTAACAGAACATATCCTCAAACTTGGCAACTTTTCAAACAACTCAATGATGCCCCACATGACGTGATCAACAAATGCCACCTTTTAGTTTGAATGCTCTTTGACTAAAACACTTGTGTGCAGTGAGCCCAAACAGGAACTGCAAAGGTTTGTGTCAGAACATGCTGACGAACCCACCCTGATTGATCTGCACTTGGAAATTCATCTGCTCATTGGCTTCCTCTCCCCTAAGACTGAAGGGACTGTCTGCTCTCAGGGGGACACACACCTTATTCACGAAATCCCTTCTCACCTTGGCGTTTATTTTGCTGTGGTTTGCTCTGTTTGCTCTATTTGGAGTGTGGCTTTGAGTCATCTCCCAAAGTTCAGGATAGTTTTCCAGTGAGCTCTTCAGAAAGTGGCTTTGATGCCGGTTTTGGCACTCGGCTCCCGGCACATATTTCATTTGTTACTTTAGACGTAATTCCCCGTCCAGAACAGCCCAAGAGCAAAGCAGAGGAACAGCCTCCAAATATGGTGAGAGCAGAGCCAGTCTCTGGAGCAGTTCAACACGGCGGCGTGCGGAAGAATGAAGGGAACTGGGACGAGTTTTCAATCACGCTCGAAATAGACTGTGGTGAAATGTTCAGAACTCAGAACTACACAGAAAACCCTGAAACAGATAAAAGAACAGCTCTGACCCTGTTAGCAAATAGAACTGTCGTCATCAGCTCCAGCAATAAAAAGCTGCTTAAACCCTCTGAAATCACGTCCAATGAAACAAAGGTTAAGCCCAAGTCCTTAATTCAGTTTTTGGTGTAGAGAGAGCCAGTAAAGTTTATACCATGAAACACAAAGGATGAAGTTTTTTCCAAAGCAATTGTACCAGAAAGTTACAATAAAAATACTTACCAGAAAAAATACAGATTAAGTATCCACCAGCTGAATCTTAATTCGGATCACACAATTCTTTTGGTTTTAATTAGGATTATTTTATTTCTCCCCACTATTGACGGATGTTCCTTTCATCAGTCTCCCAGCTTCAAATTCACACTATTTCACAGAATTCTGTGTGAGGATTATGAGGCAAATTACACGAGGGTCTCAAATAGCAGTAACGTTAATCAAGTGAAATGTTACACGTGTTGTAGCCAAATATAATCTGGCCACCAACAATAAAATTTACACAGGTTTTTTTTAATGTGAAAAATATAAGAAAACAGGAAGTTTTCTATATCTGACCCTGGAAACACGTGAGCCTGGTATTCACATGCAACACACTTCACAAACACCAGAAAGCCAAGAGCACACCTCACACAGCAGGAACATTTTTTAACTTGGTCCTTACAAGCAGCACCCAGCACCTGCTGCAAACTGATTCCCGTTCTCTTGTCCCCCAGCTAGAAAGAAATCAGGCAGATTTGATGCCAGGCTGTTGGATAAAGGAGTGCCTGAGGCTGCACAGCCACAGCTCTCTGCACTGCACTTCAACACAAAGGCTTGGACAACTTTTTAGGAAGACTTTACTTCTCCCAGAGCTCACTTTTAAGTTTTACAAAACACGAAAGAGTGCATCAGATACTTTGGATTTGTGTACTTTGGAAAAGAATAATTTGGAATCACACAATTGCAATTTAAAATATGTAACTGTGGTAGCTTTTGAATCATAACTATAAAATATTGGAGCTCGTATCCATAAAGGAATTAAAGCTATAAATTGCATGAACACTTCAAATTGTTTCTTGTCATAGATGTTTAATTATTTAGTTTAAAATAGCATGTAAAAACTCCTTAAAAATAGCATATTTGAAAATGCTTATCCAAATGCAATTGCTATGCACAAGGCAAGACTTTTCATTTAAAAAAAACCCCTGACATTTTGTATTTTGTGCTTCAGTGTTCCTTAAAAATAAGCACTAAGTAATCTACAATTAGCAAAATATAAGCATGTTTAAGCTATGAATTATAAGCTAATGAAATAAGCTGCTTTAATGGGAAAACATTTTATTAGGAAATGGAAAATACTCATAGACTGAGAGTCAGCAGTTGCTTCCAAAGGATGCCATTAAGCTGCCATTATTTTGGCAAAGCTCTGGTCTCAAAGAGGCAGATTTTCTTACTGTATTGTAGAAGTCCTTGACAAATTACATAATATTCATTAAATTTAAATGGAGACCCTTGATGTCTCCTGTAAAGATGTCCCAGGGAGTCGATTTTCAAGGAATTCATAATGTAAGCAGCAAGTTATCGGAGAAGGAGACATTCACCACCTAAGAAGGCCTCAAATGAATGATTTAGAGAAGGGGGTGATGTGACACATCGTGGTGACTCCTGAGACAGACACCTACCTCAAGGAACAGCAGAGCAATCTGGCCAGCCACGTGCTGCAAACCCCACATTTCCTCAGACACCTCCTGACTTTCCTAGGACAGTGGTTTGCTTAATCCCTGAAATCCATACTAACGTCAGGGGGGCTATAAAAGCAGAAGTGACAGGTGGTTGAAGGCTTGTGCTCCTGCCTGACACCTGCCCCACATCCCTGGCACTTTGGGAACTCACCCTTCTGCTAAACAACCACCTTTTGGGGGGGTTTCACCCTGACACTGATCTTGCTGGGAAAGGATGCTGGGTTAACTCTTCCTGTTAAAAAAAGAACCTGGCACATGCCAGGCAAACAGATCCCCTAAAACCAGACTCCCAGCCCTACTAACTTCTTGTTGATGGTGGCTTTTTTGGTTCTCAACACTGGTATCTCCCCAATGCTGCTTCTACTCACTCCCTGTATGTCACACAGCAGACGCTGTTTAGGCTGAAACAACAAAACATCCCACAAAGTTTTCCCCCTTTTTAATATTCAGCTTCATTTAAATGTTGCATGCCCCTAAAACCTTCATAAGCAGCTTACTTTTAAACATGTCAGTGTTTAGCCACATAGGGTACTTTTCTGTCCTAAATCATCATCCATTTATCAGACTGATCTACATTACTAAATGCTGTTAAAACACATTATAAATACATTGCAATAATCCCCATGTAATAGCCACTGGCTTCCAGCACTGAATATACTGATATTTATATAAGCATTACACAATCAATGCCCCACAGTCTCCAGGTTGGGCTGGACTCAGTGTGGCAGCCTTCTGTTGTCATTACTCAAAAAGTACAGACAAGAGAAAACAGTTCACTTTAGCAGATAGTCTTATTCCCATCTCTCATAAAATAGCACTATTACAAAACAATCCAGCAAAATAATCCAACATTTAATTCATTAATGCAGAATAAGAGATGAGATTTGTTTTTCATCATCATTATTTGTAACTTTACAAGCATGCCCAGTGTTACACAAAAGGGCAACGTATCCCAAGTGAGCTGTAGTCAGAACTTGCACAACACTCCCATAAAAACAAATGAAACAACTTAAAACATGGAAATGAAATCCTGATTTTCAGAGTAAATATTTATGGTTCCATAAAAAATATTTTTATAAATGTGACTGGGGAGAGAATTGTCTTTAATGACACATCTAATTTCAAGAGTTTTTTAACTGCTAAACTCTATTTAAAATATCCTTGAAAACCTTTATTAGGGGGTCAAGATGGTTAATAATAAAAACTCAAACCCCAACTTCATGCTGGGGAAACTGGAGGTTGTTTAACCAAGTTAGGCTCTTGTATCATCAGTAGAAGTATGGTTGGTACCAACTAACCAACATTATGCTCTGAGGGAGGGACACTCTGCTGGCTCCATTTTCAAATGGGCACAGCAACTGAGATGAGTTACCAGATGTGAATGAGGGATGGAAACCTCTGTGCTTTCACAACTCTGCCCTTCCTCTGCCCTCATTCCTCCCCCCTCACACAGCAGGACAGCTGCAAACCCCTGAGCCGTGGGGTGAGACAGCGGATGGAAACCTTTGGAACCACACGTGTGGAAGGACACCTGCATCCCAAACACTGGCTGTGACTGCCCAGAACCACCACGCTCATGGATACCCCAAAAAGAACAACTCTGTCTAACCCTCCTAAGTCCACAGCTGTATGACAAAGGACCTGCTCAGGAAGCAAGTTAACTGCAGGGAAAGGAGCACATCCCTGGGAAACTCAAGGCTCCAGGGTGAGCTATTCACAGAGTTCTTGTCTCGAGCCAGGACTATTCTCCATACCTGCTTTACCAGCCAGAAAACCTGCTTTTGTCAGGGGACAGACTTTGCTGTTTTGCTGCTTCACAGAAGAGGAAAAGAAGACAGGCAAAAGCCTATTTTTTCTGGGAAAAGCGTGTTGAAAAACTTGTGGGAGCATTGAAAAAAATACCTACAGGGCAGGGCAGGGGGGGAGGAGGCTCGAGTTTTCTGTCATTCTGGCCGAGTTTTTTCTGTCAAGTATGAAGAGAAATATGTGTCATGTTTTCCATATCGAAATTTGAAG
Source organism: Chiroxiphia lanceolata (assembly GCF_009829145.1). Lineage (NCBI taxonomy): Eukaryota > Metazoa > Chordata > Aves > Passeriformes > Pipridae > Chiroxiphia > Chiroxiphia lanceolata. The sequence continues at coordinate 765,980 of NC_045644.1, forward strand.
TGCTTGTCCTCATGCTAAATGCAGTTCTGGCCTGCAGTGCCAAAGATCTCCTGGTAATACTTACACACCCAGGGAATCACAGGAACAGTGCATTTAAAGGGATTGCAGACACAATATGAAAAAAGATAATACAGATTAGTACATTTAAGAATATGGAGTTTTTTTAGTGGCTACCCTGCAAACATCTGGAATACTCATTTGGAGCTGTCCTCAAGGAAACACCCCTCTCTGTGGTCTGAGAGCCTTAACAGCATGGCTCTTACAAACACACACTGAAGCACAGCTTAGGACTTACATGCTTTGCATAACACAGATTAATATCACAATTCAAGAAATACTGTGGTAGTGCATTGTGGTGCTTTATTAGTGTTAGACATGCAATATTTATTTAATGAACAAAAATTAAAATATTAAGATAACATTTTAATCAAATTAAAACTGAACTTGCAATAATGAAACAAAAATAAAGTTTTTCATGCATTCTAAGTTTATAGTTCTCATAAGTGCATATAGTTATGATTCTGTACCATTATTAAATGTAGACAAACTACCATTGATTGCACGAGACAAAATAAACCCTTAAGTCATAAGTAATGTTCGTATCTTTCACAGACTTGCTATAGAACCTGGATCTTCAGCTTTTTATAGTACATTGTAATACAGGACATCTGGAAGCTTCTAAGATGAACAGGGATGGCTCTACCACTTGTAACATACAGTGGTATAGAAACACAGAAATTATAAAAGATACAGCGAATGCCCACCGTGCTTTAGGAGACCTCCAAACCCTTCATAAACACATTAAAGTGCTACCTATTGCATAATAAGTACTTCCAGTGACTGTATCTACATTTTTAAGTTACAGATCCCTGAAAATAGGGTTTCCTACTGAAAGTGCTGACAGCCCCTTACATCCAGCACCCCAACACAGCAGCACCATAATCCTTCACCAAGTACTCCAGAGAGAGCAAGCTGGTCACCCTGCTTTAAACATCACCCCTGGGAAAGCCTCTCCCAAACCTACAGCAGCAATGGGGACAGAAAGAGCAGAAAGCATGAGCTTACTTTACACAGCTGATGTAGGACAACAATCTTTCTTTAAAGCTGGAAGTGTAAATAACCCTCCAGTGCAGCAGTAAACACATTAAGACAGCAGTTCTGCTTGTGTCAAGATGCACCCAGGAAAGGGCACCCTGGGCAGAAGGAAATGCAGACTAGGAGCTAATCATCGTGATTTTCATTAGGTCCCCAAATCATGAAACCTTCCTAAATGCAAGGCAACATTTTTCACAGCTGGAAAACTACAAATAGTTCTTGACACAGAGCCAACAGCAATAAATGTAGTTATGGATAATCTAGGGAGAGTGCTACATTCATTAGTAGGTGGAAAACCAAGCTAAATATAAAATACAGCAGCAAGAGGTAACATATACAAATATTAAACAACCTTCTTGAATGGCAAAAAGTTTAAATTTCTTGCTTACAACAATAAAGTATGGCCTTCATATTTGTCCTTTAAAGTAAGCAAAACACATGGCTATGAGCAGAGCTGTTTCAAAGGATAATTTCAAAGTACAGTGCCTGCATGGCTGAACTCCTCTGCTAATTTTTGAGAGAAAATATCAAAATAATATGGAGATGTTCAAAATTTTCATTCCTACATTTCAAAGGGCAAGAAAAGCTGACTATAAGTAGCAAGTTATTGTGGTTTTAAAATGAAGTGTAAGAAAGTTTACAATTTTATTCTACGGGAGAAACAGAACTTTCTTTGCTTTCAACATATAAATTACTCTGTATGAAATGTTTTATTTTGAAAGCTGCATGATTCAAAAAACACATGTAGGGTGAAGATGCTTTTCAAAAATAACCTCAAAATATAGAAACTAAACAGAAAATGTGTATGTAATCTTTCAAGAATTGCTCCAAAAGCAGCCTCTATCTTCACCTAAAAGAACTCCACAAAAATATTTTCATAGTTCTAAATGTCTCATTCTGCCTCCCTAAATAACTTTACCTTTTCCTAAACTGCATTTGTCGTTCTCCCCTCTTTCTGTTAGAAACAAAAGGTGCTTTTATTCAACATACAGATCAGATAAAGACTAGATAGTACATTCAAAGCTTCACTAAATTTCTTCACTAATGCACAAAAATTGATCTCTTCGCTACCTTTAATCTGCTTATCGTTCTTGGTATGCAAATATGTCAAATGATCTGCTTTTAGTCAATTATGCAGTTTGACATTCTACATTTACATTCTAAAAGAAGTGATTTCAGAGGTGCTAAATATAGTAGAGTTTCATTTTAATAATTATAAGTTGGCTTGCATGTGAAAAGTCATTGGAGCACATTCTCTGCTTAGTTTACTTGTTAATCCCCACTGGTGTGTCTGATTTAAGCAGTGTAGATACTAGAGATGGTCTCATACCACTTAGCTGAAAAGGACTGTGGAATTCCAAACAATTGCACAACGCTTCCCCATTAACATGAGAAAACCACTGGCTTGGGCCAAGCATTTGAAAATGTTTGAGAGTTTTTATGGAAATACTGAGTAACCAAAATACATCTTGGTGTAATTAGGAAATGAAAATCTAATTGAGTGCAAAACCTAACTTCCAACAGCAAATGTACCATAACCCAGCACAGAACCTTTGGCACTTGGAGTACATTACAACAAATTTACAGTCATTTGGATCTTCAGTGGGTCAAAAAGAACATTCATGTGGTTTATTGAGGTACTGAGCTTGATAAATCCTCAGGCTGACAAAGGGAAAGTGCCTGATGTGTGAGCAGGTCCCTGCTCCACCACATCTGAGTGCAGAGCTCTGCATTTGGGCAGGGCTGGGAACAACAGGCTGCACAGACTTCAGGGACAGCACTAGGGGCACGGGAGGGAGCTGCTAAATAAAAGAAGAAAATAAAGGAGAAAAAGCCCAAAACAGGTAAATGAAATCTGAGAACATTTGTACAAAGAACCTTTTTTTCCTAACAGGAATAATTCTGTGCTGCCATACAATACTAGCGGTGTCAAAGGCATTCAGATACAACTTTTTCACTTATGATTATTCAAGATATTACCAATTTTTGCAGTTTGAAAAATGAAAGTATATATAAGTCTTTTACAACAACAACAAAAAATTGGAATTTAATTTCAAGCTTTTTTGCCACCTCATCAACAACCATTTCATGGTGCTGTAAGAAAATAAAAAACAGATCGAGTAAAGAAAAAGAAAAGGAAAAGACAGTTTTCTTAAACCCAGATCTTCTTTGTTAATATTATCTTACTGTTTCACAGCAACAGACAATCCAACTGAGATTCTTATTAAGGAAATTAAAATTAAAATCTCCTTCTGATAATATTTTGAGGATTCTTCTCCTACATTTCCCCATTACACGTACATCACTATATTTTGCCAATTCATTGAATAACAGATACCATTTTCATATGTCATTCCATAAACAATTATTAAATGATCAGAAAGATATTTACTACATTCTTCTTTCATTTGCCTCAATGAAAACTGACTTTTGGAACTATTTACATGGATACAGATATTTTAATGAAGTCTAAGTACTCTATATGTGTTTAAGCAACATGGCCTATTTCTAAAGGCATATACTTCGTTGTCATAAGATTTAAAAAGTTAAGACATATATCATGTAAAACTCAACTTTACATTGAGTCAGTTCTACATTTTTTGAATTATCGTGTCTATTTAAGTCAGCCTCTCCATTTCTGCTACATTTTCATTGCAGTAGACTTTGACTGAACAAAAGTATTCGTATTTTTATTCCATACTTCTCTCCAGTCCTACCTCTGACTCTATTAACACTGTTCAAAGGACTTTAACACATAAAAAGGCATGCAGTAACTTCATACAAAAAGATCCTCAAAACAACCTTATGTCATGAGCTCACCACCACAGTTCACTCATTATACACAAAATTCAGCATTTATGTGTAAAATAACTGGCTCCAGCATATGCCATTCCAGAAGTGGCACGGGTTCTTTTACACTGTTATAGAAAAAGCACATTGTATAGAATACAGCATTTACTCTGCAAAGATTGTGCATCACTGTTAGCCTCTACACTCCACTGCAATGAACCACACTTAGCTTTAGTAGAATACTACTACACTGGCCTGGAAACAGTGGTCTTGGTGGCATGCTGTAATAAAAGAATAGATACACTTGCCTAATACCAATAATCATCCAAGAAAACACCCATAACAGCACAGGCTTCCCAGCTGAAACTGCCACTTGGGGAACACTATGTATATAAACTCCATGGACATATTTAATGTGTATTATTAACTCTATTTTAAGTATTCTGTACCTAAAGGTGTTTTCAAAAAGAAAAAAAAAAGTTCCTCAGGTAATTTAACAGAGTATAACTTTTGGCAGACCCTGCTAGTGTTTGGAGTAAAAAAAGCAAAAGAAAAACCCCACGCCACTGTCCCTTCTCCCTGGAAGGCCAATTCCTGGAATTCCTTTGGAGAAAAGGAATGAAGAGAAGTCAAAATCTCGAAGTGTGATTTCCTTGCACTAAAGCATTCAGCAGGCAGTACCAGCAAGTCCCGCCGCCTCAGCTTTTGGAGAATTTCCCAGCTTTCCGAGAAGGTTCGTATGGCACTCGCAGGATACTGGGGGTTTCCTCCATCACTCGGACCAGGAGATTGTCAATGTAGTCCTCGAGCTCACGGATATGAGTGTCCTTCTTCTTCAGCTGCTCTTTATGTTTCACCAGCTCCTGCAGAACCTCCTCGTAGGTGAGGTTCCGGTATCCAGCAGTGGCGTCGAAAGGGTTTCCTTCCTGCAGGCAAGGTTAGAAAAAACCATCAGATTTTATTAAATAGGTCAGCAAATTGAGGGGTTATTGCTTTTCATACATTTCTCATGTGCATCTCTAGACAGAAGCAGCTCCTTTCGGACAACACACCTCCATTTCTCCAGATCTTTTCCCTGCCATACCCCCCTGGAGCAGACACCAGGGACAAGCTGCACAGCTCGATGGATGATTCCCACACTGTCAGCTCAGAGAGAAATATTCTTCTCAGTGAGGTGTACACACAGTTAATGACCATATGAGCAGCAACCACAAGAATGGCAGGTCCATTTTGGGAAACCAACTCTGTGGTAACCTTTATTACTGAAGAGCAAGAGAAGAGCCCTGAGAATTCAAGTCCTGCTGTAACTTCCCCGAGTTCTTGCTTTCAGAGCACATCACAGCAAAGCACTTACTCAGCTCTCAATGCCATCAGCCCTCATCTGTCTTTCATATTCTATTTTTAGTCATCAGTGGTTCTCCAGGCCTTGGCTTCTGAATCACATAATAAAACTTCCAATTTTAAATTTCAGGTGAAGGTAAAAGGCTGCATCTTATTTTCACCTGAGCACTGAAACCAGAAATGTGTGCTTATAAAAGACCTTGCTTGCCATAAAGCAGGAGGGGCCCAGAATTAAGCAGCAGGGAACATTATTTCTGTAATGATTTCTGATGACTCAGTAAGTGCAGGTATTAGCAGAGATGGACAAGTTAGTCCTCTTAACAAAGGGCAACGTGATCCAAACCACTACAAACTTGAATGTCTTATTCTGTGTCAAGAATTAGCTGTGACCTTAAGTAACCAGACAACGAACAATTTTGAAACGAGGAACTGAAAAGAGATTGTGAGAGCTGGTTTACAGAAGTATTAGCACTGCCAGACATGCTAAGCAGCAAGTTTTGTCTCATCCAGAAATGGAAATATTTAGAAGAGATGGAACCTAAAAAGCCCTGCAGCTCTAACAGGGCAGAAGAACAGAAGACAGTTTTTATTTACAGTAGAAGCATTCAAAAATATGAAGCTTGCACAGCTAAGAAGCACAGTGCACAGTAAGTCATATCCATTCCTTTTCCATGCTCCACTCCCTTTCCTTCCATACAGCTCCATATTTGCACACTGGCATATGTCAAACCATTAAAACACGCAGATGGCCAAAGTTTTCAAATACACCCAATTAAAAGTGATGGTGCCCTGCAAACAGGCTGAAGTGCAACAGATCAGCCCCTCTCCATCAATTATATTCCAGCAGCAGTTCTCAAAAATATGTGCTTCTAAGGGTTGCTCCCTCCATTTAATTCATATCATGTTTATGTACGTGTATTCAGTATTTCAAACTCACCAAGTTACAGGACTGCAAGTAATCAGTAACTCTCACTTTATTAAAATTGTTAACCTGATGAAATTTATAAATTCGGTAGGAACTGACTTCCAACAAGTATAGAAGAGAAAATCACCTTGTGGCCATATTTTTAACAGATTTTCTTCTACAAGAAGGAAGCAGAATTTTCTCCTTAGGTTACTAAATTTTTGTACACATTGGAAAAGATATCATTAACACCTACATGTCTGAAGTACAAAGTCTGCCTAATTTTTTGATTTGGCAAAGGAGCAGGAATTAAGATGCAATGATGTCTAGTTATTCTATCAAGTTTACTTGAAAAGTTTGTGTAATACATATGTCTTTAACATGTTGTATCATATCCATGTTCCGTGCTCATCTTTTGGGGAGAATAACTTATCACATTAATTATGCAAGAAAATTCTATTTAAAGTACAGTAGTACTTAGAAATAAATAATTGTTCAAATTAGGAAGGTTTTAAACATTCACTTTGAGCCAAGAGATGATATTTAAACATATAAGGAACACCTATGTCCTTACAAAAAACCAATTTTAATGCAAAACATTAATCTTATAATGAATTATTAAGAAAAAAAAGGATTCTAAAGAACAAGATATGCAAGTTATTGTCTCATCTACAAAGTGCTATTGGGGTACACACTGCCAGGTAGAGGAAATGGTATTAGATAAAATGAAGGCCAGGCAATCTCTGATCATCTCGTCATTGTTCTAATGAGGAATTCTGCTCTGGGAATATCATCTAAGCTACTTTCACATCTTTTGTCCTACTTACTTCATCTTCCTTTCAGTTCTTAATTAGGCCTTAAAGAGCTCACGCTGCCCTTTCAACTGGCTACTGCTCCCATTTAAACACTGCTTTCACAGACAGGTGTTGGCATCAGAGTGGAAGGCATACAAACATAATTACTAAATAATATGCACAAGGAAGAAAAATAATAACTTGGTGAGGGCTATTACTGCAGAATCTAATAATAAATGACTTCAAACACCTTAGAAAGCAATCTTGAATATTTAAAAAAAATCAAATGGTTTCATTCAAAACTATGGTTGAGATATAATTTCTTCCCCACCTCATTTGTATTTTGTATTAAATGAGCGCCACCTCATAATCCTGCAACTGACATTTAGGATAGCTGGTATTCCAAAGGAAAAATCATCAAGGATTTCTTTTATCACCTTTAAATCCTTTAAATAAAACAATTCACATCTTATTTCTTAAAAGAATTAAACTGATGCTTTTACCAGCAATAAATTACATGATTTGCAGTCGTACATTTGCAAGCACACAGAAACTGTAATTATGGTTACTTTACAGACAATGGCTGCTAAGTTAAATCAATTTTTTTGATGTCGCTTTTTGTCAGAGATTAAGTAACTGCCTGGTAGAATTCAGTTTACTATCTGATCAAAGGCAGCCTTCAAATGCTCTGACATCTCCCACCAGTAACTCACATTATAAAAACTTGGGCATTTACAATAACATCAATTGTTATGACAAATCATTTACATAAACCAGCGAAAAACAAACAGTACAAAGCCATATTTGCTTGTGAACCTTGTTTTCTATATATTTTAAAGATTGAAAACAAACGCACTTATAAAGATTTCATCTATTCAGAGAACAAACCCTAGTAAGACCACATTTTCCTTCAAACAAAGACACTGCCTATGCCTTTTTTTTTGTCTTTTCTTCATACACAATTTATTCTTGGTACTTTGAGAGCGAAGAGCATTTGGAATAATATCTTTTAGTATTTCTATTTTTTAGTGCTTTATGAGAGGCTGTTCACGTATTATGTGTATTATTAGTCCTATCATATATCAGTTCATTATTTCCATTTTGATTTGCCATCTACAGACTGTCCTCAAGTCTCTGATCAAAGTGACAGTAAATTCCTGTTTGGTCAATTAACACACCACTGCCTAATGCAGAGTTCCTCACCTGACCATTACTTCTCTAGATTAGTCACCTAAAATACCCCCAAAGAAACAGTTTGGTTCTTGTTTTTCCTACTTTTTGTGCAAAGATCTAAATTTTTCCTTCCTCATCATCACATCACAGGTACACTGTGTATTGAGTGTAAAATTCTTCTTTATTCCCAAATTTCCATTAAGCCTGTGATTTTCTAATTAGATTTTCTAGGTATGTCAAAAGAGAAAGAAGAAAACCCCAACATTTCTTTATAGGAGGTTAAAAAAGAATATAAAGTTATATTGTGTCAAGCACCAATTAGTTGGCATTTACTGATGCCTTTCCATAACATTCATAACTCACCGATTTTTTCCTGAGATCCTCAATGCCAGAAGGATTTACATGAAAACTGTGGGGAAAAAAGCCCAAAACAAACAAATATTAGTAGTGCACACTTATTTGACCAAAAAAACACAGTACTGAATTAGGTATATAGCTACAAAATATTTAATATGATTTATGCTTTTGATTTTTGAACTCAGGAAGAGAAAATATTCAAAATGAAAGGGAATTTTAATATATTCCTTGTTCAAAATTTTTTGTATTTTTCAAATTCTTTTTGTCATAAAATCTGAATAAATAATTAAGAAATGCAAGAAAGGCTATTAGGGATTGGGCTTCCCTGTCTCTCTTCTCTTATATCTAGACTCGGCTTAAGGTTCTAAGCAAAAAGTGATACTTTAAATGAAACATCCCAGAAGCAGGTCCCTGGGATGAGAGTGTTGAAAAACAACCACCAAACCCTGCAGACTAACATGTATTCCCAGCTTTCATGGCAGCTCCTAGAGGAGAAAGGTCCTGTGGAAATTCCAGTGAGATCACCAGCTTAACTCAGAGCTGAAAAGCAACCTTCTGTCAGCAACACCTAAAACTGAGTAAATAATCAATCATTTTTATTCTACATATCCAAAAAGCAAAGCTATTTCCTGAGGTTGTTGATACTGATGAAAGCAGCCACTGTCTAAGCATCAGGGTTAAGAAGCTGTCCTCTGGTCTCTCAGGTTGGTGTCATTATTAGCAAGTATCTTCAAAAATGAGTGTTGCTATGTTCTGATGGACTTGCTGCAGCAAATTTGGACAGAAAACATGCTCTGAAAGTGTGTTCAAAATTTGGATATGGCTCACAAATACTATTAAGTTGGTAGCAACAGAGCAGACATCATTCTTTCACCTCACGGAATCTACTGTTTCGTTAGACTGCATGTACTGGCTGTGAGGGTGATATTTATTGACTGAGAGTGACAAAAATATGTCCAGATTTTTTAAAAATAAATTTTAAAGACAGGTTAAAGTACAGAACATGAATTTTGTGACTGCTCATCACTCTTTGTTATCTGTATTTATAAGCCATATATTTCACGGTGTAAAAGCCGAAGGGACAAAAATTTACAAACTGAAACGATGTAAAATATAAAACACGATTTTTTTTTTCTGCAAAGAATTTTTGTTTATATTATGAGTTCTTTTTTTTTTTTTTTTTTACATTTCTTTTATTCTGTACAATAATTTTCATTTCCAAAGCAGGCAGTCTTTTGCTCACACAGAAATCCCGTGAACCATCTGCTGGGCTGAGGGATCAGACAGGGACTGGATTACAAGAACAGTCGCAACCAGAAATCAAGAGGTGTCTGACGAGTCAAGTTGTGGCTAATTCCCATTGTACCTGTTTGTACCAGTGCTCCCCAGCAGTCTGCCTCGTTTGCTGGAGCCCAGTTGTGACTGAGGGGCCTCTTTCCCGGGGCATTGTCTCAAGCCCAAAGGCAGGACCCTCCCTCCCAGCCCTCCTTTCAGCCCCTCACCGACGTGTCAAACCCGGGATGAACTCCCTCCATTGAGGGTTGCCTTCCCTGATCCCAGCACAAAGCACTGGGTGAGCTGAACTGCACTGAATTAGCCTGCTGAAAACCAAGAATGTCTCTATTTAACCAAGGGTGGCGTTAATTTGGGACATCTTTCTTTGGGGACTGTTTCCTCATGTTAGACAAGATATACAATAATACAGCCTGACTGCTCAACTGAGTGACTTTCTGAAAGGTCAAAAAAGCAAGAGCTTTCACTGCCTTGAATGACTTTATAGTTTCTGTGAAATAAGTCCTAGGACTCTTTTGCATAGCAGCAGCTTAAAAGGAAAGCATTGGTTCTGATTATGAAAAGGTACTGTTTGAAAATTACAAATATAAATCACTGGCAATATGGACTACATTTTTTTTTAAGCAGTAAAAAACCTGCAATCATTTCTGTAACATTGTGGACATCACAACTGCAGTTCCAAGAGAGCACATCTGCGTATTTTACATGAAGAAATTTGAATACGCTTGCAAAAAATGAAAAACTATTAAAATATTCCCCAATAAAACCCCCAAACCCCATGAACACTCTTACTCATATTTTTAAAGAGATATGTGGAAAATATAACGCTTCTCAAGGAAGAAACAGGTGCTGAGATTGCACAGAACATTTTTTTAAGCCAAAGTGTCTGTTCAGTAAGGTGGGAGCTCGTTGGCCCCGCTGAGCCCTGCGGGGTTTCCTGCCAGTGCTCCCTGCCCGAGGTGAGTGTGAGCAGATGCAGACTCCCACCACTGCACCCATATTTCACTGTCCCCACAAAAGAAATCACTGTAAAATTACGAATGCATTTAAGTTGGGGGAGTTGTCTGCTTGGTGCACTGAAATTAATGAGAGCGTCTATTTTTTAATTTAGATTTCATCATAATAATACACCCCTGAAGTTACCATTCTCACTTGATTACTGGCAATAATTACAGAAAACATGCCTCAAGGACTACAGCCCACATGCTGTACAACCATCACAAGCCTCCTTCAAGCAGCCATTATCTTAACTTCCTAAGAGCATTCTGAAATCACTGATCTAAGCAATTATAAAAAACAACGTCGGGTTTTCCTGTGTTACAGTCCTAGTTCATAGTGATAGTACCAGTTATAGTCCCATTCCTCTTTTTTTCCCCAGGGGTTGATAAACTGGTGGGGAACTTCTGCTATGGAAGAAGTTCATATGTTCACAGCTTGGGAAAAAGTATCTTTTTGGTTTTTGGGGGGTTCTTTTGAGTGCAGCTTACTGTGAACGGGGATTGTAAAAATCTAGCATTGAGGGATTCTGTCATTATTTTTTCTCGAATATGCCCAAACTAAATTTGCTCAGTTTACAAGTAAAATACTGTTTCTTTCCCAAGAAATAGCCTTTCTGCCAACTCACTCTGAGAACTGCAGTCAGCCTGGGTTTCCCTGGCTCATCACCTGTAACCCTGCGTGTGACTCCAGGTGTTGGTACATCCAACACCTCCTCCCTGGACATACCTTCCAACCCACACACACTGACTAAACTACTCCTCTTCCTGCTCCCTGAATAGAGATCATCCACCTTCTTGCTCCTGTAGCCTTCAAGGAATCAAGTGATTTTCCACCCTTCCACCTGCCCAGACACAGCACTGAACTGCCCCTCTCACCCCGGGGGAGTCTCACGTGCCCCAAGGTGATGGCCCAGGCCCCTGAACCATTTCTAACACAATAAACTTCCACACACTTGGATCACCCTCGAGATGACCAGAAACTACTAAAAGGGATGTAAATCCCACGGGCACAGATTAAACATCAGCTCCAGTGGGATCATGGAAGTGACAGTGACCAAGCAAGACACCCAACTTCTACACTGGCCTTACCCCACTACAGGTAGGACAGACTTCTCCAGTCTAGCACAGCAATTAGTCCCATCTCACTCATCTGGGAAATCCATTAATTTCCTTAGCAGTTATTTTATAACACATATTTTTACCAGATTAAATCATATCCATTATTTTATTGCTTTGGACATAACTTTTTCTTTACATTTTTTCCCCGAATAGTAAAGTTTGTTTGAATCTCTAGGGTTTTATTAGCTTGGATGTCAATGTTAGCTCATCTGAGATGAGAACCCTTTCCTATCACCATGCTCCTGAGGGGTGAAAACAATGAGAAATAAAAACAGTATAAGCTAATAATGGAGAGAGACATACTGCAGTGCTGATTCTGCACAGTGTTTTGGATTACTCTTCCATAATCATAGCAAGCATATTGTTTTATACTTTATTGCTATTTTCCCTATTTAAATACATTTCATTAGAATTACATGAAACTTTACTTTTTTTTTTAGTAACACCTATTTTTAATGGTAGTTAAATACTCACACTGCCTGTTGATAATTTATGGTTTGTATAGAAACTAAACTCAGTGGAGCTGAGTTTGGGATGTATCACAAGTTCAGGTTTACGAGTGCAGCTTGTAATTTTGTCTTTTGAAGTTTAATGGTAGTTAAAAATTCAAACATTAGGTCTAGTGGCTGCTTAAATATTTAGCTTCTGAATGCCTGGAGATTAAAACAATCTTTATGAAATCTTTCCTATAACTGATTCAAACACTTTAGTGCCTGAACCATTTACTCTGACAACATAATGAATGGGAATCAGACTCCTAAATTATGCTCCATGGAAAGTGTATTTTCTTAAGGAGCAAAAGCTTTTTACTTATCTTTTGCTATTCCTATTAGTTATGTGATCGTTGCACTGTATACTATTAGAAATTAAAATTAGGATATTTACATTAATCATCACTATTCAAAGTATTGAAATCTATGTTAATATTCTGTAAAACACCCATAACACCAATAAGCTCAGGTTTCAGGTTTTTTCCTTTAATATGGAATGTCTGCACACAGGTAATTAACAAAGCTCTACCATATTCATTTTCCATTAGAGTTGAAATATGTTCCAATTCCTACTTCTTGGTCTTTGGACTGATTCTTAACTACAGTGCCTATGTATTCTTCTTTGGATTCTCACAACATATATCAAACTCTTAAATTATTAGGATGCCATTTAAGTTATTACCAATGCACTAAAAAAAAAAAAACAAACCAAAAGAAACGAATAAAATCAGCTACAGTTAATGAAATTCAGAAACTTAGCCTTCCACAGAATATTGTTGGCCTGCTGTGCCTGGCACTGCAGACCTCACTTTATATTCTGAGATGGAATGACTGTCATGTCTGGCAGCCAAGTAAGTACAGAATAAGCATATTACCACTTACTTTGCAATTAGATTCTGGGGAACATCACTTAACATACTGCACTCCATAAATTGTTCTGCTGTCAAGCCACCTTCCATGGCCTTTTGGAGCTGGTGTCCAGAGGAGCACAAGAAGAGTGTCAGCTTTTGTTGCTATCACTCCATTTTCTTAATATTCCTATAAAGCCTAATGCCAAGAGTGGAGAAAACAGACCAAAAAACCTGAACTCTGCTTACTTTTCTTGCAAATCATTTGTTTTCAAGCTACATATTCTTTTCTTTCCACAGACTCCTTTGGAAATGGTCTGTTCAGGAGCACACTGCTGCCCTTCAAAGGGGGCAGAAGGTTCCACGAGATGAAGAAGTTCCATGAGATAAAGAAGTTTGCTCTCAGAACACAAGGCTCCATCCTGGCCCTGAACAACGTGTCCTTCAGGGTTTTCTCTTGGGGCTCACGTGTATTTCAAATTTAGTGCAGCAAAACCACAGTGCAACTACATAGAAGCACAAAAACTTGCAGTTAAATCAACTTGAAGAATTTAACAAAATTTTGCCTTCGTTCTGAAAACACACATGAACTGGATCCACAACAGGCTGGTGACCAAATCTGAGCTGTGTGGCACTGCTGCCTGCATGAGCCCTACCAGAATGCTGGACTTCTCCTGCCAAAATACAAGTAGTATTTTAAAACAATAACACTTGCACTTGCACACTGCTGGACACACATTACTAGTGCAAATTCATTTGTTATTCAGGACTCACAAGACATTCTAAAATTAAAAGTGATCTCGTAAAGTGTACTCAGCTGACTTATAATTACAGTGTCAGGAAACAAGCAACAACAGTTTTACATTAAAAGTTATTATTTTTAAATATATAAACATTCTTTCTTTTACGAAGCAGTTGTGCTATGGTTAAAAAAGCTAATGAAATTTTATTCTCTAGAGACCACTAAAGAACTGTCATACTAAAAGTTGTGCCAGCATCTTCACTAGAACACCCTATTATTGGAGATCTGTAAGTCAACCAAAAAAAAACCAACCCAAAAAACCAAATAACCCTAAAGTAAAATTTTATACTGAAACTTCCAGAACCATTTTTAAATTATTAAAAAAATAGAACTAATTTTTAGCTCTTATAATGAAACAGAAAAAAAAAATTGTTCATCATCGCTACACTTATTAATAAACTGAGTATAACTATTAGATTATTCTTTTGTAAAATAAGAACAGGCCGTGCATTTTCCCTTGGGAAAGATAATGTGCCTCATGTGTGCTCTCAAAAAAGATTTCATATGCCTTAATGTGCACCAACAGACAGTGAAAGCTTGAAAAAATCTCGTCATGCAGCCAGCAGGATCAACTTCCCTATGAGTATTCCCAAAACAGTCAGCTAATTAGGAGAGATTTCTGATGAAGACTCTGAAAAGTCAAGATTAATACTAAGTACTTCTACAATATCTCTGCAAGAATTGATTGCTCCAACCCCCCTTAGTAATGCCCCAAATGCTGTGCCCATTGCTTTGTAGGAGTTCTGCAAAAGATTTCATTATTCTCTCATCACATGCAGTGATCTTTCTAAACCAGATGGTAACAGACCTGGCAGGACAGACCAAGGATCCCTGCACGGCTTCTGTTTGCTTTGTAATATCCCTTTACCTCTCATGAACGAGCAAGGTATTTCTTTTGTTGAAATAATACTCTACTGACAGCTCTACTATGCTGAATTAACAAATATTAACAGTCTACACTACAGTTAAAGCACTGGCATAGTCCATCAATATTTTACCTTGACTAGAGATCACACTGACTGAAATCTAGTCAAACTTCCACAGAGAACTGAAAAAAATACATTCATTTCAAGAAAAGCAATGCAGAAGTGCATTGTTCTTAAAATAAGACATGCTAACACTGACAGAGGAAACAAAATTCTGAAAATAGCATAATTCACCTGATGCCGTTTTCTGACCAACAGAGACATAAATATGCCAAAATGTCAGAACAGACTTTATTACTCCAGCAAGCACAGTAATAAACTCGTGAGAGAAGAACATTTCCCAAAAAGGCATGTGAAAATTAGAAATAGTGAACTGTACTGTACACTGGATGATCTATTTGGCAAATAAATATACAGCCATTACAACCCTTTGCTCTGATCAGGCAACTTTTGGGGGTCATTCCAATGGAGCTGTGGCCAGTAACCATATAGGACTGAAACCATTTAACAGTCACTTCTCTTTGCTGATGTTGGAGTTATTGCACTAATACCTGACCTGCAGTGTGGTTTAAGGGAACAGGTTTTACTTTACAGTTGCCCAGGGACAGGCACCTGCTCTACTAATTCAGCTCAAGCAGTGACCCAGGCAGGGGAACACCACGGTTTGGCAAAGCTTCTGGGGCTGGCTGACCACCACACACAAAATGTGAATGTTGGTGGAAATGGAGCAGACATCAGCTGTTCTTTAAACTCAACAGGATCCCAATACACTGCTCTTACCAAGAGCTTCGTGTTTTCATGGCACCTCATTTGTTTTTTACCCAATCTAATAATGAACTTGTCCCAGTGCAGCGACATTGCTGATTTCAAATATTCCTCCACAGGGAAGAATGAAACTGTCTGGAACAGGTGCCACGGGAGAGACAGGCAGCTCCAACAGCCACATGTGAGGAGAGCACAAGGCTGAAGAAAATAACCACATTCAGAAATGACAAAGCAGAAAGAGTTTAAGGATTGGGTTGCTGGTTTTTTTCTTTTTGAGCCGCAAATTTTAAAAAACGCTCAAGCAGTAAGAGAACACAGAAAAAATAATTAAGTAGTGTGTTTATAATTTATGCTCCAATTGATCAGTGACTGTTCTAAACATGAGCATGGTTCATAATTGTTACAGTGAATCCCAGTAAGACACAGGTTTCTTTCTCCTCCACTATCCCATCTTCCACACTGGTTAGAATGTAACATCCTACTGTCAGAACTTGAGATAAACTGTAATTGGTATGTAGGCACAAGCTTTATCTTCTTTTCTCTGAAGTTTAACAGAAGTCATATTTTAGAAGCGGTTTTTTTAATGCTTCTCCCTATATGTGCATACATATATATGTATATACAGACACACACTTACCTTGTCTGTATATGTGTATGTATTTTATATACATAATTATATATAACATTATATACAGTGTTTAGTAGAAAGCCTCCCAAACACTTATCAATCCAGTTTCCCAGATCTGGAATTGGATCAGACGAGTAACAACCTGTCAGCTTTAAATATTGGCCTGTTTGTCTCCCTGTGTCCAGTGCCTAAGATCTCATTAATTACCTAAACTCTCTTTCTGTAGGTCTTGTTAATTACCCGTCTCCTGTCTCAGAGGACCTTGTTAATAACTTGTACAATCTCTCTAAAAAGGTCCTAATAACACATTAAAATTAAAGATGCTTTTCTTTTAGCACTTGTCAAGTGGTGTAAATTGAGAAATTTTCACATCAGTTTATTAGCCTGCAGTGTGGTGTCATGTATTTTCCTAAACAAAAACAATTTCAGAGAAACGATGCGCGAGGTTTGGTTATGGCACAAAACAACCTTTGTTTGCCAGGAGGACCCTCAGCTTCTTTAACTGTGTTCAATACAAAATCCACGTGGCTTCTGACTGCAAATTAACCTCTTGAGAGCCATGACAATAGCAGTGATTGTAAGAATGAATTCAATTTAAGGCAATATCAGGTCAAAGTTTCAAAGCAGTGGATTAAGAAGTAGGAAGACAAAGCTGTCCTTGGTAAATGTTGGCCTGAAGAACACTGGACAAATTGTTTGCTTAAAAATTCTTCACTGGCTGTATGATATAAAACCTCTGGAACTAACAGATTTTGTAATATTTGCTAAAATAGCATTTTTTGTTTCACTATGAGACTCCTGCATTTTTAAATTGTCAGAAAGTCAGCTCATAAATATCTGTATTACGCCTACACCCAATAATAAAACCCCCCAACTTTAACACTTATGTAATACTGCAATGTAATATCTATAAAAATGTTAAAAAATACTAATTTATCCACTCAGCATTTGCAGGGGGCAACAAAATATCATCCCCATTTTACAGACCTAAGTGATTTAGCCAAAGTCAAAGAAAAAGCCTTTGCCAAGTCAGAGATTAACAGAAATTGGGGGCCCATATTTTGTGATTTCCTGATAACTAGTATTATATACAAACCAAGTAGGTTTTGTTTTGCTTTTCCAAAAATACTTCTTAAACCTCCTTGAAATAAAAATAATAAATAATAGCAACAAAAATAAATAACGATTTTCAAATAATCCTGAGACACTTGCTTTTAGAAAAAAATAAATCCTGTAACTGTTGCTGAACCACTTCTACATTTTCTGTATCATCAGCTGAGAAACACGTGGAAGATTTACTAATTAAAAGAATGAAGGTTATTACATCAGAGTAATTAGTGACAGAGCATGCATACAGGCAGCTAGAAGGAAGGATGGGTGAAGGGCTATTCAGCAGCTCTGCCTGCAGCTCACCCACCCAGCATTGATGCTCTCCACAATTTACTGCTCAGTAACGTTACCAACCACAGCTCATTAGGATGGACTTGGTAATTAGGACCCAACCCAGAGCTCCCCAAAGTCACGGCAGAGCCTCCCACTGAGTTTCCAGGCAGAGCCCCATCGCTGCTGGGAGCGTCACACCCACACCGCACACAGGGAGGAGTTGGTTTGGGTCAAGGGGTTTTTTTTGGGGGGGAGGAAGAGTTGTGGTTTGTTTGGTTTTCTTTCCTTCCCCTTTCCTTTATCTCCAGCCTGGTCCCACAGACTGACTGTCCTGTGGTCCCACAGACTGTGCTGTGGTTACAGTGTGCTCCTGGGATCCACCTTCCAGCTGAATTTCCTCAGAGAGGAACCCAGCTGCCAGCCCCAGGACTGTTCCATCCCTCACACCAAGGCTGGGCTAAGTGGGGTTAATTGGGAGAGCCAAGTGCAGAGCAAACACCTCCCCACAGCAGAACACTGATCTGGGACACACCTTAATAACAACACACTGCCTGACTGGCTTGCAGAAATGGGATCCATCCAAAAGAGTTTAATAGCATGTAGAGTAAATAAAAACCAACTCAGCGTCTAAATTCCCTGTCCATGCTTTCTGCATACTGAATTAATTACCCAGCCTCATGTATTTTGTGCCCACAGATTCAAGCAATTCTTTCTTACAGAATTACTAGTTCAAAAAAATTAAAAATGGGACTCTCTTCGACAAATCCTCCACAGATAAAAGGTAAACTCAAACTGTAAACTTATTAAATATGCACATTTTGTATTAGTTTCTACTTCAAAAGAAAATAATTGTACAAGATACATTTGAAAGAAAGTAAACTAAGTCTAAAAGGTTTGCACAGAACATAATAATGGAACACATAAAAATCAAGAGCTTCTAACTCAACTTATTGCACTCTAGATACTATTCCATAATAGCTGTCTTACAGAAAAGGTCAAAACGTTTATTTTTTTCTTTTTGAAAATAAAATGATATCTATTTGTTTTATCAAAAGTTTATGTTTACATAAAAGTCAAGAACTAGTAAAAGAGACTCTCATACAAAGAGGGAAACAAACGACTAGAGTCCTTCTCAATGGGCACTGTGATGAGCTTTTTAATTACAAAATAAAGAAAAAGAAGTCCATCATGATTACCATTAAAGATTTGTATTTATCAAGATTTGCTGCATTCAAGAACTTCAAAAGATTTCACTGCTTATATCTAGCATCTGCCTGAATACAGTGTTTCATTTTAAAAAAATTAAATGCTATGTAGTTTTAATTGTTATTTAAATTATTTCTCTTTAAAGGAGCTTATTTAAACGGAAGTTTAACTTCTGACAAACCAAGCTACAACCTAACCTTCCTCTAATCCAGAGAAAGCCTTTATTAAATAACTAATATTCCAGGACTGCCTGTAAACACGTTATTGCAGACACTAGGAACTGACTTGACTCATAGAAGACACTAAGAAGATAATTCATTGAAGTCTGTGTGAGCTTCTAACAACCAAATCTTTTCTACAGCAGTTCCAGTTCAGTCCATTTATCTAATTCACATCCACCATTAGTTTTGTTAAGAAAATTACTCTAAGGTTAAATCAGGAGTGCATGCATTCTAACCTATGAATAAAACTGAGTTCAGATACAATAAGATCACCCTGTTCCAAAATCTTAAAGAACAAGATAACAAGAAACAAGTTTTTATTTCTTTTTAAGAAACTACTCCCATGTCATTAATTAAGGAATTAATACACAGGAGAAGGAAAATTTGTTAGAACATGTTTTCCATTTAAAACAGTGATTTATTTTCCAATCTTAAGATTCCAGTTTGGAGCATTTTAATTTTAAATGCATTTTCTACCAAATTTAAGTCTTTAAATAGAAATCAATCATTACCTTGAAAAAACAAGGACATTAATATACAATATATAACAAAAAAAATGCAAATGAATAAAAGTTAATTATTTAACTTCTTAAACATTTATCTATTGGGAACGTGAGGGTGTGTGGACAGAGAGACAGAGAGACAGAGAGTGTATCTTCCTCACTAGTAAACAAAGGTCAGAAAGAAATCTAACTGTGGGTTACACATTTTTTTTTTCTTAAGGACAACAAGTAAAGTGTTGATAGACAAACAAAGATTAAAATGGATTATTTAAATCCAAGTTTCTTATCAGCCCTGGTGACTTAATTCATTCTGCTCAACCCCTAAACTGCTGCCTTGTGCAAGGAATTCCATGCACAGAAAGCCAAACGAATTCAAGAGAGGGAGGTGGCCATGTGGATGCCCCCAATTAGAAATAAAATGGTATTTAATTCTTGTACTCTAACATATAGAACCTAAATACTCTTTTTTCCCCTCACACAGTGACATCCACAGGATTTGTTTTCACTACTCACATTTTCTTCACTCTTTTATTTATTTCATTTCATCCTTCCCTTAGATTTGAAATTTTTCCCTCTAAAAGCCTGACTTAGGGCAATGCAATAATTAGCAGTAAGTGTTCAGTGAAAGCAGAAGACATTCAGGAAGAATCCATTCTGAAGCACAAACAAGGTCTTCCACAGATGCAAGTACCCAAGATCATTCACAGTACATATAAAATAAATAGTAATAAAAATAGTAATAAAAAGTCACTTCAAAATGAAGCAAATGATATAAAAAGTTTATAACTTTTACTTAGAAACAGACAAGCAATGATATAAAGGCATATGAAGCCCAAAGATGGTGTTCTTCAACACTTCACATTTTCATTTATATCACATGTTCAAGATGTCAGACTGAAGCACAGCAAAAGCCTACCTTGAAGATGGCAACATGCTTGTGGGCTTGAAGTTCGTCACAAAGGGATTAGTTGGCTCATAATCAAAACTCTCCTGATGAGCTTCACCGAACGCCCCGGGAGATTTCAGGTCAGTGGAACTGTCTGATCCCCCATTGCTGAGTTTATCTGACCTCTTGCCATCTTTTTTTCCAGTCACTCTTTCAAAAAGACTAACTTTCTCCTTTTTCTTAAGTTCTTTCCTGATTTCCCCGGGTTTGGAGAACAGACTTATGTTCTGATCCCACGTTGCTGGGCTCTCTTCAAACGGGTTCTTCTGTCTTGGCAGTGTGGCAAATTTTTGGGGTAACGAAGCACTCACATTGGTAAACGGGTCATTTTGTGCTTCAAGTGCAGCTTCATCGGCCGTGCTGCCAAGCTGGTTCATTTTAGAAGTATCAACACTTAATGTCCTTCTGTGTGGAGATTTCAGACTCCCTGCAAACAATCTGTCATTAGTATATTATCAACGGACACAGTATCACAGTTTATGACATGCAGAAAACCCAGTTTAGCTCAGATCTAGAAGCTCTGCAGTGGAGTGTCAGTTCAAAATTCTGATGAGCAACTAAGCTATTTAAAAAAAAAATTAATTAACAGCTTGACTTTGTGGCTCAGAAATGTTTATAGATAGATACTACAGGAAATTTTTGTTTCCTGTGTGAAAACTAAGTTCTCCAGAGAAGACAGCTATGACTAGTGTGCCACTCCAGAAAGAGACAGTAGTCTATTGCTGCATAATAACTTTGAACACAGCAAAGTATTTTCAGTTCTTTGTATAAATCACGTTTAAAAATTGGTGATAGTTTTCAACTTTTTAATTAAACTTATTTCTCACAAGGTGCTGTTTTGCCTACGGTCCTAGAATGCAATGCTTGACTACAATATACTCTCAAATGAGAACATAAGAAAAAAAAAAGCTAAATTATCATATATTTTCACAAAATAAGTCATTTCTTATGCTCGGAAATAGGAATGATGAGCTACCATCAACTAAAGGAAGTAAAAAAAAAAAAATAGGTCGGCAATATTTATTTACTTTTTGGCCTTGTATTGCTTCATGAACTGAAGAAACAGATTTTGAATGCCCTAATAGCAGGGAACTGTGCTTGTAATGGCCATGAGTTTTACTCACCCCCTTCATCCACGGAGCCAAAGGACTCCAGCTGGCGCCTGAAGAGGTGGGAGTAGCCAACGGGGCCGGACTTCACCTTCTCGGAGGAGACGTGCGGGCCCGTCAGATCCGACATCGAGTGAGCTGAGGACAACCTCTGAGGTCCCAAAAGGAAAGGTTTTTTTGGTTTGGATTTCATCTGTACTTCCCCACTACACACCTCTATGTTTGCATCAGGTATGTGGGTACTTGGGATGATTGCAGAGGATGTGTCCGAAAACGTCCCATCGTTTTTGCGACCCTTCATTTTGTCTTTTAGTTTAGCAAAAGGGGATTTGGTTTTGTCCTTCATTGACAAATCAAACATACTTGCTGTCATGTTATTCCTCATAAACTGAATATTGACCTTTATTTCTCCTCTGTCTTTAGTTCTCTTCCCTTGTCTGGACTCTAGGGGAAACCACCTTAAAGGAGAAAAAGAGCAAATTCAGTTGTGTTTCCTGGAGGTTACTCATTAAACTGTGGTTAGTGGGTTAATGCATCGGGTCAGTACAATCTGAAAAATGAAAACCCAAATCCTGTATCAAAGATTCAGTTATTCCTGTACTGAAAAGCTTCTTTGTTTATATTCGTTTTTGCAACAGAAAATAACTAAGCAAGTAGGGAGCTCTTTACAGTGTTCACCTGCTTTGAAAACCAACAACAACTCTGGAAGCTTACTAAACTTCATCAAAGCTAATGGGCTCACATCTGCTTGTGAAGGAGAATTTGTACCTCATGTGAATGATAAATACAGCTACATTTTATTTTGTTATTTAAAAGAACATGATAGCTTTCAAGTGTTCTATATTTTTCAGTGATGTATATTAATGTACATTAATATAACGTATATCAATGTGGCAACTACCTCATCTGGTAACCTTTTCTCCTTTGGTTTTGCTCAGGTTTACACACTAGCAAACATTTTCCCCTCTACCCCTTCCTTCTGACCGCTGGTTCAGATTTATGTCAACTGCACGAGCAAAGAGATGTCTGAGACCTCTGAACAGCCAACTACCATTTCAGTTCTGCAGCTGCATCCCCAGGGATGCTGACAGCAACTCCAGGAGCAGGAGGTGCAGAGCTGTGAGCACGGAGGTGCATCTACAGCCACCCTCTCCTTTGCAGGTCACCGGCAGGATTAACTTCAGAAATATTTCCGCGGGCTTTGGAACCGTGATGTAAATCCCCACTCCTTGAAAACAGATCAAAGGTGTGATCATCTGCTTCAAAAAGCCAAGTGTGCTTCCTTGCCAGGTCCAACTAAAGCTTTATCATTATCCAAGTGTCTTATTCATCCCCTATTGTGCTCCATTGTCCCATGGAAGCATCTGCAGAATTCTGGCTCAATCTTCCCTCCACAGCTTCACCCAAATGAATGACCCAGATGATCCCTTCTCCACGACCATCACCAACAGCCCTTCCCTATTTCAAAAGGGGCACAAGGGCATATTTCAGATCCAGCAGCTCCAAAGGAATGCTCTAAACCCACTGCCAGGAGAACTGTATGCACACAGATTAACAGAGTAGCTCATCACCACGAGGAAGTAACTTCTGAATTGGAGACCAAGAAATTAAATTGCCTATCGGCACAGATGCAAAACTGATTGCACAGTTATTCATACATTATTCAGTCCTGTCAAATATAGAAAACAAGGTCAGGAAAGGAGAAAAATAACCCTCCATTTCCTTTCAGATTTCATAAATATTTTTAAAGGTGACAGCTGAAAGCAAATTTTCAGGCAGAGATACTGTTATTTGAGTTGAGAAAATACTTCTAAAAATGACACACTAAAGAAATAACATGAGGATAGGGAGTATTAAGCCTTTTTTTGTTGCTTTGTGATGTCCACAAGATTTTATGTTTCATGCTGAACCAGAATAATTAAGATATATCAGACCTCCTCTGTCCTGGCACTGAACAACATGAATCCAGACCAGTAGACCCAGAAGTTCAAACCAGTAGGAGGATAATTAAACCTTTAGGAAGAAAGTTTTTCTTCTGTTGTGAGGTAACTTCATTTATGTATTTTAAATGAAATGCAAAACCTGAAATATGTGTCTGAAGAAGATGGATCGTTTTTCCTTTTAGTTAATAACGTTTCACTTCTTTGGTAACTGATTCCAGAAACACTCTAAGTCATCTACAGACTCGTTACAGAAAACACACACAACAGAACCACAAGTAAGTTTTTTTGTGCTATATAATACTGCAAAAATGGGAAGACAAGACAGCCTACTTTCTTTAAAACTCTCCTTTAAAAGAAAATCTGTTCACATTTTTTCTTAAAAAAATAAAAAAAAAATACACAGCCATAATGGGCAAGCCCTTGCTCCGAGAGATCCCTGTCTGTGCAGAGAAAAGCTCAAACCCAAAATCACCCTGAAACTGAGAAAGTGCTCCCATGATTCCTTAGACAGACACTAAATATACACATAACTACAAATAAGGCTCATGAGTGTTTCAAGAGACTTCATAGGCAGAGAGGACCTCACTTTTTGACATTTAAATTTAATGGCTTGGCCTACACTGTAACAAAACATTCCCTTATTCCCTCTTCCCCTCTCCTCATGGGTCTTAAACATTAATACTGTATCTCTGATAAAACTGCTGAATTTTCATATGTTCCTACTTAGGAACTACCAAAACTTTAAACTGGTGCATGACACTTGTTAACTTGTTTTAGAACAATATCAAGGCACAAATTCTTAAGTTTTTGCTGTGTGGAAGAAAGTATCTTATTTTAAAAATTAATTTAACTCAATTATTGGCATTCTTATCATCAATCACCAAACACTGTGCCACTGCCAGTACCTGCTAACAGCAATACCTCCACTTAATATTTTGAAATTCACCTCTTCTTCAGCACTAAAAATAAGTTCAGCTGGGAAAACAAAGGAACTCTCCTTACCCAAGGAAGACACCAGAAGGGCACCCGGGACTGAGCCTCGTACCTGCTGGGACCAGGTTCAACACCGCTGCTGACTCCAACAGAATTCAATCACAAACTCTTTTACTCCAGCAAAATTCCTCTGGACGTCAGTGGAATTTCTATTTGAATAATGATTGCTGGATCAAATCATTGTATAAAAGACAGATATTTAATTTTCATAGGCATTTCAAGGAGGGTTCTTTGTTACCTTGGAGAGTTTATCTTGTTTTAGTTATAATGAAGGTTCCATATGCTTCAGCTCATAACAAGACAATATGAGAAGCAGACTCGAATCATGATTTCCTTCAAATTCAAAGGCAACTAATTACTTTTTTAAACAGATGAGAACAAATGCATTTATGTGGAGCTGCACGTGAAGGAGCAACTGAGCCTGTAAATGTTTCTTATTAGAATCTGTTTTGACAACACATGGGCGTGAGCAACAAACAGAAAAAGCAGCACTGTGTGTAACAGAAAAAAGAACTGGAAAATGAAGTCCGCTGCTTGCAGATAACATTTCGGTCCTAAAATACCAAATTCCACTATACCACTGCCAATTTAAGAAATTGTAATGCATTATAAAAGCCAGTAAAACTTGCTATTTTGGTTTTGTTTACAGTACTTTTAGCCACAATAAATGCTCCATTTGTCAGGCTGCCACGAGCTGATTCTATAGAAAGTCTGTACAAAGTAGGAAAATAGCCAATAACACACATGAACAAAACAGGGTGGCTTTTACGAGAGCAGATGCCCTTTTATTTAATAACCAAATATTACATCCAGTCTTGCAGACAGTCTTTATTTAAACAGACCTTGTACAAAGTCTGGCAAATTTTCCCAACTTCAAAGGAAGCCCTATTGCCTTCTGAACCACATTCATACTTCTTGCTCTCACCTTCCAATGTTCTGTAGGGCAATGTCCTCCATACACCCTCTAATTTCGGATTTTTCCCTATGGCTTCCATCAGAACAACCCTTGCTTCTTTCTCTCATCTGTTTTTGAGTGTGCTGATGGGCTTTGCCTGCCTTGCACGGGGTTCTGATCATTTTTACTTTTACATAATTGCCACTCTGTATGCTGACAATTTTTGAACATGCAGAGAGATGATCAACATTCAAGGCTGAATAGGAAAAATCCTGCTGACCAGGTAGTCCTGAAAAGCTAAACTTTGAACTGAAGAAACATGGCTACTTTCTAACCATGATAAAATCCCCTGGGTTTGGCCATATCTACAATCAGGGGTGGAAAAAGAAAACTCCCTTTTTTCCTAGCAAAGACAATAACCATCTTCTGCATACCATAAAGTAAATTGTGCAGTATTAGCAGCAACGAACCCTTTACCTCAGTAAAGACAGGCAGGAAAAGTGAAGGAGAAAACTGAAATAAGCTACTATAAAAGAGCAAGTTACAAAATTCTGGCCTGCCTATTCCATTTAAATAGCTAGTGATCTACAAATGTACTGACATTTCCAACACATTTTCTTCAACTGGTTTTTTGCCTCCCCCTTTTTAATTTAATTTGTCCCCCAAATCTGCCATGGAATTTGACAGTTCCAAGTCACATCCCTCTCTTTCCTTTGAAGAAGCATCACTCAGCCTATTCTACTCACCATGTAACAGGGACCAGCACAGGCTGACAGTGTGGGTAAGAAAAACAGTAACAGCATGGGTAAGAAAAACCACTACATAATTTCAATTACATTTTAATTATATAGTTTAACTGCCTCCAAAATCACTGGGTAACTTGTCTACCAATTTCAACAGGGATCATAAGTCTTCCACCCAGAACATTCAACCTGTGCATGACAGATGATCTCCTGACTCCATCTTCTTGCCAGTGCCAAAGCTGGAAAGTATTGAAGGAATTTTCTCACTCATTTCCCTGCTTCTCAAATACACTGCTCTGCCTTCACTCTACTCAATAATTATCTTTTGAGCTGATGTAGTTTTGTTTTGCTGGAAGCATTAGTTTGCACCAAAGAATTTTGCAAAGTCTTTATTTTAATTCACAAATTATTGAAGGAATATTTCAAAAAGCCCCACAGCATCTGCAAGGCTTCTAACCTTGATTTTACACGTAAAAATCAGCATCCTGAGCTAAACACCTTTCATCTGCTACACAGGAATGAGGGGAACTTTTTATACCAGCAAATACTTCTAAACCTATAAAAGATCATCAGAATGCCAATGACAGAACATGTGCATTACTGTCACAGGCAAGAAGTACTTCTCCATCTCAGATGACTACTATCAACCCAGACACACTGAAGAAACTTGCTTCAGAAAACCCCACTAACACAAATGTCCACAGCTAATTGATAAAAAAACAACACCCACAGCCCACAACTGACATTTTCATTAGCAGCACATGCACTTTGAAAAATGCAGAAGTATGTTTTGTGATAAATCATTCTGATACCACACTGAGAGACAGCCCCAAAAGTCAGCAAGTAGGAAAATTAAGGCAAGGGGCTGAGCACAGACATTGTGTATGAGGGGAAATTAAGAAGAAAACAGATTATTTATTAAAATAAGTGATGACACAAAGATGAATACTATTACTTTCTGGAAGCCAACTGAAATGACATATTCAAAGTAAGAGTTTAAAATAAATATTACAGAGTGATATTGTAACACCACAAAACATATGGGAACTGACAGACATCACAACACCCTCACTATGGAGTCAGCCAACATCGACTGCAATCACAGCAATGAAAGTGGTCTTAGTTTACTTCTGATTTTGGCTAAAGGCTATATGCAAATATTTTTATTTTAGAAACAAAATAACTGCAGGTATGAGAGTTAAGGCCAGTTATTGCAGTGTGTGTGTGCACAGACAATGGGGAAGCATTTCAATCCAGATGGCACTTAGACTCTGACTAAGAACTATGACTTACTCAGAGGATGTGCATGCATTTGCTGTCAAAATGTAAATGCTGGGAATATTACCAGATAATTTGAAAATATCACTATAATTCCATAAAGCTACAACTGGGCAGAAGTTTTTCTTTTCTCCCATAACCATTTTCTCTTCTGTTCCTCATACTAACCTTCCTTCATTTTTTTTACATTTACTGACTGGTGCCACAAAACTACTCCTATGGAATCTCCAGGCTCCTCTTTATTTCTGTGCCTTTAACAAATTTCTCAGTCACTACTTTTCCCACTTTGGACTCGAGTGGAACAAGACTCTTCTCTTGCTTCAACCACAACATTTTGACATTTTCTATTATAGCCTGCTAATTCCACTGCTGCTGAGCTTAATCACTTAAAATGCATTTTTCTGGTTTTACCTAAATTTAAGACTAAAAATTGCTACATAATAGTGTGCTATGTTTTGTAGAAATATTATTAACATACTAACAATTTACCAGTTGTTTGCTCGTTCATAATTCAAGCTGCATTTGAAGCCACCTACTCCAGTGCCTCTTCTTGCCCACGCTGCTACAGGTGAGAGAGAGGACAGAGAAGAGGCAGCTGGAGATGGAACCTGTTCATATCCAAGCAGGAGGCTGCCAGGAAAGAATTCACATTAATCTGGAGGAAGACACACAATGTGCATATCTTCCAGGAAGCTCAGCAGCACTGAGGAGTAAGTGCCTATAACACAGGGCACTGACTGTGGTCAGTCATTAGTTCTTTACGTTTGCTTGCTGAGAAGCTGGTTCTGACTATTTTTTACGATCAATGTAAGTAGAGAAGTCTCTTAGATGAGGCCAAGATTCCTTCACTGTGCTCAAATAAGCATTGTTTTTAACAAGAGTGCTGCAATTTGTGAGTGTGTGTGTAGGGGGGTGTTGTTGAGGTATTACAGACGCCGGGGAGAAGAGGAATTAAATCACAAATAAAAGATGTCTCCTCCGACATTTCCATAAGAAATAGT
Source organism: Chiroxiphia lanceolata (assembly GCF_009829145.1). Classification (NCBI taxonomy): domain Eukaryota; kingdom Metazoa; phylum Chordata; class Aves; order Passeriformes; family Pipridae; genus Chiroxiphia; species Chiroxiphia lanceolata. Next base: position 794,525 of record NC_045644.1, read on the forward strand.
AACTCTGCATCTCCTGCCTCCTCAAATTTATAACATTCCAGACAAGAGCTGCATCTTAAATCAGCTGAACATACAATAAAATTAGCTGTCCAGGAAAGCTAATAAAGGAATGGACAATAAACAGAGTGGAATTAGTAACGAGGATGAAGCAAAAGCTGATGAAATAAGTAACATCATGGTGAAAGCTAACAGAAATTTGTTCTTCTCTTGCTGTGTTCTTTTAGCCCACAGGTGAAAAAAACCTAAGCACAGCCATTATGAAAAACGACTGGAAAATACTTCAATAAATTAAGACATGTCAGCAAATGAGTATTTTTTTATTCCATGGTAATTCAAAAATTTGTTTTGATGCTCTGCAGTCAGATTATCAGCAGCATTAAGGCAACTATGAATTATAACTGAACTGAAATTACTACAAAAAAGCACATATGCTTTAAAACAGCACATTTGTTGCTCGTAATTTACATTTCAAATGCAAGAGTAGAAGAGGTATATTTATTCTGCAAGAGCAGACCACAAAACCTGTCATGTATTTCTCAGGATGAATTAAAAAACTCACACGACGCCACTGCAAGAAATAAAAGTCATGTCAGAAATGTAACATTCGAAAACTTATGCTAAACACGCTTCCAGTCAAGCAGTATCTCCCAAGCTTTCTGGACTGCTGACAAACCTCAGTAAAATCTCTCCACATCTGCAGCCTAGTTTTCAGCTCTGAGAAAAGAGCAGAAGTAGGAAGTCCCTGTCCATGTCCAATTACAAATTCACAAACTTGCACAGGGTGATGGGCATCTCCGCACTGAGACAGCAAGAACACGACCTGGGATCCTGCAGATGCTTTGGATGAAGCCTCTGGAACAGACCTAGTCAGGGACCATCTGAGCTGCATCTGGATCTAACTGTTTCAGGAATACTTACTTTTAATACTTCCCAAAATTGCCCATTTCAGCAAGGAAAAGGACACTGCACCGTGGTGCACACAAAACTTGCACTAGGAGTTGTAGTAAATAGAGGGCTTTGTTTCATTAGCTCTTGAGCCAGAGCAAGTTTATTAGAACACAAGATGTGCAAATCCTATCAGGAGGCCTCTGCCTGAAAACTTTAATGCAGCGAGTATTTTTCTTAAGATGTGATGAATAACAAAAAAAAGCTATACAGGCAAAAAAAAAGGATTATTTTTCCCTAACATAATGTTCCTGAATCCGCAGTGACTTTTGAAATTTATTTCTTCCAAATTATAAAATATTAAAGCAAAAAAATATACAAAAAGCCAAATGTCACACACCCCATGGTCTTCCTAGGAATTCAAAATCAGCTGGTAGCCTTCACTTCTCATACCTCCTTACTAAAAAAGCACTAGGGAATTGCTGACAGGGTTCAGCATTGTGCAGAATATTAAATATCTTTTTTGCAATACCCTGGTGACTCTTGAGTCTGTCTCCTACAGCACCATATGTACAGCTGTGTTGGAAAGAGGAAGCTATTAAATATATTAAAAAGTAGAAATATTACCAATAGACACTTCATCAAATAACTGGATCTCATTCATCCCCAAACAAAGCAAGAAATGTTAAGGTTACATCAACATAAGAAAATAACTCTGGATTTAATAACAGCACAAGCCTGTTGAACATATTTGAAAGTAAAAACATTGCTTAATAAAACAGATTAGTGTTTCTGAAACAATGAATATAGCTTTCAACCCTCAGAAAACTTCAGTAACAAAGGCACTGGACTTGGTCGGGAAAGGCACTGGGTGTCTCAGTTCCCACACCACGGTCACAGCTAGAAGGCCTTCAGGTCCAAATATATTACCCTCAGTTTACTGCCAACACAGGACTAGAAATATTTTGTATCAAAAAGGATTTAATAAAAGGAAAACAAAAAAGAGTGCTTTGTTTGAGATCACATTTGCAAACATGTTCTCGTAAGTCTGCCCTCCTGCACACACACGTCCCAGCCCTGCACCCACATCTCCAAGCAGTGCTGGGAGGGGACAGCCAGAGCACGAGCACACAGCCGTGAAAGCTTCCAAAACATCCACGCACTTCGGGGCTCAGAGTTATTTTTTTTTCAAAAGTGAATTTCAGAAAGGACATTCTTGAGGTTTCTAAGCACCTAAAGACACCAACGGGAAAACTGGACTTCCAGTGGCTCCTTCCTCATAAGAATTTAAATCGGCACTAAGCGAGCACGCGCTGCCAAAAACCCCACCAGCCGCACTTTTACACTTACATAAGACTTTTACAGGTACGGCTGCTCGGCTCTAGAAGCCTAACACCCATCAACTTTTAATAAGATTTGCAGTCTTAAATGCCCAAGTAACTCCTGAAGAAAGGACTCAGGCTGTTTGTAAAAATCCCCCCCAGGCCCCACGTTGCACAGCCCAGCTCGAGGAACGCGCGGGTGTCCCGGGGAGCCCTGGGGATCCCAGCTCGGGGGGAACTGCTGCACCTTCCCATAGCAGGAGCTCCTCTATCACACTCAGAGAAAGGAATGAAAAGATAAAGAACACCTAGGAAGCCCTGCATAGCTTCATATATGAGTAGTGCAGAGATCTGAATGTTTTGTTTAACTATCACAAGGACTATGTTAATGACCCCACTCAAAAATTTCTGGAATAATTTTGTAAGTCTCCAATACTATTTTTGCCAAAATCGGTGCAAGAGCCTAGGGTTCTTTTTCTAGGTTTTGTTACTCACAGTAACACATGAATAATTACATATTTTCCTCCAATTTCTGAATATATATTTCTACCTATATTTATAGCCTTTACATTTAGTAGCATTCCTTCCTCGTTCTTTCCCCTTTTATTCTGTAGAGCATCTAGGTGTTGCAACTAAGGCAGTCACCTACTGACCTGCAAGATAATTACAACTAATGACTAAAGAATTTTTAAGATGCATGTCTAAAGAGCACTGAAACTTCTTGAATCAAGTATAAATAGAAATTAAGACCCTAAGGCTACAGGCGTTACCACGTATTGCATCAAGATAACTGGTCTGTCCCTAAAGTGATAAGCAATTAAAAAGCATAATACTCCAGACAATGAAGTCACAAGATATTCAGCATGGGCCTCTTCTTTCCTACTACATGGTTTGTCAACATCCTGTTTTGCTAAATATGTAGTTTACAAATGCAAACAAACAAACACCAGGGCAAAGACAGCTATGACTTGTCTTCGGTGCTCCTTCAACCTCAGCCACTGCACAGAAGCAGGACCAGGGTTTGAGGTGGTTTCTGCAGAAACAATTGTCTGATGAACAAGACCTGGCTGGCGTTGCTGCATGGATTTCCACCTCTCCATCTTCCTGGAAGTTCACACCCCAGTACAGTCAGTGACAGACAAGTGATGCCCACCTTTTAGTCACTTTGATGCCAAGTCCAGCACCTCACCGTAGACCCACCACCGTTATGAATACCAGGCTTTAACAGCTGAGATTTTTCTACAGAGCCTTTCTGCTCTACTGAAGATACACTGGAGGAGGAAAAGCACCTGGAGCAGGAAGTTCTTAACCCCTGCAGAAAGATCTGTCAGTGTTCATACACCGCTGCCTACACAGAGCTCACTTGGAGGTCTCCATGTGTTCCTAGACAACTTCTGTGCGACAAGCACAACTAAAACAAACTCAAACGGTGCAGTCCCAGCCATGCCTGCAGGACACTCATACCTACAGTTTATTCCCATAGACTTTGGAGGATAAATTACACAGGTACCAGACATCTTTGTGTGACTATGTCCTAACTAGGAATTATAACAACTTTCCTATGTATTTGAAAAACCCAGAGAATTAGATAAGTTTACAGTTCAGCTTAACTGCTACGATGCTTTTTTTTTTAATTCTTTTTTTTTGCATTCCAGTGCCTGAATTTGCTGGCAAGCAGCAATTTCATTTGACAAAGGTTTATGTAGGTACTGATGGAAGCTACCACAACAGCTGATATTTCTCTTCAGTCTTCTCTGTTGAGGCCTGCTGTACAGTGCAGCCTGCACGATCACGGCCTAAGATTAATCAGGATCAGCAAAGCACTGTGCTGTTGTGGTGAGCCTTCATTAAGTCACAATTCATTGACCACTAAAACATAAATATAAAATATTTATAAAGACGCTTGGTTGCAGCAACTGAAAGAAAACAATTTTAAAGAGAACAACACAAGGCTTTGAGGACATCTGAGTCTCATGCATGGCCCAAACTGAGGTAGGAGCTGAATGGGGATATGGCCCTGTGCAGAATAAAGAAAAATCCTTAGAAAAACAGACTGTGATGAGTTCACGTTACACACAAGAATTTGCCAAAAAAGTTAATGTTATTGACACTCCTTCCCTGTGCAGGGTAACCACTGTGATTACAGTAAACTTCTCTGGAAGAGGTCAGGCCATAATGACATAACTGTGTACGTTAAGGAGTTTGACCACAGCATTGAAGAGAAAATTGTTCTGATTTAATTTCAAAGTACCTTGATGGTCAGGCTATTTCCCACCCTCCCCAAGTGCAACCGTACAAGGCACGCAAATTATAATGAAAGAAAGCCAACCACCACTTACTCTGTTTTCCGCCTTTGCTTGTCTTCAAATATATCATTCAGGCTTATGGCCACCTGTCCCAAAAACCTGTCGAGCCCCACCAGCGACCTGTGCATGACAATCAGGTACAGGATGTATTTTTCTGGATTCTCCTGCATGAGTAATCCAGGGAGCTCGAAGGAGGCCTCTTCCTTCCAGACGGGATCCAGGGTCTTCTCTGCCACCGAGGTGGAGTACTTCTCCTTGCCCAGCTGGATGATGGTGTAGGCATCGTTGCTGCCATTTTTACCTTTTGGCTTCAGACCTTTGGCTTGAAGGACCGTAACTTGCACGTGAGTTGGGAACCACTTCTGGGCTTGCTCTGCCAGCATCATCGCTGAGGATCGCAGCAGCAACAACAAACAGAGCCCGTCAGCCCTCGAGCGGCCGCCTAAGGGCACTTGGGGCGGGGACACCTGTCAGGGGCTCTGCCGGCGCTCCCCTAGCGCTGCTGGCCGCGGGTGTCCCTGCCCAGCCCGCGGGTGCCCCCCTCGCCCCGCAGCCCCAGGCGCGGCCCCATGGCCGGGGTTCCCCCGCAGCCGCTCCGGGCCCGCCCGCGGCCTCGCCCTGCCCGCCTCTGCCGCTGCCGCTGCCGCCGGCCCGGCCCGCGCCGCCCCCAGGGCATCCCCCGGGCGCGGCCGCTCCGCCGCGGGGCCGGCGGCCGCTGTCCCTGCCCGTCGCGGCCCGGGGCCGGCGGGGGGCTCGCTGCCGGGCTGCCCTCCCTCCCGTCCGTCCCTCCGTCCGTCCGTCCGTCCGTGCTCAGCCGCTCGCCGCGCTGCCCCCCCGCCGCCGCCCGGCCTGCCGGGCCGGCTCCGCCGCTTCCGCCTTCCCCATGCTGCGGGCGGCGGTCAGAGGGCAGAGGGCAGGGTTCGCCCCCTCCTCCGCTTCCCTCCCCTCCTTCCCCTCCCGCCGCGCCCCGGGCACCGAGCACCGCCCGCGGGCAGGGCCGGGCCGGGCCGGGCTCCCCCGGCCGGAGGCAGCGCTGGGCTCCCGGGGCCCCTCCCGGCTCACAGCCCCGGCCCGGTAATTAATGCATCGCTATTTCTGTTTCTGGAGCGGGCAGAGATCCCTGCAGGAGCTGCCGAGGGGAGGGAGCCTGAATGAAGACATCTATTTTGGTTATTATTTAATAGCAGCGGCTCGGGGGCGGCCATGGACCGGGGATCTCCGTGAGCCCATCCTGCTGCCACCAGCTCCGGGAGCGTCTGCATTTTCCGTCCCGTCCACCCACCCTGGCAATTCTGGTGGATTTCAACGAGAAAGTGAAAATAATAAAATACAAAAATATATTAATGAAGATTAATATAAAATACAGTAATATATTAATAAAAATAATATAAAATACAATAATAAAAATAATACAATGATAAAATATTTAAAATACAGCAATAAAAGGTAAAAAAAATACAATAAAAGATGTTTTGAGAACACATAATTTTGTTGATGGAGACGGTGGAGACTGTGTGTTTACATGCACACCTGAAAAGAGTCACTGGTATTAACTTTGTTTCTACGAAAAAAAAAAAAAAGGAGATCATTAGGGTTGCAAGGCTGTGCATCCCACCCCTGCAAACCATAACAAGCAGGGAGAACAGCAGCCAAGTCAGATAATACTTCATCTGCCACCCCTCACTCATGAGTCCCCAGTCCACAGCTCACAGGTTAGCGAGCAGCAAAAAGCTTGGGAGACCACCTTGTGCTGCTGAGACCTACAGGAAATTAAAAAGTTAAAGCTGAAGGCCATTAGAGAAAGTAAAGTATGATGCTGCCCACGATTCTTAATACTGAGCGAGTTATTGTGCAGGGTCAGAACAGGCAGGGGATCACCAGTCAGCACACAGTCATCAGCCTGGGTCCCAGCTCACGTTACCTCTGTGCATAATTTCAATAACAGCTTCATTGGCCCTTGGATTTTGGCTGGGAATGACAGCTGTGCACGCTGGGACACCTGAGACAGTGCTGGCAATTTTTTTCCATGTTGTATCTGATTTTTGTTGATATTGGAAAATAGATGGTCCAGTTGGAAATAGTAACTTCAGAACATGTCTTGGGACCGTATTTAGACAAAACCACGTAAATGGGTTATCTGGGGTAGTAATTTCTGAAAGAGTTATAAATGCTATGGTTATCTGCCTTGGTTTGTAATGCTAATGGCCAGTTAAGGCAGCACATCAGTTCTCTGGGATAAATCACTATCCTCCTCACCTGAAAATCCCTTCCCCTGCTCTGCAGCTGCCACTCTCCCACATCCTCAGGTACCTTTCCCAAATGTTTCACTGCCAAGCTTCCAGGGTGAGCTGCTGTGCTTGGGAAAAGAGCTGCAGCATTTCAGGGTGGAAGAGCCAGAAGGGATTATGGTGACAGTGCTCTGCAGGACACTTAGGCCATGGGGGAAAGCCACGGGGTTCTTGTTGGAAACCAGAGAGACATAAGTACATCAGAATATTTCTTAAGTGAATTTTACCACATACAAGTTCTGTTTTAATACAACATTCTTCATTGCACTAAATAGAAACCAAGCATGATGCACTCATCAAATCAAAACAAGAAATGAATTTTAGGTAGGCAGAATGTATTTCTTTAATCAGAAGTTTAAGTCAAACATCATGTCTTGCATGCTGTGTCTTAGGAAAATTTTATGAGATTTTATAACAGGCAGGATTTGTGCTTTATTAGTGTTCTCTAATTTCTTACAATTGTCTTCTTCCTAAACAGGAGCTGATTGCAAAAAACGTATGCAGGCAGCTGAAGAGGGGAAGGTGGAAGAACTTTTACACCTCTGTAGACAATATATTAATACAATACCCAATCTTCCTTTTCTGCTTTCAAAAATAAACAGATTGATAGTTCTCTACTCCTTATGTGCAATCTGCCATGTGAGAAGAGGAATGTGGAGCCTTTCTCATGTCTCTCCTCCCTGCTCAGGTGGTGGAGCAGACATTGGGGAAATGCCCTCTCAACTCCTCCACCACTGAGCTTCATAAAAAATTCTGCTCAAAGGTGCACTAGATATATTTTATTCCCTCTTATACCCCTCCAGGGTCAAGCTGTAAGCTGGCCTTTTGGTTTTGTCCTCTTTGGAATAGAGTAATTGTCATCTTCTGGAATGAAACATGCAATATAAATGACAAAATATCTCAGAGAAATAATGATATCTCCAGCAACACAGTGTCCCCTGGCACTGTGTTAGAGCATTAATCCAGAAATGACTCAGACTCCCATTCACTAAGCCACCACCACTGCTCAGTGCCTGCATGCACTGTAGGTTTTGCTCATCACTGTCCATGATTTAGGGAATATCACATTAGGAAATCCGTTTTATTTTCTGTGCAACATTTTGGTTATAAGACTGCACCATTCTTTCACTACACCATAGATGTCCACTGTTCTTCTGTAATAATAATCTCTTAAACTCACTCTTATTGCTGTATCATGTTTTCTGTCCAAGTCCACTCACTCTGGGGATGTCCTGTCATGAATTTTCTAGTCCTTGGTTTCTTCTGGAGGATTTTGAGCTCAAAACATTACATTTGGAGTTTGCACTCATATGTATCTCCCTCGAATGCTACATTGTGGTAAAAAGGATTTCTCCCTGTGGGTGGTTGGGAGCTCCTGTACTGTTCTCTGCCTTGTCCCTTTTCTTTGTTCTGCCACTACCTGTGTAGCTGGAGAAAGCCAGGGGAGAAAAGCAAGCCCAGAATTCTTGCTGAGGAAGAGAAAGCCATCCAAGCTGGAATCTCCAGCCTAGGAAAACTGTTTCTGCATTTCTGATTTGCAATAGCTGTCCTATGCTCCTGGAGGCTACTCCAGCACTACATCTGCTTGTAGGCAATGATGAGAGTGAGTTTGAAAAGTGATTGTTTATTGCAGAACAGTGGATATCTGTGCTATGTCTATGGTGTATGTTTGATACAAAGCCTTAAACCTCATGTGTGCTGCCTGTCTCTATTACATGTTCTTCCAGTCAATTCTGACCCAGGAGATCAACACTGTTTTTTAAAGAGGCAATTCCAAGAATTATGGTGGATTTTTTTCAATTTCAGCAATTTGTAATAAGCTCTCAGTTCTCCCTCCTGAGCCCCCAGTATATCTGATAGGCTTTGATACTCTGCCTGCCCTTGCAAAAGAAAATGCAAGAAAATATTTTGGTTCCACATTCTGCTTCTCATTTCCAGTTGTGTACTTGCTAAAGAGGATCAGAGCAGTTGTTCTTCCAGTGGTAAACTGGAGCAGATAATTTGGTGATTTAATTTCTTCCTGGTTTCTGTTTATGAGGTAGGAAACATTTTGTTGTTGTTTTTTTTGAAAATGCTATCTTTTCTTTGAAATTATTTGCTGACTAATTCTTTGTTGGCAGATCTCGGGGGATGTGTTTGCTTTGAACGTTACATGGTTGTGAGGAACAGGCTGGTTTTGTCTAGACATGTGACAAACTTCTGCTTTCTGCCTGGCTGACTAACTTTCACTAGCTGTTGCAACTGTCCAGGCTGCATGTTTTCCAGAAAGACTATGAAATTTTTGAGACTGCACATTGTTGCCTGTTAGCTTGCTTTATCTCAGCTGTTGTTATTTTTTCAATTAGTGATTTCTTCAGGAATTCACCAGCATTAATTGACTGCAGAAATCAAATAGCTGGGCTCGAACCCACCACTGTGAATTAGGAGGTTTTTCCCAAGCTACTGTTTTTGTCTGCTCTCTTGGTTGGAGGAACATTCATTAAGCTGGGAGCATTTGGATGTAAAAAGCTGGATTGATATTCATTAAATTTGTGTTATGAGCCCAAATTTTGCACCCCAAAATGTTCCAGGTTTTCTGAGGCTGGGTGAGTTAGGCCACTGTCCTGCTCTGGGGGCTTTTTTACCTTTCACATTCACTCTTAGGGAACATCTCCTCAGAGGGAGCAGACCTTTGGCCTCATTACTAGGGCTGAATTTTCTCTGATAGCTTTTGAAAGTCCTACACACACCTCAGTGGTCCTGAGCTCTCAGGTCCTGCCAGCATCATTTCTGGTGTGCCACTGTTCTCTCTAGCCAGCTATGGGATCATCCTGCCCTCTGCTTGGCAGGCAATTTTTGTCTCTCCTGCCTCACTCTTCACCTGTCTGTCTTGCATTACTGCAATGAACAGGGTCATACAAGAAACAGCAAAGGAAATACATCTTTGAAGATCAGAGTGGGGGCTTGAAATCAGGACAAAACCCACAGAATTATCCATTGTTCTAATAGAAATCCAGTGCTTTTCAACCAGAAACCTGGAGTCAAAGATAGGGAAGTACTCTGTGCAATATCAGACTTCAAATGAATGCCAGGTACCACTGAGAGTGTTGGAAGCATCATCTTTTTTGTTCATTTTTAGCTGAACGTGTTTCACAGCCTTTCAACGCTCTCATCCATTGTGAAGTTCAAAGAGGCTTAAATGCTGTAAAACAGTCATCAAATGCTATAATTAAACTTGCCAGTCATCCAGATTTGACCCAAACTGCCTGTGTCTCAAGATGTTAGTCAGCTGTCTGGGTTAGATTTCAATTGAGTCTTCTAAAAACATGAAAACACCTAATTCTCAGCATCTGCCTTGCAAGCAGGCAAACCATTGTGCTCTTCTGTCAAAGTCCTTGAGCACTTCTAACCTGCTGTGGCCATCCCTCAGGCACAATAAAGGGCCACCACCCTGCCCTACACCTGTAGGATCCAGACTGTCCTCAGCAACACCTCCCCAGGGGACAGCACCAGCCACACCAAACTCTCCCAAAGCTGACCTCCAAGGGCTAGATTCAGGTTTGCCCTTGGCTCTCCTAAAACTTCATGGAAACCTCCAGGCTGACCCATAGAGAAGTACCAAAAAGTTCAAAAATCACAGAAACACAAATTTGGGGCTCAAACTGAAGAGTTACATTGAAATGGAAATTAGCTATATGACATCTATTTTTAGATTTAAATTGGAAATGGACATGAGTAATAGAGGGAGAGTTGAGGATAATTTTGTCATCTCTGCAGAGAATAATATTTTTTGTGCTTTACAGAACCTAAGAAACATTAATAATAGAAACAAACAATTTCAAAATTATGACGTTCTTTCTGGTTTCCTAATGAAACAGGAGGGGAAAAAAATAGAGATTTTTATCAATGTCTAAGGCTTCTTCACAGGTGTTTTTTCCTGGGTTTAAATAACTCCAGAATTTATTTCTAGGTCATTTATTCTTTATGGGGTCTCCAAGGATCTCAGAGACCATTACCTCACAAATTCTCCAAAGTTATCAACTCTCTTAAGGAGAATCGCAGCAAACACCAGAAAATTATGTTGTAAAAGAAGTTCTTTCAATGGAAGTTCTGAACTTCTCTGCTGGTTCTCCCTCTCTGAGACCTCAAAGGGCTTTACAGGACCTACACATTCAACATCAGTAGGCTGCCTATGAAGACAGACAGAAGGGAATTATCTTTAAAAAGATTAAATTGTTATATTTATATCCCTGGTTTATGTAATAAGTTAACAGCAAGTGGGTAAAATACCTACCCACCTTAAAGCACAGTGTATGCCTTGAAATGGCAAAAAGTCCTCCCTGAAATTTGGTCTTCTTAACTAAAACAACACACTTAAACTTCCTGCTCGTTCCCAAGACTTTTTCCCAGGCATAGCTGCCCCCAAACTTTATTCCTAGGGATTTTTCTTCTAGCAGAGGACTACTCTGTGCCTCTTCTGCTGTTGAAGGGTCTAATGGAATCCACCTGCAGCCCCGAGCCAGCCGTGATTAATCTGCAGTTCACTGCAGGGTCTCAACACCTCCTGCCTGTTTGTAAAAGGAGAACTCTTCTTCCCTGATGATGCAGAGAAAAACCCCAACCAACCAATTAAATAACATAAAATAAAATGTTTAATGAATGAAGGAAGAAGGATTGATGTGCTTGTTGTACTTAGAATTAACATGTCTCCTTTTAAGCCCTGGTAAACCAAGACATGGATTTTCTAACCCTTCACCCCACATTTCAAAGCTGATATAAAGCCCCCAAACAATATTTAGTATTTTGGCAGAATTTTTTTCTCTTGCCAAGTTGCTGAATAATTCAGATTTTTATATCATTATTGCCTGCTAGCAATATAAATTTGAATTTGGCTTCATCAGGGTCTTAAGATAAATATGTGATTAGTGAAGGAATGTAAATTAAATCACTGTAGTTAAGTTTTATGTGTGTTAAATGTATGTACTCCAAGCACTCTTCTCCAATGTTACTTAAAACCCTCCTTTCTTTGAAGTGTGGTTTATTCTTAGAAAACTCAAGCTGCTCCTAGAATTCTGCTCCCAGTAAGAGACAAATTAGATAAAAACAACTTCTTGAGAGGAGAGAGCTTGCAGAGCAAGTAGACATGGAGTGCTGCTTGACAGCCTTCTATGGCCTTTTGGTAAGAATTATCCAATAACTAGTAATGGAGCAGATAGAATTTCACTTTTCCAAAATATCTGTAGTGCATCTTCTTCCCAACACCATAAGTTGGAAGGATTGTGAGGGCTATGGGAATACTGCAGATTTATTTTGGCACTGCCTAATGCTTCAAGCATCCTGGAAATCAGCACTGGATATGTTCTCATACTCTGGATGTAAATTAGCCATATGTGCATTAGAGGCATTATTTACAGATTGAATTGTGCAGCTCACTATACTTAGGGCCTTAGATAAATTATCTCTATACTGGGTCCAATTTTTGCTGTCATTTACAGTAATATAAATCTAGGATCACTCCACTGCAGTCAGTGGGGTAATTACTTTGAATTTTCTCCAGTGTGAAAGAGAGTAGAATTTAGTCTCTGATTATTATTTGCAGCTCTGAAGGCCTTTCCCCTACACTGGTGATCTACTGAGGCTCTTCTGTCACTTTGTCCACTGTTGCTTTAGGATTGTGCTCAGGAAGTGCACGTGCACATGGAAGCAAAGCGAGGCATCAGATTTAGGTGGTTTTGGAGCCTGAGTAAATGAAAATGAGAACAGTTACCTGGTGTCACAACCTCTTTTGGCTTTGTTTTTCATGCTCCTTTGTCTTTGCTTCCAAAAGTTTGCAGCTGGAGCTCTTTCTGGTTAAACCTTACTGAAAAAGTCAGCGCTGACAATGTTGTAGTACAGACATCACCCTCTGAGCTTCTTCACCCACCACTTTAAATGGACCTGGTTTTAAAAAAAGTAATTTGTCCTTACCTTAAGGTCTTCACTGTGTCTTCATGGCTTAAACCAATGTCCCTCCCACTCTTTCCATCGGTGTTTGACAGCACTGTCTATCTAACTGTGAAAAAGCAGTAAATAACAGTAAAAGCTCTCTGCTCTACAGCAGCTCTTTTGAAACTCCCATCTGCTAGGAAATTAAGAACTCAAAGATGGAGCATACTAACCTCAATAGAAAGATAGAAACCATGCTAACACATCAGCAATTGTTCTCTAGGAACACTCTCGCTGATGTTGGGGTGAATGGGATTGTCCATGTCAGAACACAGATGTCTCATCATCCAGCAACATGTGATATTGAGGCATATCAGTGTTGGATGCAGATTCGTAGCTGTGGTTCAAAAGCTCATGTTAGAGGAACACACTGGGATACTGGTTATATCTTTTTCAACTCAGTATTTCTAATGAGAAGAAGATGTCTGAATGTATTTTCTGTAAGTCATAATCATTTGAAAAAATGCATTAGCAGGCACAGGTCTCACAAGTGATTTTAAATCATCTCCATATTTTGTTTTCCTTCAGCTTCTCCTTTGTTTCTTTGCTGCTGCTCAGTCTCATTTTTTCTCTCCCCCTATTACTGTAACAGCATGTCCACCTTCATTTCCAGTGATAGAAAAGGCTGTGGGATTGAATTTGGCAATCAGATATTCTTGCTATTTATTTATCTAAAGGTCTTTTGTGCTGTGTCCTGCCACTACCTGAGTTCTTCCATTGCTAGTGACAATATCAGGATATCACAGAAACTAATAATTGCACCATTGCTGAGTTTGAGCAGCATGGTAATGCCTGGAGAGTGCTGACTGAACAGGCCCAAGAGTAACATTACTGTGCAAATAACCTTTACTCAGCAAAACTCGCAGGCAGTTGTAGGTATTGACTTAAATATCACCCCAGCCAAGACATGACTTCTTGGGGTCATCACTGGAATTACTGAAATTACAGAAACAGAGATTCACTTCGACATTAAAGTATCCAGTATATGTTCCCAAAGAAGACATTAGTTCAGACTTTTCTATCCAGTAGCAAGTCTGAAATTTTAAGTGCCCGTGAGAAAAAAAAAGAGATAAAGAGGTAGAAGAAAGATTAGAGCAGTTGGTTTGTGCATGGCACTAGTGGAATTGGACAAAGCAGATTACCTTGCTCCATTTTTATATTTCCTACAGGAAAGCATGGACGTGGAGGGTATCAGGAAAGAGGGAGCTGTTCACCAAGCCAAGTGCAGGTGGCAGGGCTTCCCAGATGTCAGTGTGGCTGTGCAGGCAGGACTCCTCAGGTAGGTCTGACTGTGGTTCATGTACCCATGTGGATTTTGCCGGTTAGCTCAGCTGAGTAAGACCTGCCCCAGCACATCCATGGCCATAGGGATCACCATGAATAACAGATTTGCCCTGGCTGGGATGCCTTGCCTGGGAAACCTGCACCCAGCCCAGTTCTCAGCTCTCCTTGTGTCCAAGAGCCATCCAGTCTGGACTGAAAAGCTTCTGGGGTGAGGAGCCCACAATCCTTTTGTAGAAGTTTTCCTCATGACTAGTCAACCACACTGTTAATAATTCTATCTACTTTATCTATAATCAGAACTTGACCATTTCCAGCTTCTCTGTCTTGATTAATTTTTATATGCTAAATACAGAGCCATTACAAATCTTCTCCACATGTAGATATTAATATATCGATCAAGTCTCTTAAGCTTTCTTTTGATAAAGTAAACAGATTAGGTTGCAAACATCTATCCCTAAAAGGCAGATACTCCAGATCTTGAAATCATTCTTTTCTGATCTATTTTCAATTTTCCATGGCTTCTTTGAAGTGTGAACACCAAGACTAGTCATGATATTCCAGTAGTTTTCCCACCAGCTCACACACAGCTGTACTTCTTGTGCCAGAATCCCTGGCCCAGTAATTCTGCTGCTAGCTTAGGTTTAGGAAATTCAATCTAGGGTATTAAAACCTTACTATATATTTTTCCTGCGTAATTGGAAAGCAGCGAGAGATCAAGCAAAGGATCAAATCTGGGAGGGGGAAAAAAAAGTTTCCAATTCTCAAGTTAATTGTCCTGAAAAGTTTGGAGAAATTTACTGCAGAGATACTCTCCCATAGAGCAATCAAGTGCTGACTGTAAGTCTGTTTATGCTTTGGACACATCTGTATGGCAGCAGCATAAAGAGTGTGGCATGCTGTTTAATATCTGTCAGGCTTCTTTTTTAAACCACTTAATAAGCATGTATGTAAATTCTGCGCAATAAAAAAAGTTCTAACAACGAGAACAAGAATAACCTTTTATGTGGTGGCTCCCACCCTTAATCCCAGCTTCTACATGCCAGTTCCTCCCCCCACTTTCACATCCCCATTTCTTGACAGGTGCCAAGAGGTTTCAGAGTGTTCTTGCAGTTTCCCCATGGGAACTGCCATTCCACCAGGGATGAATTTGACCCGCTGAGCAATAAAGCTGAGGAGAAACACTAACACTGCAGCCAAGCTGGGGGGATTGCTTGTTTTGCTGTTGGCATGTTCTCCTCTGGCAATTTTTTTTTCACCAGGGAGAGTTCCATGTTCATTCAACCTTCCTCTAACTTCACCTTGAGAAAGAAACAGGGCTTTGAAAGTGTCGTTTTCCCAGGAACAGCTGCTGCTTTTAGCATCCAACAGTCTTTAAATCCATAGAAGGCTAGTTTATATGGACAGGGAAGCATTAAATGCTAGGAAATGAGGGTCTTTAGGTAACTATTCCAGATCTGCTATATCTGCAGTTACAGCAATAGGTGGTGTTCTTTTACTGGCTTTTAATGAGACACATTTATTACTGCCTTGCGATAAACCAAAGTAAAGCCATAAAAGTGACTTTCATTGAACATTTGTTTGAGTTCTGCCTGGGTCTTATAAAGCTCCATTTGTTCAAGACTCCAGTTTTTGTTTTACATGCCTGCCACCTTTTTGGTAACAGCTGTTATCTCCTTGGATAGTTGAATACAATAGGCTCACCTTCCAGGACACAACAGGACCTTGGTTCATGACTTGTGTGAGACAGAGCTGGGATCTGATCCTTCCTAATCTGCTGAATCAGTAGAGGATCCCAACTGCTCCAACGACCAGGCAGAATTTGGGGTTGAAACTGCTCACGTTTATTTGTTAAAATTTCACAACAGTTGAAAACAGTGACTGTGCAGGTTGGTAACAGAACTGAAATTTTAAAAGAACATCTAATCCAGCAGTCTTTGTTCAGAGGACTGAAGACCTAAGGACTTGAGAGATCCTTGACAGACCCAAACCTTCAGCCAGAGCGTGGTGATAAAAATAAATATGCTTTTTTTAACTCCAGCAGTAAATTCAAGGCTTATGCATTTTCTTCATCTATAGGGCTGGTTCACATTTCACTAAATATGAGTTCCAATATTACAGCTAAACTCTCTGGAAATATTGTTCAAGAAATGTGCTTAACAATTCACCTCCGTAAGTTAATACCTATTAAAACCTAAAAATGAATTAGATTTGGAATTTCCTGGATTCTTGTGTTTGTCATGCAAATTTTCAGTGCTGTTCTTTTTATGATAATATGAAATAAAGTAGTTTCTTATAGTAACATTGTAAATCATTTGCTTTCTATTACCCGCAGCTGGTTTTGTTACAGTAATGATTTTGTATGGGTGCACACTGCAGTGCGTATTAAAGGCAATGAAACGTCCTTTTTCAGGGCTCACATGCAATTGATGTTTGTGCAAATAGAACCAGATAATGACAAAACAGTAATTTATTATAATATATTAACGAGGTTGGTTTTTCTCTCTTCTCCCAAAACGCACCTTCTCATAAGCTGTCCCTCCCCTCTGCAGCAAATCCTTATTTTCCCTGTTTACAAAAGCCCCTCCCCAGCCTTGCAGATGCAGATTACAGTTTTTCAGCTCACTAGAGAGCCAGAATCCAAATCTAAACCAGCTGGTGTTTTTATGCGGGTGTCTTACTTTAGCTTACTCAAAAGAACACAAGATGAACGGTAAGAATTAAATAAACCACAAATTATTTTGGGGACTGTCTGGTTTGTATTAGAAGTAAACTTTTCACTGCTGGCTGTTGTTTCAAAACTATTGCCTCTATTTTTGATATTCATCCTTGGGATCTAACACAAACTATGTCTTACTAGTTTAATCCATTGTTAGGCCATGTTTAAATATCTTTTATTATAGTCATGTGCTATAAAATAGTTCTCACTGGAGTTTGCTGGCTCAAAGCCAGAGGGTAATACTCCTTCAAGTGGCACAGCACAGTATTAAAAGAATTTTTTTCCTTTGGTGTTGGTACTTACCAATTTCACACCTTGAAAAGAGCCTGACTACATCAAAATGTGATGTATCTACTTTGAGTGCAGGGACTAGAAAAATATTATGGCACAAAACGAGAGCAAAGAAAACATTTCAACTGTATCAACAGTGTATTCATTTTGGTGCCTGATTAGCAATTGGTGTAATTCCTTGCTGTAGAGCCTAGAAATTATATACATATGTTTTTCAGGCTTCTGTTTTTAAAAGTAAGTTTGCTTTTAACTTCCTGCAGCAGAACAACCTACAGGACTACAGCGACCATTATTTAGCTCACAGTTAACATTAAATTAGTTCATCTGTATTTAGAAAGATTTTTTTTTTCCTCCTCTGAAATGGTAATGGAGTGAAGGGTGTAACATCTCCAGTTCAGACTCTGACAGCATTTTTTTTTTTTTATGGAGAGCCACAATCATGCAAACACTGTCAATAAAGTGAATAAGGAATGATAATAGTGCTTAATAATGTGGACCTCCAATTCTGCAAGCATTTTGGCAAAAGCAGGTTCCTTCCCTGATACATTTCAAAATACTTCCAGGTATGGACTGAGTTCCATTGGGGTGATCAAGGACTAGGACAAAAAAATTGCTACCATTATTTCACTGCTGTGGTCTGTACCAGCACCTTCATTCTGGGGTATCGTGACTTTCAGTTCTGGTTTTTCTATTATTCATGGGGAAAACATGGCCAGAAAGGAAGGAAAGGGCCTGTTAGGAGCAGTTAACCTCTGCAGCTTCCACGGAGAGCGCTAACATTCAATATATGCCAAACCAGCCCCATTAGGGTGAATAATGAGGGAGTAGATCTGAAACTCTGTACAAGACAAGATGAAAACAGATTGGGCAGGCTATTGTACCACACTTTATTACCTAGTGAAATGTAATTTGATCCATTTGCAGGAGGAAGAACCAGAGATGCTTGTTTCAGAATTCAATTGTTCCAGAAAGATGGAAGTACCCCGGTGTTGTTATTTTTATATCGATTTTTATGAAACACGTGTAGTTCCATTTTTACAAGGCAGTAGGTTCTCTTAACGATGTCAGCAAGACAGGCAGTGCAAATGTTAGGGGGCTCAGCACATTCCTCTGTCAAATGACAGAGGGCAAGAATATATAGTCTGACTTCAGTCTCAGAGAAGTAAAACCAGAACCAGCCCCCAGACGAGTTGCAGCCAGTTTGGTTCCTGGAGAGGTGACTTTCTGCTGTCGCTTCATTCTTCCAGTCCCCAGGTGGGGATGTTTGATAAAGTGAATTTACAGACAAAAGCCTGGGCTAGTTTGACCACACAGTCTTTAGAGGTGGAATTTCAGCTCTATATGAACTCAGCTATTGATTTCAAGGGGTAGTGTTCTCTGCTGTGACAGAAATCTGTGTTCTAGAGATTTTTACATATTTGTTTTAATTTTGAAAGTGATAATGATTTTGAATTTTGATCCTGCATGCCTGAATTTGCAACAGGCATGTTAGCAAAAGATTATGCCTGTATCTTTAAAAGGGAATCAGAGAATTTCGTTAGCATAACTTCCTTTCCTTTTTTTTCCTTTTTCCCTGAGAGCCTCTTTAGTTGAAATAAAGAAAAAAAAAAGGACAAGAAAGTATTGTCAGAGAAAGAAAAAAGAAGAAGAAATGACCCTGAACTTGGCTGTTAGATAAATCACAGTAGAAATGCTGTTGAGCTGGGCCTTGTTGTATTTGGGAAAGTAGCCACTAAGCCAATATCAAATGAGACACATATATTTGGATACAAAGCTCAGCTTGCTGCATACCTTTAGGACACAAGAAGAAAAAAACCCCAAACATAACACTCCATTATTATTATGGAAATACTTAACATGAAACAATAGACTTTAAATATATTAACCCAGGAAGTCAGACAGTAGCCCAGGCATCTTAGACTATTGCTTTGTATTGAAACTGTGTGTGCAAATGTACCTGTACATTTTGTGGAGATTCAGTCACAGCTATTGGTGCTTTTATTTGTGTTTCTCTTTCAACATCAGAAGACACTCTACTTCTTAGGAAGCCCTTCTGAGCATGTGGAAAGGATCACTAACTTCACAGATCTTGAAGCTGATTTATTCACTTTTCTGCCTTGGTTTATTTTTTTTTTTTTCCAACAGTGTTGACCCTTTTTTTGCCATGCAGACTCTCCAGAAACTCCTGAAATGTCTAAACTCATACCAACTGACACACCCCTTTTTTCTTTTGTTTCTTCTTCATCAGTCTGATATGTGGACCATCTTTTGCAGCAACTCTTTCTGACACTGATCTCAGCATCTTCCTCCTCATCTTGCTAACAGCAACCCTGTCCCTCTAGTAGGCTTAACCTCTTCTCACAATATATTTCTGATTTTGTGTAGTCCTGTCTTGTCCCTAAGTGAAAAATCCCCATCTTAGTTTCTTTACTTTCACATAATTTTAATACTTTAAATGATGCCTTACATGTGTTACAGGAATATTCAGTCCTGGACATAACAGGGAGGGACCTCAGCTGCAAAATTCAGGTTGTGATGCAGAGCCACAAACTGGAAGAGGCACATCCAAAGTAGGATGTTGGTTCACACCCATTCCCAGTGCACAGCATCTGTATGAAGAAAGACTCTTTAAAGGTCTTTGAAATACATCTGACTGCATAAATAGATTCCAATGGTTTAAACATGTTTGAAAATCCCAAATGCAAAGCAACTGTGGTGCATTATACCTATCACTTCTTCACTTTTTTTTTCAGTCTGCTTTTAAGTGAAGAAGCATCTGAAATCCATAAATTTTATTTCTTTATACTAATTTAAACACTACTGTAGATACCATTAAAATATCCGTACATTTGAAACCTCGAGAAACATAGCTGTATAATATGTTTAAAGATTTATCATATTGGAATAGTAGATAGAGGCAGAAAAGCCTGCAAATCATTATTTAGAAGTCTGTGGTCGTAATGAAGAACTTTACCTGTGATGAAGTAGTTGTGCAGTTTTTTTCTCATTTGCACAAATATTTTAGCTAACTATGTAAATTAAATCAAAGTTGGTTTGAACCAGCACATCTGTCCTATTTTTATTATCTTTTTATTTAGAAGATATCAACTGTCTTTGCACAAGGATGGTTTTATTTGTGCTGTCACCAGAAGCTGGGTGTTCTTGGGAACTGACCTTTCCCGAGTATTTCTGTGTGTAGACTCTTCATCACAGCTACTGAAGTCAGGCTTAACAATTATTATTACCTAAGAGGGATACAGAGATCTAAGTCTGCTAACTTGTGCCATCCAAGTATAAAAAAAAATATCTGAGGGTGTCTTTCCTCTGTATTTCCTGAGTGGAAGTACTTCAGAGACAACAGAAAGGTGATATTACACCCTAGAGCCAGATCTGGGGACACATGTCAAGCTAAATTAATCCTTAGCTCACACAATCATCTCAGTTTGTTCTGTCCTGAGGGAGAAAGAATTCAAAGAAGTAATCATGGGATCTTTACTCAATAATCTATCTTTTACAGTGATACAGAATTTGTAGGGCAAGTGTTGAATAGCAAATAAAAGCTTAGAGTTTCCATACTATTAGACTCTGCTGTAGCCATTAATGCTCCCTGGGGACAGAGGAACCTTCCCTGGGAAGCACAGGCTGCTGTCCCTCTGGACAGAGCACTGCAGGAGGCTCTGGGAAGCAGAGGTCAGACCTGCAGATGGTATCTGAGCTTGATCTGAGTAGCAGATAACTTTGCAACTCACCTGCAGCAGTCCTTGCTCAGGTCAGATAAGAAAACCCACCCCCCTTGCCCAACCCAGCACAAGAACACATCTGAGGGACACGTGGATAGGGCGTGAGCTGGAGTTAGTTCCTCACAGCATGAGGATAAAAAACAATTTCCAGATGAAATCACAGGTGTTCATCAAACTCTTTCTAAAAACACCCCAAAATCTAAAAAAAGTCCTAAAGAGAGATTCTTAGCCCTTATTCAAAATAAGGAAAAACATCTAGTGATGTGATGACAGTGAAGCATGGCAGGAGGGCACTGTGGAGTGACCAAGACTAATGGGTTAATTAATGATTATCCCAGCTATCTGCAGTGCAGAGCTCCTCTTTACTGAAGCCATGCTGGAGATCAATGGAATGGCAGCAGGGCTCAATCTGACACATCTTCCAGGACAGTGTTAGAGGCTGGCAAAGTCACTGCTGCGTTCCGGGCTCTGCCATGGAACAGTTATTTGGTGGCTGTTCTGGGAATGGATGGATTTTCCCCTGCCCACGAACTCTGCCTGCTTATCCTGGTAGTACCACTCTGTGGATTCCATTTTGCTGGGAGAGGATATCAAAGTGCTTTAGACCAGATGATTCCCCTGCTGGTGGGGACTGATGAAAGCACTGGTGGGGCAGAGCAGTGTTAGTGCTGAGGGGACAGTGTGGAGCGTTGGGTTTGCTGCTTTAACTGTTATGGCACTGTCAACATGGATAACTTGAAGCTTAGACCTCCTTTCACAGTAGGTTTTGCTCTGCCATCTCTGAGGAGCAGAACAAGGCAGCCTGAGGACAATGATACCTTTCCCTCAGCCCTCTTCCTGCTTCCCATTCCATTCAAACAGTTTCACTGAGCAATTGCCTCACCTGACTTTTGTTGCTGAGGAGCTGCTGGTGGTTTGGAGGTGATTTAGAAGTGATCAGGTGATGGTTACCCTACAGTCCATTTCCAACCCCCAGTTCATCGATGACTGTGTGTTTTCTCTGCTTTGCAGTTCCCTGTCCCATCCGTGTGCTTGTCCCTGCACAAGTGGCAGAGCTCCTGCTCGCTGACCTTTGCTGCAGAACTTTGCAGTAGATCAAAAAGATTAATGATGCAAGTTGGTAGTTTCAAGACCCAGCTCTCCAAATAAAAGATATTTTTTAATTACTGTCCAACCCTATTAGGCAGAGGATTGTATAACATGTGTTTCCTTTTAGAGATGAACTGCCCCAGTGGCAGTCACAGAGCACTTTTGCATAACTCTTCCCCCTCCCCCTGGCCCTATCTCTGTGCTGATGTGTTAACGTGCAGACATCCTGCTAATGGCTTGGATATGCTTCATCTTAAAAAGTTATTTTCAGGGGGTTTGGGTCTCTGCTGCATCCCTGGGGGGCCTGTTTCTCGGGCAGCACTGCCAAATGGCTTTGGGATCTTAACTCCTTACTGCCAGGTCTGCTTTCCCTTCAAAGACAAATCTCTCTCCCTTTGCCTCACCAAATACCATCCCCGTTCTGCCACAGAGGTTTGGTTTATTTCTGGTTGGATTCTCATCCGCTTTACCCACATTTTTTGTCATTTGATGGGGGTTTAACCACTCCAGAGATGTCAGTAGAAGGGGTTCACAGGGATCTGTGAACAGATTGGCATTTGGCCCAACGTGCTGTAGGGCACTTTGCAGTTCTACCTGAGGTCACAGTGTTAGGACAGTGAAATCCATTTCTTTTGCCCAGTGTCTTATTTCTTGGATTCAAACAACAGTTTGCATGTGGACAGAAACATTTGAAAAGGTCTCTACCAGGCAAGGCTCCACTCACTGGCTTCTGGCCACCCATTAAACCAGGATGGATCCTCCAGCCTTTACCTGTCTGGGTAATTTGGAACCTCGAGGAGACTCAGATTCCCTGCTAATTACAGGGGTTCCAAATGAGAGAAGGGCCATGGTTTCCAGAGTGTGAGGTTTGCAGGATGAAATCTTCAGCTGTACTTCTGAAATGATCTAGTCTTGCTTTCTTTGCTGTCTTACCCCCGTTGCTGGTCAAGCCAAAACATTCCACCGTTCAAATACCTGGCAACAACTATTTAATTTGACAATTTGTAGATGGTATTCCTGTATTACCCTTTAGGACCTTAATAATAGGTTTTTCTTTAGTGAAGCATTAAAACATTAAAGGCCATAAATTCCACAGTCACCTGTATCCATTTATTGCTAATTTATTATGGAACATATCATAAAACTTTGCTTGACATATAGGCCTCTTCATAACTATAAATCTTTTTTCAACTGTTTAGATAACTTGCGCTTAAGTTCAAGGAAAGACCTCTACGAACAAATATTTAAAACATCTATTTATTATGCAACATTAACAAGTACAAACTGTATGGCAAATCCTGAGAAGTATTACTCTGTATTCAGATTTATCACTTCAAACTTTTGGGAGATACAAATATTATGAAGATAAAATAAAAACTTTGTGTCAGGTGTCTGCTTTGTTAAAAGGCTTAAGAGCTCTGACTGAATAGAGTTGTTATTACAGTTAACATCAAACATATAAATGTTTCTCTTCAGCTTAAGTTCCTCATTTGTAACCTGGAACCAGAGGAAGGACTGTAAGTGTGATTCATACAGGGGAGCTCACCAGAGCGAAACCAAAAGTTATCAGACTTGGTAATTTCAGCTCAAAATAGTGTCTGTAATATCACTGTTACTACAGACAATGCTCTCATGAAGTCAGTTTTAAAATCCCAGTGACACTGGATCAGATAGAGAAATAAGCTGGGAGTTTCATTTACTTGATCTCAAATAATTGCTTGGGGTTTGACACTGTTTATATTTGTTGCTTTTAAATTACCTGCTGTTGTTTTGTATGAGGAAAATAAAATTTTTTTCTCCCTCATGGTGTATAAACTCAAATTGCTGGGATAATTGAAACCAGCATTCTACAGAATACTGCTTTTTTTTTTTTAATTTAGTATTTTTGTCCTTGCTTAATTATTAGCACATCTAGTTGCTAATAATACATATTTATTTGCATATGTAGTAAACTAATTAGTTTTAGCAGCAGTGCATGTGCATACACCCAGCCAGCTTCTTTAGCAACAAGTTGGTTTGTAAAAATATTGTTTGGATGCCTCATTAAAGGTTCTGTTTTATAAATTCTTTTTCTGAAAACCAGTTTTCTCTCACATGGAAGATCATTTTTCATTCTTGAAACAAATTTCCCTCGTGGTGCTGTCCCCATCAGTGCAGCTTGAGGTGTGTTTGCTTGTGCTCTCTGGCCTCGGGATTTTCTTATAAATTGTTAAACTGTGATGACCAAAGTCACAGTGTGAGGCCAGGACAGCACAGTGAGCACAACTCTCACATTTGTGTGTTAAAGTCAGAAAAAAGGGATGGGAGTCTTCTACAACCTACACAAAATGCCACCCTGTAAAGTGAGCCCATTTACGGTAAAATAATTAAAACTGACAGATTTTTTTTGTAGGTAAGAAAACCAAAAACTCGACACAATCACATCATTAACATCCAAACAAAGGCAAAGCAACTGCTTCTTCCAGACTATGCAGGAGTTATTCACCAATTTTGTGCTGACTTCATCACTGGTTTTTTTTTACCAAGGCTTGTTTCCTGGGACAGGAGGGGAGGATTCATCCCAAACCATTGTATCCATCCTCCAGCCTGTGGGGAACAGGGGCAGTTTTCTGCTGATGGTCTGGCCCTGTCTCGACCTCCCAGCTGCACTTGCTGTGTTCTGCTCTCAGAACACCTCTGGATTTCCCCCTCCCTCATTTCCCCCCTGCTCTCTGCTTTGTCTCTTTTCCTTGTCCTTTTTTGCCAGTCCTTTCCCCCAGTGTCCTTCCACTCACCCCAGTGCCCCTGCTCCATGTACAACATATGGGGAGAGCTCTTGCAGCCAAATTCATGCTCTATACTTGGAGCAGTGGCACATGAAAAAAGGCAGCTACTGTTTTTGGTAGGGCTGTTTGTGCCTCACTCTTTTTCTGGGGTTTGTATGTTCCTAAAAATATTAATTTTTCTGGTACTTGCTGAGAAAAATAATGAATCCCTATAAAAATAGTGAATCAATACATAAACCTGGTCAAGAGAAGAATGCCAGCAATTTGCAAGCTTAAACAAACCAATTATCTTTTGATTAAATTATCTATAGCAGAAAAAATTTTAATATTATTTAGGGAGTCTGTGTGTCTTTGCAGCAGGCTCCCAGCACATCTTTAAATTCTGCAGTTCCACGGTAAACAGCTTTTTATATTACTTCCTGAAAGTTGACCCTGATGGATTGTAATTAATTATATTGCTGATAACTGACAAAATAAGCAACTTTCCCAGTTATTTATGGTCTTAGATTTCACTCAACTGCATAATACAATGTCTCTTTAAACGTTGTCAGGTGCTGTGAAAATTATCAGCCTCAAGCAGCAAAGCCTGGGGAACAAGACAAGGTTTAAAGCTAATACCAGGAGTTTCAGTTGCTGATACAATCTTACCAAAATAAAAGAATTGCCTTTAATAAATATATTCCAGGACAGTCTGTGATGGGACTCAACAAGGCAATTAAGTGTTGTATTCAAATGCTGTTTTTCTCTGCAGAGAAACTCCTGGGCCAGGCTCCCTTCTGGCACAAGTCTGCTTAAATCAACAAATGGAGTTACACCCGAGATGAATTTGCCATGCTATGTTTTTCTAAATAGATTAGGGGTCATTTGAAAAGCTGTAAATAAACCTTTCAAATTCTTTAAGGCAAAAAGAAACAAATCTCCAAGAGGAAGAGAAGGGGGGGGGGGAGGGAAAGGGAGGGAAAAAAAAAGATTTATTCTGCTTTCCCAGAACTGCAAGTTTCCAGGTGTTCACCTTTTGATCTGGCTACAGGCAATGATTTTCTGAAGTGGTTTCTGATGGTGCCTGACATCATTTATGGCACTCCTGAACAATCTTGTAATGTGCTAAACTACACAAAATTAAGTGAGTTAGTGGCTAGCTAAGAGCAGCAAAAGGACCGTGGATATCATGTGCACTTTGCTGCTTGCAACAGCATGTGCAGCTTGGAAGCAGCCTTATTGCTTTGATTTGATAATGAGGATACAATAATTACTGTTGTTAATTTTTAATAGTAGAGGAGGGTGACAGGCCCTTGGATTCTCAATGTTCAATGCTGTACAAACACAGAAAAAAACACCCCCACATTTTTCCTGATAACTTACAGCCCAACTGAAGGCAAAACCCAGCAATGGAGGCAGCAAAGGATAGGAAGGAAAAAACTGGGTGGTGTGAACCTGCCTGAAGCCAGCACGGCCATGTGCATGGCTGGACAGCCCATGTTCCTGGTGTTTGATTAAGGTTTTTATCTATCTTATTCATAGCTTGTAATTAAAAGATAGAAGACTCCTTCCCATGAGCTGAAGGCATGGCAGAGCTGGACTTGGCTGGTGGGTGCAGCCCCACTGAGCCAGAGGGAATTCTGCCAGTTCTTTGCAGGGGTGACAGCACAAGGATGCTGCTGAGCTTCAGGCAAGCAGGTGAGCAGCTCCCTCTGTGCTCCTGGTGTGCTCAGAATGGCTCAGGAGTCAGAGCTGGCACAGCCAGTCACCTGTGGCGAGTCAAAGGCACTCACTCAGCTTCACTTCTTTCCACCCAAGCTGCACTTCAGTACCTTTGTCTCCAACAAACTGCTGTCAGAGGTGAAATTTTCCGTTGTGCCCAAGGAGGGGAACTGTTGGCAGTAGGTTTAACCTCTGCATCTCAAGGTTTTCTTAATTGCTTTAGCTCTGCTGGGCTCAGCAAGCTCGGTGGAGAAGGGAACTGAACACCTGAGTGGTGGTGTGTGCTGGGAGCAGAGGGCAGATCAGATCTGGAAAACCTGAGGGTATGATCTATAACTTCTTTTAGCTGGAATTTGCTCAGAGCTAAAGGCTTCTTGTGCAGATTTGTTGTTGTCCAGGCAAAGGGTGATAAAGAAATGTGATTATCTGCTTGTCTCCCAGTGCGGTTGTCAGCACGTGGGACGTGTTTCTGCTGAATGCTCTTGTGAGACACAGAAATGTGTGCAGTGCTTCAGGACCCAGCATGGAAACAAGAATGAAGTGCTGCAGTTTTGTCTTTGAAAAATATTTAATCTGTAAATGACTAATTAGGAGTCTTGCAGAATTTGTCATTACCAATGTTGATTCTAAGGGTTGAATTTGTTAATGACATTTTAAATTCTTATTTTATACCAACACTGACTGTGAACACTTGGCCAAATTAATAGAATTTGCATTGACAATGAAATCTCTTCTCCCACTGAAAAAAATCTAAGAGGAGAAATGTATCTTTGAGATCCTACCGTGATTTTGGTAAGTCTTTTCCAAGTGCTTATTCTGCAAATCACTAGATTAATACCATTTAGAAAGATCAGGCAAATGAAGCTGCAATTAAGAGAATTAGTTAAATCCATTATAGGCTGCTGGCCTTACTCTCCAACTCAGGAAGGATTAAACACCACACCCAAGGTCTGTTTGATCCTGTCTTCAGGGCACTATTTATTAATTACACTTAATTATTCATGGCAAACCCCAAAATGAAGCAGTTGAACATTAATCCAGTTGTTACCTTTCCCTCAATTCAGGGGCTTCTGTGGGATGCTTTTCTCATCTTTTTGACTTGTCTACCCTGAGTTTTAGAGAGTGTTTGTCCCAGAGCCCCTTGCTGCAGGAGCAGGCTGATGTCTGTGAGGTGACAGGTCACTGCTGGTCTCTCATCAGTGCTAAATCCAAAAGCCCATTGTCAAACGTTATGGAAACAGAATATTTGTGCTGACTGGTGGGTTCTGTGCCCTGTGCTACTCCTGGTACTTGTGGAGAAGTAGCATCCTAAGGAGAGCATTCAGAGCAGCCAAGGCAGCTAAAGCAGCCCTTCAGAAACACAACTAGGAGTGCAGTTCCACAGGATTCACTTCTAATCAAAATCTGTATTTCAGAGAGCAACTCTTCCACAGTCCCTCCCTGCCACAGTCCAATGGCATATGCAGCTTGAACTAGCACATTATTGAAATCTGTCTTGTTAGGAGCAGCACTATGAGACCACTGACCCTTCCAGGAATAAAGCCAGAGTGCCCCACAGGTGATCTCTGCTCTCCCTTTTCTCCCCAAGGTTTGCATCCCTCAGGAGCAAAGCAAAGCACAGGGGAGGTGCCCTGTGCCCTTCAGGAGACACAACACTCCAGTGCAACCTTTCATTAATCACCAATAATACATTTACTAGAGTTATAGAGTAAATATAGTTAGACTCTATAACTAGAATTACATAAAATAGATCATATGTCATTACTGATGTGGAGTTGTGGCTTAGGTGCTGTTCAGTGCTAAAAGGATAAGGAGGTCATTTAATAACTGTAACCACACAGGGTTTTTAGCTTGTCAAAAACAAGGGCAGTTTCATGGCTACTGTTTTACAGTGAAAGTCGTTCTGTGTGGCAAACTGAACCAAAAAGATCAAAACATTATAGGTAGAAAGGGTAAACAACTTAAAAAATCAGCAAACAATGACTTTAAATTCCAAACATCCTGGTCTGGGGGCAAAACAATGAAGGAAAACACGACACACTTTTCTGCTTCCTATTTCCACTCCGTGATCAAAGCTTTTAACTTCAGTTTGTTCAATTCTTAATGATTTTCAGCCACTTTTGTTTACTTTATAGCACCAACAGACAAGGAGTAGAAAGTGAAATGCAGATCCTTCCCATGTTGTTGCACACCAAGTCTCTGTTTTGAATTCCAGCTCTCCTGCAACCAGATTTAAAGCTGATTTAAAACCAAGAATTATAATGTACCCTCACCTAAAACCATAATAATCTTTATTCCTGCTTCTGGATTTGCTGATGTACCTTGGCTTTTAAGTATTTACCTTCTAGTTATGAAGCTCCTTAGGGCTGCATAATGCCTTATTATTATTATTATTATTATTATTACCAGTCCCTCAAGTCATAATGAACTCTGGATTATAGCATATTCTATATTTAAGTTTCCAGGACCAATAGTTATTATATGTTCTTTGTTCTGAAATTAAAAATAAAAAAAGTCATATAATTAGTTCTTTTCTGCTCACTAAACAATGAGAATTGATTGGCAAGATCATCACTGCAAATGCTTGGGAAAGCCCTAAAACTATATTTTTTTGTTATTATTTTCTTGATGGTAGGAAGATATTTCACAATTTCATTATTTCAATTTACTAATCCAGAGACCTGGCATGAGCTACAACCACTAAAAGATGTGATTGTGAATTTTAAAATGAGGGTGTGTTACTAGGTTTTTTTTTTTAAAAAGCACAAGGAGGACTAATACCCACCTAGGTTTTCTACAACATAAACTATCTGGTTTTTCTGCTTGGAAATGCTATCTAAGACTTTTGCCATTTGCCTGGATCCTGAGTCAGTGGTGTGTGGTTGGACAAAGGATGCCAGTCTGATCAAGAACTGCCTAAACAAGAGCTTGACTGCCTTGGTTTAACCTCCAGAGCTCACAAAGGAACCTCTGAGGCTGGATTTTGTAAGAGAAAAGCAGATTTATGGCACTGGTTGTTTTGTTCTTTCCCTCCTGCTCTGAGTCCTTCTGCCTTGCCTAAAAAAGTCACACTGACTGAACTGGGCAAGAGTGGAAAGCAACCTACCCCATATACCTAAATTGGCTGAAATTACCTTTTACACAGAGTTCTGATTCATTCTTGGTAGGAATTTGCTCGCAGACATTTTCTTTATGGTCTCATGGAGCCCATGTACCCAACCTGGTCAGCTCCCAAAGCTTTAATGATGGGAATGGCTTACCCTGCTTTTGCCATTATGGCCACCTAGAAAAATACGTTTGATAACAGCTAAAACAGGGTATTTTTTACTTATGAGCTGTTTTATAAGAAAAAAAAAGTCAAATAATACCTTTGTAGGCACCTGTGCAGTTCCAGTGATATGGAAAAGGTTTGGGCTGTTGAAACAGATTTTGGAGTCAGCCAATGGGATATTTGGCAACAGCTTTTAGTTTGGTTTCAGATTAGAAGGGTTTTCTTTAGACAAATATAAGGGATGTACTGCCATTGTCCTCTATCTCTCTGACATTGCTTTTTCTAAGCTCCCTTTTGCTAGGGACTGAATCTTCCTTTGTACTTCTTTTCTTAATGATAAAGTAGATTTATGTAAGAATATGAGGCTTTTGGCCAATTTGTTCAATTAATATTTGAGTGGAGGTTGTTTTGTTGTTTCGTTGGTTTTTCTTCAAACATTTGACACACATCCTATCAAGTTTCTGTAGCACAATTTATTTCATTGGCAGGCAGCAGCACTTGCTCACCAGTCCTCTCTTTTTCATGAACTCTGCATTCTGTACATACAGTGAAGGCTGACAAATATAAATGAGGAATTGTTTGATTGTGGAGTTGCAGTACTGGCATAAATAATAAATATGGAGGGAGGGAGGAACTAAGAATGTGTGCTATATGGAAGTAAAAGGCATGGTTTTCTCTTGAAAGCAAGAAATGGAAATATGTTCATGTACCTGCTGCATCAACAGAGGAGTGAGTGGCAGGTGGAGGGAGGTGACTGTGCCCCTCCACTCTGCTCCGGGGAGATCCTGCCTGGAATGCTGCATCCAGGGCTGGGGCCCAAAATAAGAAGGAGTCACCAAGGCCACAAAGATGCTCCTGTGAAGACAGGCTGAGAGCTGGGCTTGCTCAGCCTGGAGAAGAGAAGGCTGTGGGGAGACCTTGGAGCCCCTTCCAAACCTAAAGTTGCTCCAAGAGAGCTGGAGAGGGAGTTCTGACAGGCCATGTAGTGATAGGACAAGGGGAAATGGCTTCAAACTGTCAGAGGGCAGGTATAAATTAGATATTAGGGAGATATTATTCCCTGTGAGTGTAGTGAGGGCCTGGCAGAGGTTGCCCAGAGAAGCTGTGGCTGCCCCATCCCTGGAAGTGTCCAAGGCCAGGTTGGATGGGGCTTGGAGCAACCTGGGCTGGTGGAAGGTGTCCCTGCCCATGGCAGGGGGTTGGAACTGGATGATCCTTAGGGTCCCTTTCAGCCCAAACCATTCCATGATTCTCTGAGTCTGCATATATTGTAACAGCAGCTGTTGTGCCAACACAACTTCTAGGAGGGTTTCAATGTCCCCAACAACAGCTGAACTAAATGAAGAACTTGCATGTCAAATGCAGTGGAATATCTGGGGAATGTGCAACTGAAATCCTTATCCCTGCCCTCTTCTCTTGCTCATCTTTACCAATTTGTCTGTCAGCTCCCAGGTTTGTGCAATATGAAGCGCAGTACATCACCTTTTCCACTCTCACCTGTGGAGCTGGGCTCCTGCTGCTCTGGTGAGTCCTGTCCCTTTTTCCATCTGGCCAAGGCAGACTCAGAGCAGGGGGTGAAGCTCAGACACCAGCCTGGGCTGTAGAAGCCAATTCCCTGGCACTGGAGTGTGCTGAGGAAGAGAGCACAGATGGGTGAAGGGGTGGGTGGGGGTAAGGATGCTCGAGCTTGACTGCTGTGCAGGAGGAAGAACTGCAGCACCAGCTCCATCTGCCAGTGCTGTGTGGGTGTTCACACAATAGCATTCAGTCATCAGAGCTGAACTACACACCTACACCAAGGGCTGTGTGATAGAACAGATTATGTGAGGGTGGATTAGAGGATTGAGTATATGAGGAATTCAGAGCCAGATTTTTTTAGATTTCCTTTGTGTTACAGCTAATCTTTGTCCAAAAAAAAAAAAAAAATCCATAATGGAGCCACAAAGAAACTCAGCCTGAAATCACCTCATCTAGGTTTGCTGGATTTCAGATGTTGAAAGCTGGGATCTGGGATGTAATTGTGTAGCATTACATGACACATCAGGTGTCCTAAATCCCCTTGAATTATAGGCATATAATTCAGGAGGTGCCTCAGGTGCCCTGTGAAGAAAGGATAGGCACGTCTAGAGAGCAGTTCAGATCCCATTGACGAGGCTGTGGGAAAAGGCTCCACAGCCAAGTGGCTGCAAATGGGAGGAAAGTGGCCCCGAGGTGTTTCAAAGCAACAGAAGGTGTAAACCAAATAATTCATCTGCACTAGAAACTAAAACCTTTGACAGGGCTTGCACTTAAAAATTGTGTCCGTGGGAGCTTGTCCATTTTTTGCAGTGATATCACTTTTCCTCATAAAATGCATTACCTCTCCCTGCACACTTTGCCTCCCTTGCTCCTTCGAGCTCTCAGATAGGTGAGTAATCCTGTTGACTTCCAAGCTCTTTACTTGGAAATACTCAAAAGCTTTGCCTGGTCAGAGTCCAAACGTCCTTCCAGCCTGCAAGCAGTCATGGAAAAAGAGCTGGTTGAATAGGAAAAAATGTGCTAAAAGATATTTAAAACCTCCCCTCTCCAAACATCAGTTGGCAAGTGCAGTGGGGCAAAGGGACCGTTCTGAACCCCAACTCTTTAGTCTCCCCAGTTTACAGTCCCCACTGTAGGCCAGTTGTGCAGAAGGAAGGCCATCACTTGTTTGCCACTGAGCAGAGCTATAGCCCAGCACTGACAGTGCTCTGAAAACCAGGCAGCTCCACAGAATGAAATGGTGTCTTTGTATATGCAGGCTTGGTTTAGTTGGTTTATGGCAGGTCATACTTGTTGTATCAGTCTGATATTCTCTTGTTCTAGTAAGCCCTATCTACAAAGTAATGAATTCTGTGACCCTTATTCAGGTAATTACTTTTTAATTTTAATTTTCAAGGATTTTTAATCTGAGGCAGAGTCTGACCTGTCTGTCCCTTGGAGAACACGTGCTTTGGCCCAGGCAGTTACACTCAGGGCCGCTAATTTTCCCTCTGGGACTCTCTCATGGAAGGTTTCATTTTCCTGTGGCAGGTTAAATCACTTTAGCTGCTTCTCATAGATGTTCACTACCTGTTTCATAGACAGCAAAACACTTTTGTTAGCAAAGGAATAGCCTTTGGGAATCCAGAGACCTTGATCTGTCATAGTACAAGCTCATTTCTTTTTCCTTTCCTGCTTTCATTGTATGTTCTAAACCCTGCTTAGTAACCTTTCCTATCTAAAAGTTGCTCTTCACAAAGGTGGGAGAGATATTGCTGGAGTTTTCAGTTACAGACTTTACAGCTCCATCAGAAGAAAGAGTTTTGTTTTCACATAGTCCCCTAGAGTTACCACTTAGTGTTATTATGGTCTTTGCTCAGGGTAACACCAGTTTGACAGCTTCCCATTTATTAATGTTGTTAAATATGTTAATAAACATGACATTTATTATTATCATAACATTCTTCAATTACATTGGTGCAGACTTATCCAGCAAAAGCAAACCTGAGCCAAATACATCTTTAAAACGTCTGCACACATGCCAATGCCAGCCAAGGGTGTGACATTTTCGGGGGTTTATTTTTACAGTTTTTAAGAACACTTCACATTGGCAAAAGCTTTCAGGGAAACCCAGCTTATACTGGCACCAAGTGATTTTTGCTCATACAGCTTGCCTTGTTTGCAGAGCTGTTGAGGCCAGACCAGAAAAGCACACTCTGGCCAGCACAAGCTGAACGTGTGCCAGGGCACACAGAGCCTGGGCAGCTGCAGCGGTGTCGTGTCAACCCACAAACCAGGGCTTGATCAGGCAGCACTAATGGGCAGCTAGAGCCCCTTAACTGACTCTTATTTACCCCCAGTAAACCCCTTCTTGGTTCTCATTAGGAGGGTTCACCAGCATAGCCAGTTATTGGCACAGTTTTCCTGCCTCCTGTTTTTAAAAGGTTCGGTTTCTTAACAGTCAGCTCCCCAAAATATTGCACCAGTCTGTGCTCTTTCCCAACAGAGGGCACGCCACAGGAAACCAAACAATTGCTAATAGGCCTGTTTGTCTTGCATGACCTGATTCTAACTTCATAAACAAGGAAATTCCTTGCTGTTTTTTCTTGGCATCTCCTTGGTGCCATCTGAGAAGCACAAAGGAAGCAGAGAGGACCAAAGGATTTAGGTGAAGAAGAAATGTCTGGTCTGGGAGAACAGCAGAAATCCATAAAGAAGGGGTTTCCATTTGATGGGGGACATTTCTAAATCCCTTGTTGTGGAGATTCAGGGAGACATGCTGTAATATCTCCACCTGTTGTGATGGAGAAAGGCACCATTCTTTGGCTTGGAAAATGTGCCATTGTTCTTTGGTATGGCTGCAGTTGTTGTTCCCCATTTTCTGCACTGTTTTGGGTGAGAGTGGTCTATCCCTTCTCTGAGGTCAGGCAGCACAAGAATCATCCCTTTCCTGAAACACTTTTGAGATGTGTTGTTACTCTGACTGCACAAAGATCTTGCACTGAAGTGTTCCTGGGACATTTTTATCTCTGAGGTGCTGGTTTAGGTCTCTAAGCAGCTACTGCACTATGAGGTTCTGAGGTCTTGCCTTCAGTGAGACCAGCATCTCTCAAAAAGCACGTGCATCTGTAATTCCTGTGGCAGTGTAACCTCCTGCCACGCTCCCCACACGTTCCTCTGGGAATGTGCAAACCCCACGTGACAGACCCTGCAGATATTTCCACTTGGAGAACAGCAAGAACTTGCATAAACTTTCTTGCATTTTACATCCCTGTCTTTCATTGCGAGATATTGAATTGTGACATCAAAGAGTTAATGTGGACAGAAATGTTTGATCTCATTCTACTTGAACTTATTACATTTTGAATTCTGATACCGTTACAGTGAAGCTGTAAATTTATCTTGAGGTAAGCCAGCAGAAAGGCACTATTTTCTAGTTAGTAGTAGCCATTCTGTTCCTTAAAAGAAATTTGGGACAGATGTGTCTGTCTTATTATTTCAATGAATGCAGGGAGAAAATGTATTTTATTTCTTATTAAATAAATTTGCCTGTTCATCTCAGTATGTGGGACTGTCAAAGTTTATAAATTTGGCAGTATTTTAACATGATCATTCTGTTTTTCTTTAAACCAAGTTATTAAATTGATATATTTTTATAAAAAGCAGAGGGTGATGGAAATTTTTTTTCCAGCTTTTGACATTTGATTTACTGTTAGGAGGTTTTAAGTAACACTGTATCTTAAATCAGAAAGATAAAAAATCTTCCAAAGACTGCTGAAAACCAACCAGATGGGTACTGGGATCCACTGGGTAGTTTGCTGCAATGCTGGTAAAATGGGATGTGTTTAGATTTTAATACTGGGACTTTTTGGTGCTAATGCATTTTCAGAGTTTCACTGTCCCATGCTTTTCTCTGGGCAGCTCTCACCTGGCTGCAGGGGAACCAGAGACCAGCCATTCTGCTGACATTTTTCCAAACCTCACTCTCACTTCTGCCAGGGTGGCTTTAAATTTGCAGTCACCATAAAGACCCTTCACGCCACTTCCAGCAGTGGTTAATCTGCTGTAAGGGCAAATAGGGTGCAGTCCTGACTCTGAAAAGTTCCCTTTTGTGTCAAAAAAGGTCCCAGTTCCTACAGAAACTGTGAAGTCAGAGTTCCCATGCTGGGGTGGATGTTTTTAGCCACGAAGTCCCCCCATTTCCAACCAAAGCTCTCTCTTGCAAAAAACACTTGGGTTTGAGTCTGTTGTGACAAGTGGCTGTGACTGGGTGAGGAGCTATGAAAACAAATCTTCAGACCAAGAGCTTAAAGAGGGACACACTTCTTTTATCCCAGTCTTTGCAATTATGATGAGAGTTTAACTTTTTGACAAATGTAACCAGGCGTTTCTGTGGGGAAAGGGGGGAAGTTGAGAGAAAATGGTTATTAATTTATGGAAAGAAAGATGCAGACATGGTAAAATGATGAAATCTGTTTTCAGTGAGCAGCAGGTCGACCCTTCTGCAAGGAAAAGCAGTAGCTCCTTGCTGCTCTGCAGGACTGCACGTGCCTCCCACAAAAGAAGGAGCAACACAAAAGGCAAAAATTAAATCAGTGCATCAAGATCTTAATTTGTTCCATTGCTTCTTGCAGACAAATCTGTTTAGTTTATATCCTCTACTACTTTATGTCCTTGATTCCTCACTAGCCTTCAACAGGCTGGAAGGACCACTAATATGGGGGAATTACTGAATGCCTCCATGTGCATGGCTGGGAGTGGAATCAGACCCACAATCTGAATATCATTTAAATCAGATGTTGCTAAGAGTTTGCCCAAAAGAGGTCTCTCTTCCCACTTTTCATGGATCAACAAGTTTGAGCTTAGATGAAATTTTTAAAGAAATTTCACATAATGGGCAAGGTCAATATGTCAGCATTTGCTGTAATCCCAAAACAGGACAGGGTTTGCAATTGCTGAAATTTTCCATGAGCAAAACCATTTAAAAATTGCTAATTCAGCGACCTGGAAATGTTCCTTTGAGCATTTCTAATCAAAAGGTGGTGTTTCACAGGGTGGGAAAAAAGGTCCTCACTGCATCATGAGTTGTGGTCTGGGCAAAGAACATATCCCTGAACTACAGCTGGACAAGCAGGAGAATCTAGTTCTGTTCCTTGAGAAGTAAGCCAGGCAAATTAAATTAGAGATAAGTAAAGTGCTGGGACCATGGTAAATCACTGCTACCTGTGAAATGCAATGTGTGTACAGGAGGGAATATCAGGTTATATTTTAGCCTGAACTGGTGGTCTGTACCTTGCTATTAAATACCCTCTCTTCTGCTGTCTTGTGATAGAGCAACATCTTCCAGAGGCCACTGGACAAAGTTTATCCCAGCACAAGCACTGCTTAAATACTTTCTAATGTTTATCTCATATCTACCCTGTGTAAGGTGGGAATAATACCATTTGCCCAGCTATGTGATATTCATTGACATCCTGTGGCAAAAGATGATCTGAAAAGTGTGCCAGATTCTTTTTCCTTTTTTCCTCTAGTAAATGAAACATTTCTTTCTCATTATAGGACTTTTCAGCAGGGCCTGTTGCAATAGGGCAAGAGATAAAGTTTTAAACTAAAACTAATTTAGTTTATGTATAAAGAAGAAGTTTTTTACAATGAGGGTGATGAAACACTGGCATAGGTTGTCCAGAGAAGTGCTGGATGCCCCATCCCTGGAAAGACTGAAACTCAGGTTGGATGGTGCTCTGAGCAATGTGGTCCAGTTGAAGCTGTGCCAGCTGGTTACAGGGGGTTGGATGAGATGGCCTTTAAGGAGCCCTTCCAACCCAAGCTGTTCTAGGATCTGCTTCAGCTGGGTAGCTCGTGCCCCCCAGGACAGGTAAGGTGAAACTAAACCTCAGGTCTATAAAACATGGACAGGAGCAGGTACAGAATGTCATGGTGTGGACAGTGATGAGTGCTGACTGCTCCTCAGAGCAGGCAAACAGTGAAGAACATCATCTGTGCAGGGTCAGATGTGCCACTGTACTCCCTGGAGCAGAGAGAGGAGGGACAGTGTGTCTGGGCCACCCTGTCCATGATCCATGATTGCTTCATGCCACACATATCCACAGCCAGCACTTGTTCAGTCACAAAAGCAAAGAGCATTTCTGGGAAGAGGAGACCCAACTATTATCAACCCACTTCACTTTTAAGTGGCTGGCCATGCCATGCTGGTAATTTAAATGGAGCAAGAGTGATGATAGTTTAGCAGTGAGAACAACAGTTTTTCCACCTCTTATCTGGAGATAATGGTGCAACATTGCAGGGGTTTTTTCACCCTCTTCCCAGCACCTGTCCTTATTTGTTGAACAATTTATAGCTCCATCTGAAGTATTATCCTGCTAACAGTAGGAGGTATTTGCAGTGCAGCACAACATAATCCTCCCCTCAGAGATTAAGACTATTACCTCATTGATGCTCCTAGTCTCTGCCAGCCTTGGCATACCAATGTACAGCATGAATGCAGGTTTGCTGCATAATAGCTCACTATGCTACCAGCTAAGCCACTGAATGCTTCTACAGTCATTCCTTTTATTAGGAGAATGACATGACAGTAATAATGGGTAATGAATTCTGTTAATGAGATGACTTATTTCAAAAGTAAATAAAGCTCAGGTGTCACGTGAATGAAACATTTGAAATATCTGCAAATGTGATTTAGTCAAATGTTCCAGGGAAGAAAAAAAAACCCCACACAAACCCTCCTTTGAGGCAGCTGTGACTGAGTGGGTAGGACTGCACAAGCAGGAAAGGAGAGCAGTGAAGCTGTGCACGCACTTTAACATTGTCCCTGGCGCAGGGGGTTGATAACACCATCACTCATGGTCCAGTGCAGGTGCATTTGGCCACGCTGAGGGTGTGTAACCCCTCACATATGGAGGCTGTGCTCCCATTCCCATGTGTGTTGGGCTGGGAGCAGCTCCCAGCAGGGGCTGCCTCGGGGCTGCAGCCACTGGAACAAGGTCCCTGCAGCTCGGTGTCATCCAGTGATGGCTTTCCCTGGGTTTATCACAAGAAGCTCTTGGTTGAACTAAAGCCAAGGGAAATGCAAATATCCACTGGTGTTTCTGTTAAATTATATTTACTCCTTTTCCAAGTTATTCTTCTTCCTATGAAGAAACAACTTCCACATCTTTTCATGTAACACAGAAATATTCATGTAATCTTCCTCTCCTCGTGTTCTCAAGTGATTGAACTGTGTTTTGCTTCATTTTTGCAAACCAATTCACTGTCAAGCACAAACCAGGTTTGTAGTTTGGTTTATCATACACGAAAATGTTACCAGCAACATCAGCATCACACAGAGATGCAAACAGACATCACTGAGGATGTGGGGGGAATGCTAATATTAGAACTGTCAGACAGCCTCTGTGAAACTCAAGGTTTTCTTATTGCCCATAAAAGCATTAAAGCATCAAAGAAAGAGACTACTTGGTGTCTACAGGCATATTTATCTTCACTAAGATTTTTTGCCCTGATGTGGACTCTGACTACTGCACATCTTTAATACATTTATCCTCACAGTATGCCTGTGAGACGCAGGAGAGCTACTATTTGCATTTTCCAGAAATTCTACCATTCTGTGAAACAGAAAGCTGAAACCCCGGAGGGGAAAGCAGGCAGGCCCATCCCCTGCAGGCAGGACAGCAGGAACCTCCTCCACGAGCTCAGCTGCCCAGGGAGCCGTGCCCTGGCCCTGCCTTGGCCTCCTCCTGCCTCTTGCTCCAGCACAAGGACACAAAGCCCAGGGCTCTGCGAAGTGCAGTGTCCTGTGTCCCATGGCAACAGTGCCAGTGGGCTTGTTTGCCCATCTAGCATGTTCTGCTGATGGAGGGAAGATTTTAAAAAGAAAGGAATGAATGAAGAGTCCAGTGATAGGTCCCATGGCTTTAGCCCTCTTCTTCTGTGGTGCAGAGGGAATGACATGGATGTTCACCACCCAACCATTTCTGAGGGGCCTGGAGAGAAACCAGGCTGTGCCAGTCCCTGTGGGTAGAGGCCAGGCAGCCATGGCACTGCAGAGGGTGTCATCCCAAACCCTGGGTACCTGTCCCTGCAGCAGCTGACCCAGCCCAGCCTCCCCCCAGCACAACTGCACCACCAGCAGCACCCAAGTCACCTCCTTGGTCAGCTTTGGGGATGGCTCCATAGGCTTCCTTCCCTGGGGACTCAGGGGACACTGTGGGCTCTCACCTCAAAAGAGAGAGAAGCAAATGAAAGTCTGGTGCTTATATGGGAGAGGGGAAGGGGGAGAGGGAAGGTACAGAGAGATGTGAAAGTGGAAGAAGATTTGGGTGTGTGACCTGATACATTTTTCAGCCAAGCCCTATGGAGTTGCTAAGCTGGAGTAAGAGTCTCACACAAAATAATCACAAAATCTGGGCTATCCTTTGAATTTCAGCATCACTCCTTTCTGAACCGAGGAGGGAAATGTCCCAAGAGTATGGCAAAGGGGAATCAGCCTCCCTGGGAGGGCACCCTAACCAGGAGGGCATCCAGACGATGGTGAGACAACTCCATCAGGGCAAAGCTGGCAGGGCTGGCACATACTGTGGCCTGAGCAGTGGTGCCAGCCCCGCACCAGCCTTCCCAGAGCACTCCAGGGGGATCCAGGCTGGAGAAGCTGCCCCGCTGTTTGGTTGTTTAGGCTGTGGCTGCAGAAGAAAGGAAAAGCAAAACCATGGGTTGATTTATATCTCTTGGTTATTGTAACTCATTCCCAAAAGAAACAAACAAACAGCTCCAAACATTTTAGAATTTAACCATTTTAAAAATGGCCAAGTGCTTATATCATTTTCAGTAATTAAAACATGGACAAAAATTAAAAGCTCCCCTGGCTCTTTTCATTTGATGATTTTCAAGCCTTTTTTTCCCCCTTGCATACTCCCTGCATATTTCATTCCTCACAATCCTGTCCCCATTAGTGGTGATGACAAAGCTCCCATTGCTCCCCATGTGTGGGAGAATCACACTGTAAGTATGGATTTAATCACCAACCTTCAAAGTGACTAAAAAGGCAGATAGATGGGATTCCTGGGGAGATTTTCAAAAGTGAATTTTGACATCCTGGCTCTTTTGAGAAACGTTGCTGCTCTTTTCTGCAGTGTTTTGTAGAGCCTGCCCTTCTGGGGCTAATTTCAGGTACCCCGAGGTACAGCTGCGTAACCGGTTCCAGCTCCGTGCGGGAGCTCTGGGCAGCCTGGGCACCCCCGGGCTGGCACCTCGGAGCTGCTGCCAGGCTCCAGAACCAGCTCCCGGGCTGCTGACTGCCAGGGTGGGAACATTCCACCCTGCTGCTCTTTCCCACCTAGGCAGCAAAGGCACGGGGAGCCCTCTGGAAATGCTGACTCGGGATTTCTGGGGGGGAAGTGGCTGAGACTGCCTCGCATTCCGCGTCGGAAGGAGCAGATCAGAACTTGGCCGTTGTTCTCTCTTAAGCATCTCTAATTAAAACCAATAATGGGGTTAATTAAAATGCATGAAAGGCAGGATGTTCAGCACCGAGCCAACATTTCTTTCTCAGCCTGTGCTTGGTATGTGCAGGTGAGTCCCTTCATTAGCCCCTGGCCAGGGCCTTCCAGACCACATATGCCTGGCCAGGGGTATTGCTCTGTGCTCACAGCAACAAAATTAACATCACAGCTATTCATTTTCTTGATATTGTGCTGTTTTTTTAAACCAGTGGTAGGTATTTTCAATCTTCTTTTATTTTTATGCATAGAAAGGAAAAGTTGTGAATAATATCTGCACAAAAGAACAGAAAACAGCTCCCTTATACTCATAAAAATTTTATTTTTATTTTAATTTACACATTTAGGAAGCTTATCTCTGAATACCAAATGAACCCACCTACTTTAGTTTGCTCATTAAGTATAATTTTATATGCATGAAGTGGTATTTTTTAGGCAATATTAGTATTGGCACTTGGGCTCTGAATCCATATCTTTGCCTAAGGAAGTCAATGGAAAAATGTTCATTTATTTCAGTGACAGTAAGGTTGGACCTGAGTGAATAGTTATCTATCTGTGCATGAAAACACAGCAATGCCTGTAAGGAGATGTACAGATACTACTCTGTTCACACTTTTAGGCAATCTGAAGAAGCACTCTTCTTCCAGCTAAATTATAGGAGCACCTTACACGATACCAAATAACTTTCCAGAACAAATAGAACAGAAATATTAAGGCACCAGTGCATCTACTTATTAAGAAAAATAGCGTCGCATGAAAACAATAATTGTGTTTCGAGAGGTGAAATTTGTTACACAGATTAAGGTCTAAAAATTAACGGCTTGTGCTGGTTTCTGTGCTGTCAGGGCTGGGCAAGGGCAAAATCCTTATTGCAGCTTGGCTGTGCTGACAGAAGTCCTGACCACTGATGCAAGTTCAGTGGTCAGGGTGTGCTTTTATCAGCCTGCGTTTTATTCCTCTTGGTGGTAGTTTTACTCTGCTGGTCAAAAGTAAACTACTGCCTTTGTGCATATTAGCAGGGCTAATTATCAGGGCTTGGCTGAAGGAAGTACCAGAAAGTTAATATGCAAATACAGAAGGGATTATTTATTTCTTGTACGCGTTCCAAGGCACCAGTGCAGCCTGTACCAGCAGGAGCTGGGAGCTGCACACAGACTCCCAGTACATCAAGCACTGGCTTCCAGTCCAGATTCAGCCAGAGTTCAGTTTGCAGCACTCGTGCTCCTAATAAGCCCATGAATTAGAGACAAATGCAAATTCATCCATTATTATGGATTATCTTAGTTTATTAGCTATTTATGTGTGCCTTGATAGTACCTGTATGAACAGAGAGCTGCGTGGTAGCTGTTTAAATGTCAGTCCCCTCCCGTTGACAGGGTGGTGTTTTTCATAAACAGTTTGGAAGTTTCTTCTTTTCTTTTTTTCTTTTCTTTTTTTTTAATGGCTCAATGTTGATTGTATCAGCAAAGCTATTATGCTGAGCCCCTGCAGTAATTTGTCAAATAATCATCTCCTGGCACATACTTTTTTTCCCTACGAAGGCGCTAATGATTACGAGGATGATTAATAAGTGAACTCAGCTGTTATTGCCAGGAAGTTTTGGTACACTCAAGGAATCGTGACCTGTGTAAAAAACCAGCGTTGGGAACAACAGAAGTTGGTCGTACTTCCCAGGAGGAATGTCCGACCTGCAGTCATGTTTCCTTTCCCCCTGCCAGGCTTTTTTATGAGATCTTGGGACAGTAACCTCACGTGGGTCATCCGTGGGTCAGCTGCTCATCTCTGCTGTTGTTCCAAGCAGCTTCCCGAGCCACTGCAGGAAGGACTGGGTGGCTTCTTTAAGGACTAGCACTCTTTATAAAAGAAATATAAAATCACATCTCCGTTTTGCACAAGCAGCGAGTTACGAGGGCTCCAGCAGCTGTATATTTGTTGAACACCCACCTCCTGTGAGTAGAAATTGCACCTTACTGAGGAGAAATAAAATACAGTCCACCAGAGACTTTGCTGCAAGGTGGAGCTGGTTGTGTATGGGCAAGTAATGACTTGCGTTTTCAGCTGCTCCTTAGTAAGAGCCTTAGTAATTGGAATCAGTTATTCAAAACATCTCTAAATGTGATTTAAATGGCAAGGATTTAATAACATAGAAAGAAGTCATTACAGAGGTTCAAGCAGGGGAGAAGGGAATTCCGTTTTTCAGAGCAGAGGGAGAAAAATAAAGCAATTACTTGATGTAAAGGCCAGAAACAGGACTCCTGCTGTCACAGAGAAATCAAATCTGTCAGCAATTAGTGGGATCTTAGGAGGCAAAGAACCCTTCAGTGTTGAACAGTGAATAAGGGGTTAGCAATTATATGAACTGATAAAAGTGTTCTGGTTTTCAAACAGCAGGTTAACAAGGCTTACTTTTTTCATAACTTCATGCAGATGTGATGAGTCACACTTTGTGACATTTTTCAGGAGGACTGTATGAAAAGGTAAGGAAATAACAAAGTACACTGCGTTGCTTTTGCATTTAAGATGCTGCTGACTTACTTACTGCAAAATAACCCGTGGCACAACGATGGGACCTGCCTCGATGTTCTCACCAGGCCAGGCAACCCCTTACTGATCTCTGCCTTTAGAAGCACTGTTTGTCTTCCATATGTGAGCACTTGTGTGACCAAAAAAACCTAAACATGAATACAGTCAGGTCTCATTCCATTTGACATCAAAAATACTCAGAAATCCCAGCGAAAGGTATTTATGCCCTGCAAGATTGATTCCTGAACAGGGGAGCTCACACAGGGAAACGGAAGCAGACGTGATTATGCCCTTTTAGTCTCGACTCCAGCTAATGCTTTAAACACTGTATAGACATTACATGATTAATTTGCACAAGAAAGAGAATATTTATAGGAAACCAAAAGACGAGGGGACCTTGTATGTCAGAGAAGCTGAGGCAGAACTAGAACTGATCTCATGCTTTCATTGACTTCAATAGGGAACTTTAAGAAACAAGAAGCAGAAAGGGACTAGAAACTAGATATACACCCTATACCTTGAATAATGTAAAGGGAAACAGTGTGCTTTGAAGAGT
The DNA here is from genome assembly GCF_009829145.1 of Chiroxiphia lanceolata. Taxonomy (NCBI): domain Eukaryota; kingdom Metazoa; phylum Chordata; class Aves; order Passeriformes; family Pipridae; genus Chiroxiphia; species Chiroxiphia lanceolata. The sequence continues at coordinate 838,232 of NC_045644.1, forward strand.
TCATCTTCATCCTAGCCTATCCTATTTTGTTCACAGGCACCAAAGCCCTTCAGAGCAGGAAAACAAAGGAGCTCTGGCAGTTTCAAAAGGCTTTCTCTCTCAAAACAGAGGGATGAAGTGTGTCTAGACTGAGATGCAAAATCCTTCTGGAATGTCTAAAGAAATTAGGGCTATTGAGATTAGCAGGGAAAGCCTTTCAGTGGGATCAACATTCACAGAGAGCATTGCTTTACAATCATCTCTGAGTGCCCAGTTCATCCAGGGAAGAAAAAGCCTCATTGGCTTTATGTTGGCTGCTCGGTACATGAGGAGTCAGACTCCTACAGGCACAGACAGTGGGTTTCTGGGCTCCTCCAGACTGCAGAAGAAATGGGAGTAGTTTGTGCCCTGCCACTGAGTTGTACTGCTCCTTTTTCCCAGTCCAAGACAGAAAGTACTGGCTGCAGAAAACACATGGTCCGAGGTGCAGCTGGGACTGTTCCATCCTCTCACCACATTCCTCACACCACACAGGGAGGCACCATGCCCACCTCTCATGTTTTTTAAAAATATGATGCAGTGCAGAGCTGTGCTGGCATTGCATTGTGTATCAGCATATTGTTGGGTGCTGTCACAAAGGTAAATCAGAAATTAAAGAAAACCAACAAAACTGAAACCTCGGTCCAGATCAAGATTTCTCTTACCTAAGAATCTTACAAAGGCATCCTTTGCAGATTGGGGAGTGGGGGAAATAATAGAAATTTCTGTTGAGAAGCTGATATCAGCTTCCAAGAGACATGAAAATCTTGTATCAAATCAACATGGGGAAGATGCCTCAAGGAAGCATCAGATCACCCCTGCATTCTAGTCACCTTGGAGAAAGAATGTTTCAAAACAAATTCAGATACATACTCAGATAATTACTAAAAAATCTCATGAACTTCATTGATTTTCCAAGTGATTTTTAATTTAGATTTTTCATTATATGTATTTTAGGTCCTAGGAGGGTTTGGAAGCCACTTAATACTAAAAAATATACCAAAGAAAAAAAAAAGAAGCACTAGAGGATGAACCTGCATCATTATGTGAATACATATTTCTTTTTAAAATAATTCAAACTCTTTGAAAGCAAGTACAAATTTCAGGAGTTTGTGCACTGTGCAGTGTTCTAAAAAACCTCCATTTTCCAAGTTGCATTGCAGATGAATTTATGTGAGCCCTTTTTTTGCAGCTGGCAGGATGGGGGGTGTACGTGGGAGAGAACATTTTTCCTAACCCTTAGCCCATCACCCTCTTTTTCTCTCCCGTGCACTTGAAGGATTTCTTGAGCTCAGTATCACACCAACTGTGAACTCCTCCTCTCCTGATCCCTTGTGCCTTCTCTGGGATGAAGGAAAGCTTCCAAGGAGATTCACTTGCAAGGGAATCCATCAGGTTGCTCTGAGCTGGGTAAATCCTTTGGATGCCATACCAAAACACTCGAGATAGTTCCCATTTCATCACCTTTTGAACCCAATCCTGCCTTGCTCTCTGACCCACACATTTTTGGTTCCTGGTGCTTGCATTGACAAGTGATTACCTGTGAGCTCCACAGAGATCCACGTGCTCCTTATCCTGCCAGATCAGGCTTGACTTTGGGTGTTGCACAATCTCACATTAAGGAATTACTAAATAGCAAGTGCCTGTTTGAAAACAAAAGCATAAATCCCATGGAGGAGATTTTTACATCAATCTCTTTGCTGCAATGAGAAGCGATGAAAGAGTGATCATCAAAAAGAGAGGTAAAAAGAAGAAGAGGCCAAATCTTGGCCTGTGTGATGAACCTGGATGGGGTATAATGATGTGTTTGACACCTCCTGTTTTGCTCCCAGCAACTGGCAGTGAAATGTGTCTTCTAAATCCAAGTGCATGGAAACTGTCCACTCCCAAGGGAAGATCCCTGAGTGCTGAGAGCAGCTCTGGTGTGAAGGCTGGGAGGAGGGTTCTCCATGGGCTGTTGCAATGTCAGGAGCTGATGTCTACAGTTTCAGCAGAATTTTCTCAGTTTCTGGTCCACATCTTAGAATTTCTAGGAGGCATCCTGTCTTATTTTGGGAGTCACGTATCCAAAATGAGCAAGACTCAAATTTCAGTTTGAAGTTTTGAGTTTCCTGCTTTTCTCAGAGCAGAGATCTGCAGGATTGAGTCATGAAGGAGCTGCCAGAAGCTAGAAATCTTGCTGGCAATCCAGCTGTCTCTGCCTTCTTGTCTGGGGAAAATTAGTAGTTTCTAGGGAAAATCTTTGATGGAAACCAGCATGACTTCACATTTCTTTGAACTTCTTTCATTTGGCTTCAGGACCGAACGTGGTACAAACCCCACACTTGCTGCATTGCTTGCTGGCCATAGACAATTTTCAGATTTTTATGGTGGTACAGCTGTCATGGCTGCTAAGAGGAGTTAACTGCTCTGTAGGACACACAGTACCCCTTCCATGGATCAGAGAGTGCCTATGGATGCCCCAGCCATTCCTGGAGCATGCTACCCAAAAGCCTTTCCAAAACCAGCTCCCTTAAACTCAGTTCACTGATTTTTTTAGTGTGCAAGGCAGCACCCATCTGTCGTTTCCCATGAAAATTTGTGTAGGTAGAGGGAGGAGAATTTATATTTGCTAAGATATTATCTTCCTTTTCTTCTTGAAAGAGAAGTGAAATGGATGTACTTACACTGAACAATCTTATGCCAAATTCCATCCAATCTAGGGATGAATCGATTCGAGTCAGTGCCTTGGGAATTGCAGGCATGGGGAGGACTGTCATGGAAGCAGGGCTGTGCTGGGACAGACTGTTGGTAAATAGTTTCCTGTGGGTCCTGCTGGTGCTGGGTGGATGCAGGGGGTGCCTGGGCTCCCTTCAGGGAACCTTCGACATCTCCATGTTTTCTCAATGGCTCTCCAGATTTCGGTGATTAAGATCTTATCTCGGGCAACTTTCATCCTCCAATGTCCACAAACACTTTGCAAAACAGCACACGAGGTATCCGAGGTATCCTTAGCTATTTACCACTTGGTAAACTGATTGCATCAGACTGGAGGAGGAAATTTGTTTCCTTGTGAAATCTGATCTCATACAAATCCCTGGGATGGCAGGCATTGCAGTGCACCGTGCGTGGCATTGCCACCCCCAACAGAGGCTCCAGATTTAGCTCAATTATGCTGCAGTTTGCCTTCAATAAAAAAGGATTTTTCGCAGATGAAAGCTTAAGTGTAGGAAACTGGGGAGACCCACTTTGTCCCCCCCCAGCTCACTGAGCTTTGTGGGGAATTTGAAGGGGGAGTTCCTCCTCAGGAACCAGGGGAGAGGAATTCCTTTCAGGTAAGTCAGCAGCAAAGTTGCAAAATAACCTGTGCTGTACAGAGAGAGGCCTCTGCATTTCAAGAATTCCTATTTGCTTTGTTGCAAACCTTACCCTGATTGCAGGTTTGAGGGATGATTTAAAAAAAAAAAAAAAAAAAAGAAAAAAAACCAAAACAAAACAACACACTTTCCCTGCATGTTCCGAAAATGCAATTTGCTAAATTTTACTGTCCTTGCCAGTTCCCTACCCTTGGCTGGATTTAATTTGCCAACAAAGAGCATCGTGGTCCTGCTGACCCCAACATATTTGGCCAGTTTGCATCCGAAAGCAGAGGCAGAATCCGAGGGCTTTGTGCCTTTCTCAGTGGCATTGTTGGGCGAGAGAGTCACTGGAGGGCTGGAGCTGGAAGCAGCGCGTTCACCATCCAGCCGGCTGCGGCTCTCGAGCCGTGAAAGGCGGCACTCGGGGTTCATTACCCGGCGCGGTGCAGGGGCTTTGTGTGCTGCGGGATCCCGGCCGCCTCCTGGCTCCGGGACAAGGCCTGGGTTTCTGCCTGGATGCTCAGGTCTCGCTTTCTTTCCATTGTCCAGAAATAAAGGGCACTCAGCACGTAGGGAGGAAGAAAGGAGCGTAATTTGTAAAGGAAATATTTCCACCGGCTAAAGTTTAAGTTGTCAACGTTGGTATTTAGTCGGCTGCTTCACTCTAGAAATTGTATTTATTATCTTATAAAACGTTTTAAATAATGCTAGTCCCTTCCTTTCATAGATTTTTATGTATTTTCATCATTTGCTGTTGACTTGACTGCCTCATTCAAAAAATAAGTTACAATTTTCTACATAAACATGATCAAACCCAGAAATATATTGCTTTTTGAAAAGGAAAGGAAGAGTGTTGTTATAATTATTTTGAGCTTCCTAGATTTAAAAAGGTCAGCTATTTCTATGACCCTTTAAATGAGTGATAAAACAATGATTTTAACCTAGATTGTTTTAGAGTGATATTGAGAGAGCCCTCGTTCATATGAAAAACCAGATAAAAATCGTTTCAAAAATTATTTCAGAATATTTTTTTTTTTAATGCAGAAGACAAAAGAGGTGTTTTTAATGCATGTTAACTTGTTGAAGAACATTAAAACCTACTAAAATGTCAGCAGCCATGCTAGAGTCACAGCCACCGCTGGTTCCAGACAAGCTCCCAGCCAGAAGGCAGCAAGGGCATCACCCTCCTCAGGGAACGGCAGATCCAGGAGCCTCTGGGGGAGGTACCCACATACCAGAGCAGGGCAGGCACACAGCCACCTGCAAAGCGAAGGCAGACAGTCCTCACAGAAGCAACATTTATAATATATACTGCTTATTAACAAGTCAAGTATTTTAAATTAATACTTTGCCAGTTCATTTGTTTCCATTCGGGAAGAAACTGTTCCGCGGCTGTGTTCACGTAAATCACCTTTTTTGATGGGTTCCTGATGCCACAGGGCTTGTTCCTGTGGAAAAGAATCCCCCTTGGCTCCAGGGGTCTTTGGTCGGGTCTCCACGTTTTTAGTTTCGAACCCGGAGCCCATCCATCAATGTGAGCCTTTGTTCCGGGGCTGAGGGGACGTGCTGGGGACACATCGGCAGCCGCGCCTGAGACAGCAGCCAAGCAGGTGGTAATTACTGTGATTAACCATTGTCGCTTCCCTTCGGGTCCTAGGACAACCTCTTTATCGCAGTGCCTTCCCTGGGCACTCAGTGCAAGCCCGTATCTCTGTTATGAGGGTCTTTGCAGTTTGTAAACCCTTTCTCTGCTCTGGATGCATTTACTTGTGGATTTATACAGCACCTAGAATGACCTGGTAGAAGCCTCATCAAATATCTGCTAAATTATATCAGCCACTACAGTTGTAATTTGATATTTTCTAAGCAGTACCTGCAGTTACATTTTTCATCAGTTCAGACACTTGTTGCACAGACAGAAAGAAATTTAACCACAAGCACTGATCTTCCTCTCTGTTAACCTCAGGGCTTCCAGCTTAGCTCCTCCCTGCTTCTAAATCACGGTTTATTGCTATTTTTACAAGAGAAGATTAATGGACTAAATGGGCACAGGTAATTCTGCATTGTTCGAAGTCTCTTCAAATAGCACCTGCTGTAAATTCTTTAGTGCTTGTTATCTCTGCAGCAAATCTCGGTCTTTAAACAGTTTGTTCAGTGGAGGAAGGGGTGCGAAGGGTCACAGTGCCCCGGGAGCTTTGCAAAAGCATCTCTGAGGCTTTATGAATGCTGTGCTATTGGCTGGGAGGTTTTTTTTCAAAGGTTCTCAGCCGTACTGGGCACGGTGCACCTCCCTAAGCCAGGGCACCTCTCGGAGAGAACTCAGGTTGCTGCTCCAGGGATCACCGGGGCTGCGGGAGAAGCGCCCGTGCTGATGGTTTGAGACATTAACTTTTGCTTTGTAATTCCGGCGTGTTCCTTACGTTCGGCTCTCAGCTGAGCTTTGTTCCAATAGCCTGGGGGGGATGTGACTTCACCCAGATATAAAGCACACAGGCACAAAAAGAAAATGCTTGAAAAATTGCAATGACATGGTTGTGTTGGTAGCTTGTGATTTTCTGAAATGGAATGTGCCCAGACAATGAAAATTGAGCCAAGACACCATATTTTCCAAGCAACCTTTTTAGCCTTCAAAGAGACACCTTGGAGAAGCTGCACACCAGTAAGGCACCTTTGTGATGCAATCATGTTTTGCAGTCCTAAGAGGAGAAATGCCCAATCTAGTGGCTCACAATGCGTCAGGTGGGTGAGCCTATGCTGCAGCAGGTTGAGATGGATGGATGGCGAGAAACAGAGGTGGAAAAGCCAAGCAGCAGAAGGCACAGCACTGCACTGCTGGGTGGGTGCAGGGAGAGGGCTGCCTCTCCAGCATGGCACACAGGGAGGGTCTGGCCAGGGAGCCGTGCCCCATGCAGCCATGGATGCCTCTGGAACTCATCCGGGGATTTGGGGATGCTAATTAGCTGTGCCAGGGCAGAAAACACAGGACTTCTGTGCCTAACTACTTGCAGGTGGAAATCCACGGGCAACGTTTCAAGAAGTGGCTTTGAAAGTTGGCCCGTTGCGACCATAAACAAGGAACTAAAGAGCTTTACAGTCTGTACTTACAGCTTTTAATTTTCTCTCCCTGTTCACAGATATCCGAGTATCTCGCACGCTCGCAGACAAGTATTTTGGTTGTTCAGCCCTGGGTTTACATTTAATAGCCTTGCTACCTTCTCCCCACAGCGATCACGTTCTGCTCCCACATGTGGAACAGTTTAGGTTTCCCTTTTGCACGGAGGTGGAAGGCAGTGGGGTTTTCAGGGTGAGCAGGATGGGCTCTGTGGGAAGGCCACCAGGAGCCCAGGGCCACCACCACGAGCATGGCACGGCAGGGAAGGCATCGTGGAGAAACCACTGCATCCTGGAAACAAGATTTCTGCCTGTTCCACAGCTATTTTCCTGCCTGGTGGCTCCAAACAGTCATTACCCACCCATGCAATTGTAGAGAGACTTGTATTTGCACATAAGGACAAGGACTCATTATCATCATCATCTACATATTGTTGTTTTACATAACAGCTGCAGTAGAGCAAGTGCACTGTGGTCAATAGTTTCATTTATAATAAAGCAATAAATTAGGAATATTTTTCCCATGACAATAAGTTTTATGCCAAGATTTTATGTAGCTTAAAGCAAGTTGTCAATTAGGCTACTTAAATTAATTTTTGGCAGCAGTTAATTGGAGCCTAGAGTCTTTTGTCTTTAAACAGCTAATCCTAAACAAGAAAATACAATGATTAAATGTTTCTTAAACAATATTATTCACAGAATTTAAAACATAGCATTTAATTAAGATTTGGACTTGTTAATATTTTTTTTTATTATTTCTTTAGAGAGATTAATTTAAATTTCTTCAAGTAGAATTGCTACCATGACTCTGATTAAACTGGCTTACTGCAAGGCTACGGTCTGAGACCCTCCAACACTTCTACAGCTCTTATAGCCAAAGGCAAATTATTTGGATTACTTCCTGAAGAGACATATATTGTCCTTCCAGAGAAGCAGGACATTCCCATTTGGAACTCTGGAAGTCTAAGAGCTGTGTTCACAGGATAAAAATGCTGTATTATTATACTCAGGTACTGGTAAATATGCTAAAGAAATAAAAGACTTCAATAAGGTTTCTCAGCATGGTCGGCTTCTGGGCAGGAAACCAAAACTTCTTAAAAAGAGAAATCACAGAGTTTTACTTCAAAAAGGCCCTTAACCGAAAATTCAATCCAAGGCTATTATTAGACTAATGTGCTTCATGTCAGTGAAAATGGAGAGCTAGAGATCTCCCAGTCTTGATATAAAATTTTTCCAACCCTGGAAATCTCCTGTATTCCTGATTAAATGTAGCATATGGTATCATGAATTGCAGAGAAATGAGTCCTGATGGAGTAATACTCCTGATTGAATCTCTTCTTTCCATCCACTATCAGTTATGGAGAGCGAATTAAGGCACAGTTCTTTGGAATGTTACACAGGAGTTAAGATTAGATAATTGTACAGCTTCCTATTATGAAGTCCTGGAAGCTAATTTGTAATTAATGAATTAATTAAAGAGCAAAAAAGATGATGCATTTTAAATGATAAATGGATCTGGTCACCTTCTCTCTCATAATTCTGGTCTTCTGTGCCTCCTTTACTGACAGGAATAGACACAAAACCATGAAGTCACGGATTCATGGAATCATGGAATGGTTTGGGTTGGAAAGCACATTAAAGATCATCTAGTCCTGACCCCTCTGCCATGGGCAGGGACACCTTCCACTGGAACAGTTTGCTCAAAGCCCTGGCCTTGAACCCTTCCAGAGATGGGGCAACCACAACTTCTCTGGGTAACCACAGCTCCTCTGGGCAACCACAGCTCCTCTGGGCAATCTCTTCCAGTGCCTCACCACCCTCACAGTGAAGAATTTTTGCCTGATATCAAATCTAAACCTGCCTTCTTCCAGTTTAAAACCATTACCCCTTGCTGGACTCCCTGATAAAGACTTCAGATATTTAGGAATATTGTGGAACACGAGCCTGTTAGTTAAATACCCTGCACACACACAGTCCCAGAAAACCAGCCCCTTCTGAAAAGCAAGGCACAGTCATGGAGAGCCTTTCCACCTGGCTCTCTCATTCCTGCTACCACTACCCATGTGAAGGGAAGGTCCATTGCTACAGAACCCATGGACCAGGACAAGGAAGCAGCCTGGAGTAATCCAAGCTGAACTGCTTGGGTTTGAAGCCGAGAAATCGCTGTTAGGAAACCGTCTTAATGACTTCTTCTGCCAGAGATCTGCAGTACTGCCAGTCCCAGAATTCAGTCCCATGCGTTCAGAAAGTCCCTCCTCATTTATGGGTTTTCAGACAAAGAAATGTTCAGATTCCTTACTTAATGTCTTAATGTGTTTGAGCTCTTGAAGTTTGCATTCTTGACCACTTCTTTGAAGCCAAGTAGCTGGAAAACTCTTCCCTTCACTTGAAAATAAAATTAAATTCAAGTGCATTTTCAGGACTTTAGCAACTGGGTCTTCAAGAAAACCATCAAAATTCATGAGTCATCCTAAAACCACAGGGGAAGTTGAGAATGCTGCTCAGGGCCATGTGTCTCACAGAGAAAGAGCATTACTTTTGAAATGGAATAGCTGAGCCTGCTTGGGTTTTGAAAATTGATAGGAGGGCTTCTCTATTACAATGGTGTTTTCATATGTCTCGGTATGATCCAGCACAGAAGTACTAAATGAATATACAACCACCATCCCCCCCCCCCCAAAAAAAAAGAGGTGGGAATGACCAAAATCAATGGGACTGTTTTCATTGTCCAAATTGATCAAAACACAGAAGTCTTTTTTTCTCTTTTAAAACCAATTTCACTTATCTTATGAAAAACTGATTTTTGATTTGAGACCAAATTATTTAACTTTTAATGAATACCCACACATTGAAAAGATGGTCATCAAATATAGACTGAAAATATAGCATCAAGATCAAATGTTTATTCGTGGGCAACTGCTGAAAACCCCCTGAACTACATAAATTAAAAACAGGTGCTTTAAATTAAAACACATAAATTACCAATGCTGATATTACTATAAATTTCAATGATGAAAATACATCAGTCAAGACTTTTAGGGAGATTGTAAAGGTTACATATAGGAGTATTTTCCATTATTAAACAAAGTGTCACCTGAAGAAGTTCCCTGGAAGAATGTGGGAGGACCAGTGTAAAGTATTTCAGGTTATTGTGACATGGTTCAACTACTATTTCTGCTTTTATTCTGAGTCAGTGTTGGCTATTTTAGGCAGTTCTTTGTTTAGTTTCTGGTGTGTATTCAGCCTGAACGTATTGCCCCGTGCAGCTCACTCTGTTTCCAGCTGGACATGTACTTTGTCCCCATCCCCTACACAAAGAAAACAGCTGGAACCAGCAACATCTCTGCAAATCAACTGAACTTTAAAGTTCAGGAACTGTATCAGGCTTCAGGCTGCTCAGGGCCTTTCTAACACTAGTGTAATTTGGTATTATTTCCACTAAATAGTGATCAAATCTTGTATATATGCATGGAAGCTTTCCATGTCCTCAGGATACCACACGAGTTAAAAATATCATTTATCTGGAGTAAACAGTGAAAACAAAAGCTATATTTATAGCTCATTATTTTGGAAGGGTGACATTTACCTCCAGCTGGAATATTGGAATTTTGCATTAAGCAGCTTTGGGTTTGAACAGTCTGAAACAGTGCAACAGTGTTGAAAACCATATATGAGTATGATAAACAGATGTTATAAATATACAAAATATGTGTATACATGTAGAGCTGAACTATGTGAGTGCACAAACAGAGAGATATATTCTCACACATACATGCACGTGAATGTGGATATTTTCTTAACTACACACATATGAACTACATTTTATTAAGAGAACCCAAATTTTCATATATTTATTCTAGCTGTTTATATGAAGTCTTCTTTGGTTTCTTTTAAAACCTATTTCAGACTTTTCTGTTATGACTGCCCAATATTTGTATTTAATACACTGTATCTAGTAAATTGTTTCTCATCTAGGATTTTACTAGATACAGATGAAGCCTTGCTTAAAGAGAATAAAAATCAACCCATAAAAAATGCACCTTGTAAATACCATAAAGTATTTGTTCATGACTTTCTTTGAAATCTCTGCTTGTATTATTATTTTTAACAATGATACAATCAGTGGAAACACAGTATCAACAACTGGCATAGCTGGAGGTGGAAGAGGCAAAAGTTACAGAGATTTGCTGATATTTTTCCATGCTGTAATATTTGGAGAACATTTGAGTCACTCACAATCCTTGATTTATAAACTGACTGCACAATCTTTTTCTGATACTCCCCTACCCCCCCCCCCAACAATTTCTATTTCTGCATGAAGGAAGATATTTTTTATTGTAAATTGACATTAGCTTCTTGATGACTGAACTGCCTGAAGATGATTTGTTGGTTTTGGACATCCAGCTACCATTAATTTATCATGGGATTGGGCATCAAACCCTACAGGTGTCTTTGGAAGTATTGAAAAAACTGTGCTAAAGAAACAATAATTTATACACAGGGGTGTTTTTGTTCATTTGAAACACTACCTGTAAACAGTAAAATCAGCTTCTTTGGCAGTGAAAATTCTGCTCTCTGTCTCTAAAGGCAGAACCAAAGTGCCCTAGAATGGCTTGCACAGCCCAGATGAATGTCCATGATGCTTTTCTTTGTGTAGAAAGGGGAGCCTAAAAAAAAGCTTCCTACGTCAGGAAACTCTACCAGATTATCTTCAATGACAGAAGATATTATGAAGAATTATGAAGAATCTCCATATATTATGAAGAATTACTTTTTCTGTAAATCAGAGCTTCCAGAAAATAACCAAGCTAGAGACCCCCCAGTTTTCCTGGTCATTTTTTCCCATAGATAATCACAAACACTGTTGAAAAAACATCTTTCCTGTAGCTGAAGTTCACCCAGCTATAACATCAAAGTCTTTCTTTTCATTCCAAAACATGTAGAAAAATGCCCAAGCTACAAAATTTTGAGCCTTCCTCACGCCCTGCCTGCACTTCACCCTCGTGGTGACCACCATCCTCCACATTTTCAGCTGAACACCCTTTTCAAAATAAGACCTATGTATTTTCCTAATCCACATTTTGTCATTCTTCCTTTCAAGCTTATGCAGCAATTTGAAGCTGAGCTAACCTTCCTATGACCTTGAAAAGGTAAGTGAAACCCCTGTGTTAACAATTCTTCTCTCCCCTTATTTGGGTAAACTGGGAGCCCTGAGAGCCTTTTATTGACTTTCACTACAGTTTTCACCCTTGGCAGTACAACTGAACCTGCCCTGACCTTTTCTGACCAAGCGCCTTTGTCCAACAAACTGTTCAAAGCATCTTGCAGCCAGATGTGAGCCCCCACACCCTGAATGGATGGGCTTGACTGTACAGATCTCCTGCTGCCTCCCCTGGCTGCTCGCAGGGCCAGGATCGCCCCCAGCTCGCTGCCAGCTGGCCCGATCGATCGGGAGATAAGAGCCACTGGCCCGGTTAAGAAAATGACACCTGATCGTGGGGCTGGGCTTGTTCCCGTGAGCTGCACCCTCTCTGAAGGCTCAGTTGCCTCTTGAAGCAGCTGCTCCATGCTGGAGGAAAAAAAAGCAGCTCCTTCCACAGGCCACGAGAGGAACACGCAACACGCGCCGCTCCTCCCGCCCGCCCTCCTCACGGGTTCCTCAGAGGAGCTCGAGGTTGCATTTGTGACCACCCTGGCTACAAAGGGGTGCACTGAGGATGGGAAGAGACTCCTGAGAGAATGGATCTGTATAATGCAATCTGCCCATTTGCCTGTCACTGAATAAAGTAATCTTCTTTCTCCATGGACAGTCATCTCTCAGCCTGCCTGACAACTTCTCACAAACATCTCACCCATCATCCTGCATTTTTCTGTCTCAAAGACTGTCCATATAAACCCCTCTTGTCTTCTGATATATGTAGCACTGATCTGCCTAGAGCTTGGCTGCTTGGTTGGGCAGCTAATTTTGGTCTCATGGCTGTCAGAAAACAGACTAAACAAGGTGAATAGCGTTAAACACAACAAAACAAAACCACTCCCTCTGCCTTAGGACTCAACAGAGCTTCCACTGACTTCTGCAGGCTTTGGATTAGATATTCAGGATTGTGATTAGCTCTTGTCATATCTGAGGTTCTTTGAATCACACTTTACTTCTTGTGTTCACTGTATTATTTTGTCCCAGTTTTCTATGAGCAAGTACTGTTGGTCTTGTTTTCTGTTCACCAACCTTTTCAACCACTTTCCAGTCCTTGCAGTTCTATGGATGTATTCAGATCATGAGCTCTAACAAAATGCTGCTTTCAGTCCTATTTTGATCCCATTTTGATCTTATTTTGGCTCATTTCTCAATACACTTAAGACATCCCTCTGTCTGTCAACAACAAATAGTTTTTGTTTTTCTCTGGCTCAGTGTTGAAAATCATTGCTCATTGCAAACACAGCACTTTTGACTTTGTATTCATTCTGAGGTTCTCCTTATAGTTAGCTGCCATCTCTGTCTCCCTGCTCCACTTGACTATATCCAACATCTGGAGAGCAGATCTACCCCTGAAGTCAATCTGACTCACATTATCTGGAAATAGCCTGGTTCCATTATAACAAGACCTTCACTGCCCCATTGCCTTCATGGCTGAAAGACAACTCAGCCAATGGGGGCATGGATTAATGTCCCGAGGGGGAAATGTGCAGACCTTCCAACCAGCCTTTTCTTCTCTCTGTAAAGAACCATCAGCAACCAAAGCTTCCTTGTAATTCTTCAATTAAGCGTTCAGGATTAATTTTTATTGCCTCCCAAAAATGAGACTCAAGCAGTAATGAACCCACTCTAAAAATGCTTGTTTAGTAATAAATCCACCAAAAGAGAAAGGGTTGCTACCAAAGAAAGGGTTGCTACCAGGTTTGATCTACAAGTCACCCAAACTCCTGCCCGTACATCCTGACATATTCTCACCTGGCAAAAATAACAGTGGGTATTTTTAAGCTTAAATATTCACATACCTATGAGGTTTTCAGCCAGCTCTCCAGGATGTAATATTGCTGATAGCCCTTGAAAAAAACTAACCAAAATATGAAACCTTCTTTCTCACCCCTCCGACCCCCGTCAACACTGTTCATTTGGATCAGGTGTTTTTGAAGTTTGCACATGGCAGTCTCATTTGCATTTAATGTCCTTCAGATTACTTCCTTTTTGTTGTGCTAAACACCTCTCTCAGTTGAGTCTAATTTGATGAGGTCATGCTGTGACTCCTGACCCTTTGGGTTCTAAATGAAACCATCTGACAAAAAAAAAGTAAGTGGAGTGAGTCTTTCGCCTGTTCGTGGACATTTGATATTTGCAGATGTGCAGCAAGTTTTACAGATGACTCTTTTGCCAGGCTAACACATGATTGGAGAGGTGCAAATAAGTGAATTCCTAGAGAGAATAAAGCATTCCAAAAATAAATAGGTCATGGTAATCCAGTCTTCACCACCGTACTAGCTAAAATAAAAATAAATCATGAGTAAATACGACCATTATCTCAGCCAAGGGAATCCTAAATTCCAGAAAAGCTTTCCTACCCCCAAAATTACTTAATATCTCGGTGTTTTCTTCAAATGTTTGTGGATGGAAACACCTGCATGGCTTGGCACGGAGACCCTGGGATTGTTTGGTGGCTCAGGGGCAGCCCCTCGTGCACATGGGACCCTCCACCTGCTCTGGGCTGATGTGCTGCAGCACTTATTGAAGGGGTGAAGAGGTGCATATTTATTTCCAGTTGTCTCCAGCATGTGTTGTAGAGGAGGTCAGCCTGGATGATCCCACAGTCCTCATGTGGCCTTAAAAGTCTGGATGTGTTACCGTGGCTTTGAAATGCTCTCAAGCACTGATCACTTCATTCCAGGCTAATTTTGTGTAGAGGGAACCACTGGAACTTTAACACATATGGTCAAATAAAGAGCCAAAATGCTATTCCAGACTTCTTTGGCCTCAAAATAGATCTGTTTTTTTCACTAGAGTATTATGATATAAGCCTGGAAGAGGAAATAAGTAAGCGTGGAAATTTTTTCAGGATACTTTATCAATGTTCTGCTGCTCATCACCCTTTACTCTGAGAGGCTGGAAGTGGGACCGTGCCTAAATAATATTTGGAGATTAGCCAAAATACTCTGAGACTCCCAGAAAGTCCTCATCAGTGAACATTAGTTGAGGCCATACATCTCTTTTGATTTGTAACTCTTCCTGTGCCAACCCTCCCCACTTCCACATACACGTGTAATTTCCCCTCTGAACTCTCTGGTTAATTATACAGCTGCCTGTGGTGTGCATGCCCTCCATGGAAACACTACTGCAGAGTTATCTGAGTGTAGTAAATCATCTGGAGATACACTGTAATTAAGTAGGAATATGCAAAGCATCAGACAGATTATCTTTGAAATGCATCAAAGTACATTATATTATAAAAAAAAAAATTAGGAAAAACTGCAGGTCATATATTCACTAAACTCCTCTACCTTATACGAAAATGAGTCATTTTCCACCATACCCTGGGGGTGAGGAGGCTGTCAGAGGAAGAAATAAAAGACACTGCTAGTTAAGAAGAGCAGACCATGCCAAATCACTAATTAAAATTTAGATTTTTTTGTGTAGAGAGCAGGTGCATATGGTGAAAGCTATTCTAGAACTGGACTAACTTTTACCTCACTTTTTCTTTAAATGTTATTTTACAAACCTGAGCAAGTGCCTCAAAGACTGAATGTCTTATTGAACCAAAGTCTTACCTGTACATACATAAAAATGGAGCACTCAGCAATGCACCCTGATAGTCAAGGAACATAATTTCAATTAATCTGACAGCTTCTGAAAGAACAGGTGAAAAAAATCAATTTTCAAATAATTTTTAAAATCGTATCATTGATCAAATTATGTCAAAATACTCAGGACTAAGATACAGATATATGAATATCTTTAGTTACATCTTAGGGCAGCCTTGATTCTTGCAGTCTTTTCAACTGTGCAATTCATTAACTGTGCACCTAAGAAGGGAATTTATTATCATTGCTGTGTTCACTGTGATAGTTCTGTGAAACTTTGCCCACCTGAATCTGAGTTATGTTTTTAATTTTTATGGTAATTGCACAGACCAGCAGCCAAAACAGTTATTGTGCAGTAAGGCTGTTGTGAAGGGACAGGAGCAGTGGTGGGAATCACAGCCAAGCAGCCATGGCAGCCCTGGTACTCACCACCTCCCCAGCACTTACAGGATGTGAACTGTTTGGGACACATCCATTTCTTGTCACACATCCCAAAATCCTCAAAAAAATCCGGGAAGAGCTTTACTCCCACTGCCTTCAGCAGGAATCACAGGAGGAGCTGTACCAGGCTCTGAGATGCTGAAAACCCCAAAGGAGAAGCTGAAGGACTCAGCAGCTACAACACCCATCCCTTGGATGTCCACAATTCATGGCCAACCCTGAGGAGCAGCTCAGTCCTGGGGACACCTGGGAAAGGACAACATTTCAGTGTCAATGTTTCAGCTCAGAAAGGTGGGAATCTAAACCTGCATCTCAGCACATTCCGGAATTACGTGTGAAAATTCATATTCATCAGGATTAGAGCAAATTTGGGCCTAAAGAAAGAGTGGGATTTTCCTTGTGCTTTGTGTGCTGTGAGAGGTGGGCCAGGAACACATTCCTGCCTGCTGGCAAGTGAGAGCCTGCTGCTACCTAAACCACTGGGGGCTTTTTCCAGAAATGATTTTTCCTTATATTACTTGAAGATTACTCCTGTAATCCTGTTTGTGAAGCTGAAAGAAACTATAATGTGCTTCCTACAAATATTCATCTGAATCCTTAAATGAATTTTTTTCACTGTGCTTATAATGCCTTTGGTGTTTACTTTTTCAAGGAATTCCTAGAAATTCATAGGCAGGCTCTGAAAGAAACACTTCCGTAGCAAACATGCTGGGATACTATTTTTTGTCTGTGTTTTCATACAGGTGTCTTCAGAGCTGCCAATCCAGTTATGAGCCCCATTAAGGCAGATCAAATTATAATGACAATAACTGTACCAGGAACCTGATCCTGTGTACAATATTCTTGAATACATGTGTGGCTCTTCCCCATGGAAGCAAATATCAGCTGCCTCTGTAACACCCCCAGTTCTGGGTTGAAGGGGACATAAAAAACAACAAAAATTGTGAGACAACAATGCACAGCATAAATATTCCTTTAGCTTTCAAATTTTACATCATGAAGTAATGTCAGATAAAATGGTCTCAACAGATGTTCTGTATCTCCATGACTTGAAATATTGAGGTCTTCATGCGGGTAAGGGGTAGGAGAAACTCTGTTGCTGGTGGATTGTGCCATGCACAAAAAAAAAAGCACAGGGAGTGGAGAGCCAAGGAATTTATAAAACTTGTACAAATCAAGGCATACATTATATGAACAAAACTTGGCATCATTTTGTTAAGTAGGGTTCTACTCAATAATATATTGGGGGGAAAAAAATGGGGGTAACTCTAACACAAAACCCCACAGGGTCACTCCTGTCTGTAGTTCCTGTCCTGGAAAGGGCTGCTTGGCAAACAAAACAAACAAACAAAAAAATTGTGTCACGTGACATGTATTTTCCTCAGAAAAAAATTCAAATAAAGATAAAATTTCAAACAGCAAAGTTGAAGTCCTGAGGAGATTGAATTTGGAAGCCATATCCATTTCAAAAATCCACCTCAAAATTCAATATAGTAGGCAGCTAGGAACAATAAAATAAGACCATATGGACTTGGATCAATGTATTAAAAGTGTGCTGTGCTGAAGGGATGAAGACAGTTATTCAGCTATTATCTGCCTTTAGGGACCTGGAGATGTGATCGTTTCATTGCACCAAAGTCACATTTTTCAGAATACAAACTCTCAAACAGTGAGTTGATACCCAGTCCTGCCGTGGCACAGACTGTGGCAAACAAAGTCTGACACTGAATTTCCAGCACAAGCAAGGCAGAGAGTGTGATGAGGAGAGGTGAAGTTTTCTGCATTGTGTTGCAGGTCTGGTTTAAGCTGCTCATTTTTATCAGGGTAACTGAACTTTTTATTGACTTCTGACAGCATTTCAGAAGTGATTTCACTTCTCAGGGGGTTACTGGAAATATGTTCTTTGTTTGAAGCCCTCTTAGAAAGCCACCATCCTCTCCAAGAAATTACTGCACTTGGAATCACATCTTGTTTAGGTCACAGTGCAAAAACAGCAACAGCCCAGCCTGTGTCAGTATGGACCACGTGGCAGGATTACCAAAAATCTGGAAAACAACCCTTGTTTGAAAAAAATATGAGCCTAAAGGCCCTGTTTAGGTTGTGTAAAGTGACTCTCAGCTGGCAGCACAGCAGCCCCTTGTCGTGGAGGCAGCTCTGCCACAGGGCGACAGCAGGGACAACTGCACCTTTCCTCACCTGTGCCAGGGATGTGCCAGAGGATGGGACAAGCCCTGCCCTCCCTGCAGGCACTGCTCCTGGGCTGGGATGCTGTGACAGCTCTGGGGCCCATGGAGAGCTGTGAAGGAGACTCCACTCCACCCTCCCCTGTCTGTGCCAGAGCAGCAGTGCCCCGGCTGGGCAGGGGTCGTCCTGTCCCGGCTGGGCAGGGGTTGTCCTGTCCCGGCTGGGCAGGGGTTGTCCTGCCCCGGGTGGGCAGGGGTTGTCCTGCCCCGGGTGGGCAGGGGTTGTCCTGCCCCACAGCTCTGCCTGGAGGCCCCACAGCTCCACCTGAGGGCCACAGTGGGACCCCGGGTTCAGAATTCTGGGTCTGGAACAGCCCTGTTTTGTCAACCCTCGGGACACGCTGCAATGCACATTTGTTTTCCCAAACTGAGAAAAACTGGGAGAACTCTGGCAGGAGATCACAAAGACTGGAAATTTCTTTTCATCTGCTAGGTTATGATTTATGTTAACGATTGGGCAGAGGAAGGAGGGGGACTCGAAAGCAGGCTGCCTGTATGGCAAGGAAATCTCTCCAGGCAGTGGAAGGAGCTCTCAGCTCTCAGCACCAGGCACACTGCTGCCTGCCCTGACAATAAACAAGCCACGACAAAAGGCAGGTGGGCACACGGCAGATCCACTGCACAAAATCCTCTTTCTGTGCAGAGTGAAGGAGGAGCAATCGTTGCTACTCCTTGTAAATTGTAGCCAGAACAGTGCTGGAGTCTGCAGAGATCCCCTGGGAAAAAATATGTTTCTTCCAGTTTTGCTCAGAGACTGGGACTTGGCTGCCTGACACAGGCGAGAGTAAAAGTTCAAATTAAGTGGCAATTACATATGATAGGAAAGCTCTTTGATAGGAAAGCTCTCCTTGGAGTGAATTTCTTTCTGAATAATGCTACTTATGATACACCAGGCTCAAACCCATTAACAGTGCAGATTTCAAACTCAAGGCACAAGAATCTCACCATACATACACACACTTTCCACATGCCCACGGAGCTTACCCATGGAAGTTCAGCTGCAGCTTCTTCCCTAATTTGTTGATAACTTGAGGGTGGTTGAGGGAGAGGGGAGGGGAAGGAGAAGATGGGCATGAAAAAAACACAAACATTGAAACACTTAAGCCTGGATCTTCCAGGGATCAGCAGCACCATGGCCAGTTTAGCAGCTGATGATCAGCATTTGTGCAGATGATTTGTCTCTGCTTGGGCTGACAGTGCCATGCAAGTCCAAGTTCCCTGTTCATGATCTTGACTCTTTGCATGAAGATCTGATTCACTTGTCAAGCACTGATAGAAGACCAAGGACACTGTCACCACTCTTACCCCTCCATTTTCTAAGGATATTCTTGAGGGCCACCTCAGTTTCTGCATGGTTGTGCACACAGTGCCTGACTGACCCTTTGCACCAGCTCCAGCTCTGTGTGGGAGTGAGATGTCACTGAGGGGTGCCTGGATGACACACAACTGATGAAAATCTTATGGGGATTGAATGGTTGCTCAAAATCAACCTGCTAAAGGCTGATGCTGCACACTGCAGCCCTGTCTAGCAGAAGATATTGTAGCAGAGGTGACCTTCCAGTTAGAAAACTCTAAGGCTTTACTTTAGTGAAGACCCTCCCTAAAGCTACTCTGGAAAAAGCGACGAGAAACAAAAGTTACATTCAAGACTTAAGGACTTTCTGCACATTAATTAACCCGGCAGCACCCAGAGTGGGACAGGGAAGTGTAGTTAAACCAATTAAGTTGCAGATGAAGGGGAGGAACTGGGGGTTAAGTGCCTTGCAGATGGAGGGATGGGAACCCAGGATTTCTGGCTTGTAGTCTCAACTCAGCTTCCCGGGAGTACTGGAAGTGAAACTTTCCCTGTAGAGCTGTCACTCTCTGAAATCAGCTTGGCAGTGTGTGACAGACATAATCCTTTTCCCATATGTTTTATTTTCTATAAATAGAAAGACAACTCATTAACATTCCATAACTTCAGGAGATAAGGAGAATGCACAAATAGACAAACAAATATCTGAACTATTTCCAGAGAATTGCCTGAAATTCCAGGCAGCCCAGGAGGACAGCACTGGATTCAACCTTCTGCTTTCTGGTTTGACATCACCTGCAGTGCCAGTGACTGGGAAAATATTTCAGAAGTCTCTTTCTGAAAATGATCTGTCTGAAAATACAATGCTGCTGGGGCTGTTCTGAACAGTTTGCAAAATAGAAATTTATATGATCTGTCCTTGACATTAACATGTAATATACAAACCCTCAATTATTTTAGCACCAATTATTATATTGTTAGACTAGGGGGAAAAAAAGTCTATTCTGTATTAGATAATTGGCTGAAGGTCTCTTAAACAGAGTAAGACATACAAGAACTGTCACACTACATTAGATGTGGAATCGTATTCTCTAGGAATTTGCTTAACAGTGGCTGGTAACAAACACCATAAAGTAACACGAACAGAAGCCTGTTAGGAAAGACTAGAAAGCAGCATTTGAGTTTCAGGAGAAATCCGAATTTTCAGAAATAGATTTTTTTTTCAGTTCAGAATGAAAATAAAACTTATGAAGGAATTCAAGAATAAAGAGAAGGAGAAAAAAATTTCCTCATGAAACAGGCATTTAGGTAGGAGACACTACCTGGCATGAGTGAATTTGGGACTTCACCATGGAGATCAGTCAGTGTTTTCCCTTTTTCAGCACAAAAATCTTCCCTAAAATGTTTGCAGATATATTTTTATATATGACAAAATTGAACAATTATGGAACCCTTTAAGTCTGTTTCCTTCCTCATCTGATTAACACCTTGATTGGTTGCCTATCAATACCATTGTACTACAGATATCATTAATACTGTGTGAGATGATACAAGGATGACTGAATCTGTCTTTCCTATAGAAAGTACTGATTTTAGATTACCTGTTTATTATATCTGTCTAAAAAAGAAACCATCTCATCCTACATCACACAGACAGCTCACCATGATTCTGGCTGCTGTGGTTTCCAGTCCCCAGCCCACCCTAACCCTGCCACAGCTCCTGCCCTCCACTCTGCCCAAGGGTGGGGTGAGCCCTTCAACCAGCAAGGACCTTGTGTTTGAAAGACACTTCAGGGTGCACACATGCAGTGACACAGCTCCTGTCCACGGGAAGTGGGAAAAAATTAGTGGAAAAGGGGGTTTGGAATGAGATGATCTCTCAGTTCCCTTCCAGCCAAAACCCTTCTATGACTCTATGAATTTGTAGACATTTAAAGGATTCTCAATAGCACAGGGTCCCACAAAAGAAACTTATTTCCATTCTGGTGCATCAATGACTCATTTAATCAGTGATTAAAAATAACAGACTGGGGACAGGGGATAAATATGTGCTGGTTCTTTTTAAAATAAGAACCCTACGAAAATCACAGGGAAAGAAGAAATTTCTAGCCCGCCGTCATACCCAAATTATATGAATGCCTAACCCCAGGAGGATAATTACAGTATAACACAACTTGAAATGTTTTTCATGTGTCTGTCAGGATCTTTTTCCCATAGCAATCTTTTTTTTGCCACAGCCCAACAAATGGCTTCAAAAAAACAAGCACTTTTTCTTCCAAGAGGATATCCATGATTACTGTGTGATCTCAAGAACAACCATAGAAGCTCTGGATAAGATTTAGCTTTGTCCCTTGCCATGAGGGCACAGTGCTGGATTTTGAAGGCATTCCATCCAGGCACCTTGCCTGGATCTCCATCACTCACCACCCGTTCCAAACCCAGCTCCTTAAATGGGCACAGATTTTGAGGTGGCAGCTGCTGCCAGGGTGGGCTTTTGGGCTGCAGCATCCCCAATCTGGTCCATGGGTTCCCCCCAGGGGCTCAGCCCCCGCTGGGATGTCAGGTCACGTTTTAGGAATCTATTTTATACCAATCAACATATCACCTATAACTATGTAAGTTTTGCTTCACTCTGTCTGGAGCTGTGATTAATTTAAACAGTGAATCACAGCACCTTAGGAGATAGAAAAAGGTTGGAAAGCATGTAGGAGGATAGGAAGGTAGGAACCAAGGTGCACACAAACATCTTAAAATATTACAATACTCTCTTTAGGAGCCAACACACAAGTTGGGCTTAGGGCACCAGCAGAGTATTTTCCAGAAATGGAAAAGTATTAAAAGCATCTCTAGGACCCAGCTAAGTCTTGAAGTTAAGCCATTGAATATCTCTATAGAAATGAACAATTATGATTTTTATTAATTTTTATTAATTGTTTCCACAACGGAAGATTCCACGATCAACAGAACTCACAAAAAATGTAGCCGTTTAACAGAAAATTTTCCATACTTGAAATGAGTTTTCAGAGGGACTATCTTTACTTTGGCTGGCAAATAAATCATACCTAATAACCCATTTTAATTATTTAAAAAATTAAATAAACCATGAAACTCCCACGGTTTATTCTTAACCAACTGTACAACCAGCGGAACAGCTTCCATCAGATTTCCTTTTTTTTTTTTTGAGAAAATCCATTTTCCCCTCTACATTTAATGTTGTCCTTCCCCCTGTCTTTTGTTTTGTGGAGTGCAATCTGTCACCAGCCTTTGAGAGCAGATCACAACCGAGAGAGGGTTGTTTGTATGAAATTATGAACTCTGGTAAGCATCGTATGTTTGACTCATGTCCCAGCTTGCCCAAGATAAGCCTATTAAATAACATTCCAGGCAGCTGCTCTGCCCAAGGGAGGCACTTGTCACTTCCTTGAAGGACTAGAGTGGGAGCCCATCAGGTCTGTACCCCTGTGCCACCCT